>NC_134706.1:20138506-20473506 GCF_043290135.1 Rhipicephalus microplus
TATATATATATATATATATATATATACAAAAAAGTGGAGGACGGGAAAAACGAAAACTTTTTATTCGTTTTGCCTGTCCTCCACTTTTTGGTATTTTTCCACTGGATCCAACGACACCTTTTCCATATATATATATATATATATATATATATATGGACGCACGGGCGGCCCGGACGGATAGACGCACGCACGGACGGACAGACGGACAGACGGACGCATGGACGGTCACACGGACAGACGGAAGCACGGATGGACCGATGGACGCTTCGCCCCACTCAAAAGAGTTCAGTTCGTGGATATGCTGGGATTTTTGTCAAAGGACAGCGTGTTTCAGGGTCCCTTCAGGAGATTGGTATGGATTGGTATGAGCAATATTATGTTCAGTCAGCAAGTGTATTCCATCTGCTTAGGTGAACGTTAGGAACATTTTTAGATAAAAGCCATTGTGTTTTGCTGAGAATACCACTTACGTATAAGTACCCGTCTTAAACTGTGCGAAAAAATTTGCGAAAAAAGTGAAGTTCTTGCGTCAAAAACTGGCGCCAGAAACGTGCATCCGCGTGGTCACATTTCCCGGCACGCCTCGATGCTTCTGCCTCGCAAGTCGTCACCACCTCAAGTTGTACTTCTTTCTCACACTGAACCATGCCTGTGTATTCAGGCATGTCGGTGCACACTGAACCATGCCTGTGTATTCAGGCATGTGTCGGTGCACACTGAACCATGCCTGTGTATTCAGGCATGTGGGACGGCTTTAAGCTCTCCCCTAGTAGAGTACCCTGTGCTCTAAATCGTTACCCCCTTTTTCTAACCCCCCCCCCCTTTCTCGGGACGGCTTTAAGCTCTCCCATAATAGAGTACACTGTGCTCTAAATCGTTACCCCCTTAGCAACTTGGAGGCTTGCACTAGAGGACCGGTTGAGACTGGGAGTCCTGTCCCATGTTGACTTATGTTGATCGGGGTCACCACCTCAAGTTGTACTTCTTTCTCGGGACGGCTTTAAGCTCTCCCATAATAGAGTACCCTGTGCTCTAAATCGTTACCCCCTTAGCAACTTGGAGGCTTGCACTAGAGGACCGGTTGAGACTGGGAGTCCTGTCCCATGTTGACTTATGTTGATCGGGTGTCCGCGCTAAGCTGGGCGTCGATATGGTGGCCCCAGGGGAACCCGAGGGCGACCAGGTCGCCTAAGGAGGAGCGAACCGGCCCAGGGCGGAAGAAACGTTACCCCCTTTTTCGAACCCCCCCCCCCCCCCTCCGACTTCTTTTTAAAAACACACGGGACGGCTTAGTGCTCTCTCATAGTTGAGTACGAAGTACTCAAAATCGTTAAACATTTTGTTCTAAACACACCACCACATGCAGAATGGCTGGCCATTGATTTCTGCTCTTCACGGGACAGCTTTACGCTCTCCCATAGTAGAGTACCTACTGCTCTAAATCGTTACCCATTTTTAGGGGTGAAGCTCCTTGAAGCGGCACCCGTTCGTCCCTCGTAATAGTGCGTAACATGCCCTTCGCTTTGACCTGCAAGGCGGTGCCGGTGGGAGATTTCTTCTGTGCGTTGTTGAACAATGAAAAATTCGCAGCGTGCGCGTTAACTAAAAGTCGCAATTCCCTGTCTCTCATTCCCCCTTAGCAGCCATTGGCATGTACATTGAGCACAAGAAAGGGTTGCTACGTTATACCAGAGTCCTTCATGAGTAGTATAGGAGTAGTATAGGAGGTTACACCCAGTCAGTATAACCAGAGTCTTTCAATGCTTCAAAAGCATTGAAAGACTCTGGTTATACTGACTGGGTGTAACCTCCTCCGTTTGAGAAAGGTTTAGCGAGCGTTGAGCCGCAGTGCCACGAATACAGTGAACTAGTATATATCATGAACTCGAGGTGGTTAAAGATGGGAAGTAGACACGAAGCGCAAGCCGTAAGAAAGTGGCGTGTGCCACCTCTCGTTTAGTCCTTTGAATGTACACTGAATGGCGGTGCTTCTATATGGGAAATATATGATAAAAAGATGCGAGATTGTGGGACTTGGAGTATTGAGTGGATGGACGAACGGACACACTGACAGATGTATGGACGGACGCATGGATGGCTGCACCGACGGATGGACGTATGGACGGACGCAGGGGCGGATACATGGATGAACGCTGGGACGGACGAATAGATGGACGTGCGGACGCACGAACAGACGCACGGACGGGAGAATGGACGCATGGACGGTCACACAGACGGACGCATGGACCGACAGAAGCAAAAACAAATAGAAGGACGGATGCTTCGCCCCACTCTCCACCATTCACTCTGGGATATGCTGCCATTTTTTTCTTCGATGGATGGATGGATAACTTGCTACAGCAGCGCCACCCGCGGCCGTCAGCTTTTTTCAATCACAGCTACCCCTCCCCCTCCCTTTTCGCCGAGCGCCCACTTCGTAGACAAAGAGATGCACGTACGGACAGACAGACGCACCCTATGATGGACGCATGCATGGCTGGCCGGACGGATAGACGCACGCACGGATGGATGGACAGACGGACGGATGGACGGACGCATGGACAGACAGAAGCAAAAACAAATAGAAGGACGGATGCTTCGCCCCACTCTCCACCATTCACTCTGGGATATGCTGCCATTTTTTTCTTCGATGGATGGATGGATAACTTGCTACAGCAGCGCCACCCGCGGCCGTCAGCTTTTTTCAATCACAGCTACCCCTCCCCCTCCCTTTTCGCCGAGCGCCCACTTCGTAGACAAAGAGATGCACGTACGGACAGACAGACGCACCCTATGATGGACGCATGCATGGCTGGCCGGACGGATAGACGCACGCACGGATGGATGGACAGACGGACGGATGGACGGACGCATGGACCGACAGAAGCAAAAACAAATAGAAGGACGGATGCTTCGCCCCACTCTCCACCATTCACTCTGGGATATGCTGCCATTTTTTTCTTCGATGGATGGATGGATAACTTGCTACAGCAGCGCCACCCGCGGCCGTCAGCTTTTTTCAATCACAGCTACCCCTCCCCCTCCCTTTTCGCCGAGCGCCCACTTCGTAGACAAAGAGATGCACGTACGGACAGACAGACGCACCCTATGATGGACGCATGCATGGCTGGCCGGACGGATAGACGCACGCACGGATGGATGGACAGACGGACGGATGGACGGACGCATGGACAGACAGAAGCAAAAACAAATAGAAGGACGGATGCTTCGCCCCACTCTCCACCATTCACTCTGGGATATGCTGCCATTTTTTTCTTCGATGGATGGATGGATAACTTGCTACAGCAGCGCCACCCGCGGCCGTCAGCTTTTTTCAATCACAGCTACCCCTCCCCCTCCCTTTTCGCCGAGCGCCCACTTCGTAGACAAAGAGATGCACGTACAGACAGACAGACGCACCCTATGATGGACGCATGCATGGCTGGCCGGACGGATAGACGCACGCACGGATGGATGGACAGACGGACGGATGGACGGACGCATGGACCGACAGAAGCAAAAACAAATAGAAGGACGGATGCTTCGCCCCACTCTCCACCATTCACTCTGGGATATGCTGCCATTTTTTTCTTCGATGGATGGATGGATAACTTGCTACAGCAGCGCCACCCGCGGCCGTCAGCTTTTTTCAATCACAGCTACCCCTCCCCCTCCCTTTTCGCCGAGCGCCCACTTCGTAGACAAAGAGATGCACGTACGGACAGACAGACGCACCCTATGATGGACGCATGCATGGCTGGCCGGACGGATAGACGCACGCACGGATGGATGGACAGACGGACGGATGGACGGACGCATGGACCGACAGAAGCAAAAACAAATAGAAGGACGGATGCTTCGCCCCACTCTCCACCATTCACTCTGGGATATGCTGCCATTTTTTTCTTCGATGGATGGATGGATAACTTGCTACAGCAGCGCCACCCGCGGCCGTCAGCTTTTTTCAATCACAGCTACCCCTCCCCCTCCCTTTTCGCCGAGCGCCCACTTCGTAGACAAAGAGATGCACGTACGGACAGACAGACGCACCCTATGATGGACGCATGCATGGCTGGCCGGACGGATAGACGCACGCACGGATGGATGGACAGACGGACGGATGGACGGACGCATGGACAGACAGAAGCAAAAACAAATAGAAGGACGGATGCTTCGCCCCACTCTCCACCATTCACTCTGGGATATGCTGCCATTTTTTTCTTCGATGGATGGATGGATAACTTGCTACAGCAGCGCCACCCGCGGCCGTCAGCTTTTTTCAATCACAGCTACCCCTCCCCCTCCCTTTTCGCCGAGCGCCCACTTCGTAGACAAAGAGATGCACGTACAGACAGACAGACGCACCCTATGATGGACGCATGCATGGCTGGCCGGACGGATAGACGCACGCACGGATGGATGGACAGACGGACGGATGGACGGACGCATGGACCGACAGAAGCAAAAACAAATAGAAGGACGGATGCTTCGCCCCACTCTCCACCATTCACTCTGGGATATGCTGCCATTTTTTTCTTCGATGGATGGATGGATAACTTGCTACAGCAGCGCCACCCGCGGCCGTCAGCTTTTTTCAATCACAGCTACCCCTCCCCCTCCCTTTTCGCCGGGCGCCCACTTCGTAGACAAAGAGATGCACGTACGGACAGACAGACGCACCCTATGATGGACGCATGCATGGCTGGCCGGACGGATAGACGCACGCACGGATGGATGGACAGACGGACGGATGGACGGACGCATGGACCGACAGAAGCAAAAACAAATAGAAGGACGGATGCTTCGCCCCACTCTCCACCATTCACTCTGGGATATGCTGCCATTTTTTTCTTCGATGGATGGATGGATAACTTGCTACAGCAGCGCCACCCGCGGCCGTCAGCTTTTTTCAATCACAGCTACCCCTTCCCCCTCCCTTTCGCCGGGCGCCCACTTCATAGACAAAGAGATGCACGTACGGACAGACAGACGCACCCAATGATGGACGCATGCATGGCTGGCCGGACGGATAGACGCACGCACGGATGGATGGACAGACGGACGGATGGACGGACGCATGGACAGACAGAAGCGCGGGTGGACTGATGGACGCTTCGCCACACTCACCATAATTCAGTTCGTGGATATGCTGTGAGTTCTGACAAAGCTCAGCGCGTTTCAGGGTCCCTTCAGGAGATCGGTATAAGCAGTATTATGTTCAGTCAGCGAGTGCTTTTCTTTGCTTAGGTAAAGGCTAGGAACATTTTTAGATAAAAGCCTTCGTGTTTCATTCAGAATATTACTTAAGAATAAGCACCCGTCTCAGATTCTCTGACTCTCTGACGAAATTCGCGAAAACAGTGAAGTTCCTGCATGAAAACCGGCGTCAGAAACGTGCATACGCGTGGCCAAATTTCACGGCACGCCTCGAATCTGCATTCTTCGCAAGTCACCATTATTTCGCTGTGTGCTGTGCACGGGACGGCTTTACGCTCTCCCATAGTTGGGTACCCAGTACTCTAAATCGTCACCCTCTTTTTCTAAAAACAGAGTATTATTTGGGACGGCTCACTGCTCTCCCATAGTTGAGTACGAAGTACTCGAAATCTTCAACCACTTTCTCTATACACAGTGCTCCAGCCTGCTTGGTAGACAAAGGTGAAAGACGGTTTTAAGCTCTCACATAGTGGAGTACTAAGTGCCCTAAAACCGTTCACCACTTTTTCTAGTAAACACACAGCTGGACGGCTCAGTGCTCTCCCATAATTGAGTACGAAGTATTCGAAATCGGTGAACATCTTTTCTAAACACACCACCTGACAAATCAAGGTTAACGTGGAGGCCCTCGGGACGGCTTTAAGCCATCCCATAGTAGAGTAACCTGTACTCTAAATCGTTACCCACTTTTTCTGCCCCCCTCACCACTCTGTCCAGGGGATGGCTCTCAGCTCTCCCATGGTAGAGTACCTAGTACTCTAAATCGTTACCCACTTCTTGTAAACAGAGACCTAAAGACACGCTGAGTATCAGTGTGAGGCCCACGGGACGGCTCTATCCTCTGCCATAGTAGAGTACCAAGTACTCTCAATTGTTAACCACTTCTTCTAAACACACATTTAATGTTGAATTCCAAGCGCTGGCCCAGATTGCGAATGGAGCACGCAGATCTGAGCGCGATTTCTCTGGCCAAGTCTGCTACGGAACGCTCGCGTCTCGACGGGAGCTCTTGGTGAGCAAAAATCTAGCGAGGGAGCACCAGAGGGCGCGAAAGAGTGAAAAGAGTGCGTGCGTTGAGCGTACATCATCATCATCAGCAGGAGCAGCAGCAGCCTGACTACGTCCACTGCAGGACAAAGGCCTCTCCCATGTTCCGCCAGTTAACCCGGTCCTGTGCTTGCTGCTGCCAATTTATACCCGCAAACTTCTTAATCTCATCTGCCCACCTAACCTTCTGTCTCCCCCTAACCCGCTCCCCTTCTCTGGGAATCCAGTTAGTTACCCTTAATGACCAGCGGTTATCCTGTCTACGCGCTACATGCCCAGCCCATGTCCATTTCCTCTTCTTTATTTCAACTATGATATCCTTAACCCCCGTTTGTCCCCTAATCCACTCTGCTCTCTTTTTGTCTCTTAAGGTTACACCTACCATTTTTCTTTCCATTGCTCGCTGCGTCGTCCTCAATTTAAGCTGAACCCTCTTTGTAAGTCTCCAGGTTTCTGCTCCGTAGCTAAGTACCGGCAAGATACAGCTGTTATATACCTCCCTCTTGAGGGACAGTGGCAATCTACTTGTCAAAATTTGAGAGTGCCTGCCGAATGTGCTCCACCCCATTCTTATTCTTCTAGTTACTTCAATCTCGTGGTTAGGCTCTGCGGTTATTACCTGCCCTAAGTAGACATAGTCTTTTACAACTTCAAGTGCACTATTACCTATCTCGAAGTGCTTCTCCTTTCCGAGGTTGTTGTACATTACTTTCGTTTTCTGCAGATTAATTCTAAGACCCACCTTTCTGCTCTCCTTGTCTAACTCCGTAATCATGAGTTGCAATTCGTCCCCTGAGCTACTCAGCAATGCAATGTCATCGGCGAAGCGCAGGTTACTAAGGTATTCTCCATTAACTCTTATCCCTAACCGGTCCCATTCTAGGCTTCTGAAAACTTCCTGTGCGCACGCGGTAAATAGCATTAAGGAGATTGTGTCCCCCTGCCTTACACCCTTCTTGATTGGTATTCTGTTGCTCTCTTTATGAAGCACTATGGTGGCAGTTGATCCCTTGTAGATTTCTTCCAGAATGTTTATATATACTTCATCTACGCCCTGTTGAGCGTACGCTCACGGTATATTGTGTGGGACGGAGGTAGTTGTGGGCGCAGCCAAGAGTAGACGGCTCGGTTTATAAGTGGATTTGGACTGCTTTTATTATGACAGCAATTATATGAACATTATCGGCTGTTTTTGAGGTCGCCGTCATGTTATATATATATATATATATATATATATATATATATATATATATATATATATATATATATAAGCGTGACATCAAAGCGCAGCTGCGTCGGGATCTACTTGGCACCGCTCCAACACCTGCGGCGAAGGGAACGCGTTCAGCACGGGCCTGTGGCGTTACGCACACGAGTCAAAGAGCTGCTTCGCATCTTAAATGACACAGCGCTGAACTCAAGGTTATTTAACGTGCACCGAAATTTAAGCACACGGGCCTCTAAAGTTGCCTCCACCGATATGCGACAGCCACGGCCGGAATCGGATCCCGCTACCTTCGGGACAGCGGTACCATAACAAAGAGTCCACAGCGTCGGGTGACACTTCACAAGAGTCTTTGAATTGAATCACTGTTAAGGGGAGATGCGGGTCGAAAAACGCAATTTTTTTCAAGATTACCATTTTTTTTATTTTCGCCTGTTTTGATAATATTAGTACTTCTACTGTCATGAAAAAAGAAATACAGGTCGAGACTTACTTCCTGGTGGAAGAGACGGATTTGATGTCATCTTTAATCTGTTTCACCCACTGCTCTAAGCCTTGTCTGTGGCCATCTTGTTCCCTTTCAATCCTTATCTTCCTGAACTTATCCCAGTCTGTGAAGTGAAATTCTCTCTGCTTTTTACGCTCCACGGTGAAGGTAGTGGCAAGAATACAGTGGTCACTCCCTAGGTATACAGCAAGGTTCATCCACTGGGCCTTCTTGATGTTCCTTACAAATGTAAGGTCCGTGGTGGAATCCCTGCAGCAAGATGTACCAAGCCTTGTTGGTAGGCTGGGGTCTGTGATTAGGGTGAGGTCAAGTTCACTGGCACTTTGCCAAAGTCGATTTCCTTTCCCAGTGTTGTACTTGTAACCCCATGTATGATGAGGGGCGTTGAAATCACCTGTTATGACGAGTGGACATTCCCCGGCGATATTAACAGCTTTCTTTAGAACCGTCTTGAACCCTTGCTTTTGTTCCTTTGGACTGCTGTATATATTAACAATTAAAATGCTCTGACGGTTGCTGGTACCTGGCACGATCTCTACCATAACGTGTTCCAACCGGCCTGCTACTATCTTGAGCTCGTGGGTTACGTGCGTTAGTTTGTTGCATACGAAGGTGCAGACTCCCCTCCCTTCAGTATCCCCTATTACAGGCCGGAATCCAGGCAACGTTGCTTGCGGTGAAAGGGTCTCTTGTAATAATATAATATGAGGCTTTTCTTGGCTGCTCCTGAAATACTGCTGTAGGGTTGCCTTCTTTTTAAGGTAACCTCTACAGTTCCATTGCCAGATACGAAATGCTTCACGTAGCGCTGACATCATGGTTATTACATGGGTGGCCAGAGCCTGATGCTGCACCTGTCGACAGGTTTAGTACCACTAGTATTGGTGACCGAAGGGGTGAGTTTGGTGCATGAGGAGGCCTTGCTGTGTTGTGCAGACATGCTTCGACCTTTGTAATGCGCAAATTTATATGCTCTTCCAGTGCCGCCACGCTTCATTGTAGCCTACCCATCTGCTCGCTAAGATTAGCTACTACTTTGCTGAGCGTGTCAAAGACCTCTTTCATATCTGACAAGGTCGTTTGGTTGGCTTCCACGTGTTCTGCCATGACTGCCCTCTTTTTTGTGGTTCTCGAGTCCCCCACGTTTTCAGCCACAGGACATCAACTGGCTGAGGCATTGGCTGTGAAGACTGCGCGCTGGTTAGCTTAGTGAGAAGAATTTTTATTTCCTTTAACTCAGCTGATAGCCTCTCATTGGATTTTATAAGTCTCGCGTTTTCTTGTTCTAGCAGTGCAATTCTGTCATGCTCTTGCAGCTTACCTGTCATCACCTCTGCCGCGCCGTTGCGCACTCGCTCAGCCCAGCTGCCTTTTGATGTAACTGCAGGTGTCCTCCTCGGGTGTGAAGCCGTGGTCTCGAACTGAACGCCAGGCAGCTGGCCATTCGGGTGCCGCCCAGGCTGATCCCGACCCTGATAATGACCTTGAGAACTCGAGCGCCCCCGTGATTGGGAGCGGGCCTTGGGTCTAGAACCTCTTCTAGAACGCGACCTCCCCCTGGAGCGGGGCCGCCTTTCCTGTTGTTGAGTAGTCTGGATGCTCTGGGTCCCGTAGGCTGGAATAAGCTGCTTGTCGTTTAAGTCTGGACTTGATGTGATTGATGCGTCCCGGGCTTCTGCGACTGCTCGCGATCTCTCCCAACGTCTGCGCCTGACTACGTATGGAACTAAGAACCTGTTCTTGCACTCTTTGTCTGCCGTCGGATGGTGACCGTCACACAGCCTGCATCTTGGATTGCACTGGTGCAGGCTATCTGGGTTCTTGATCTCGCAGCCTCTGCAGATGGTTTCAGCTGGGTTCGAATAGACGTCAGACCGATGTCCCAGCTTTCCACAGACGTAACAAATATCGATGTTCTTGCGGTAAAGGGAGCACTGCAAAAGTGAAGGTCCATATCTCACGAATCTGGGCACCTTGTGTCCTTGGAACGCTATGATGATCGTCCCAGTGTCCTTGATTCTCTTGGCCTGCATCGCGAGCGGGTTGTTCGCGTTCACAATTTTTCGGGTCAAAATGTCCTGAGTATCACTTACGGGGATCCCGCGAATCACTCCTTTACAAGTATCGTGGGGTGCCGTGGCGTACGCGCTAACCTCGAAAATTTTGCCTCCAATGTCCAGTTGCTTGACCTTGAGGTATCTTGAAGCTCTGTCTTGGTCCCGACTGCTTGCCACCATAATGTTCTGCTGCAAGTTAGAACAGATAATGTCCTGCATGGCCTCCTCCTCTTTTATGTCGGCCACCAGTACTATCACTTCTGCCACAGTTCCAGTGCCACTTCTCGAGATATTTAATCCTGCACGTGGTCGTAGCACAATTTTGCTGAAGTCTTTAGGTAGTGGCGGCATGCGTCCAGCTCGCACGATTGTATGCTTGGTATCATGCCTACTACGACTGGCTCGAGCGTCTCCCGCAACGACCGCCTTGATCGAACCCTTGGCAGCAGGAACGCCAACCGCGGCTTGCTTATTCCTTGAGCGTCTCGTTTCGGCTTCCTTTCAACCCATGTCTTCCGTGCAATCCTCTCGAGAGGAGAGACGCCGCTAGGGGGCCAACGTGAGCGGATGCCTGCAACGTCGGCTCCGGCAAACGGTACGTGCTACTCTTTACCAACCTTTCCTGCGGTCACTAGCCTGTTCGAACAGCGACGTAAGGGTCTGAGGAAGACAGAGACGACGCCCATTCCGGGCAAGCTCCGACGTTCTGTGTGCAACAATTAGTGAACCGAGACGCTGAGCATCCGAGCTAAGCCTCTCTGAGACTCCGCTCCTTCGTCGACACTGGCAGCAACGCCTCCCGTTATTATGGAAGTAACGGTTGAGGGCCACACCATCTCCGCTGAAGAGCTCCAGGCAGGCAATTGGACACCAGTTCTCTACAAAGCCTATGCGTCTCGACCAGCCTGTTCACAGAAACCACTTTCGCAACCCAACGCTACCGTCAAGGAGACCAACCCGAACGCCATGCGCGTCGAAGCAGCTGCAACTGGAAGAGGCAAGACGCCAACCCACCTACCACCTGCTACCAAGGAGACGCGCATCATTGTAAAACGCGGCAAGCAACTGCCGCCACTCCCACCGAACGCTATTCGCGTCGTTGTTCGTCCGCGAGGTCAACTGCGACTCCTAGATGTCCCAACGCCTCGACTCATGAAGGCAGTGCAGGCCGCACTTCAAACCACTCTGCCCGATGATTTCTGCCTGCGCATACACCCCACTAATAATACATTCACGGCAGCTACAACACACTCCGCCGCAGCCGAGCTCCTAAAGACGCTGACTTCACTCACCATCGGTGGCCATGCTTACCCCTGCATGGCTTGCGTGGCACCCCCACCAGGAGCTACAAGAGGGGTCATCTCAAACGCCTTTGACGACGAGACGCCAACCCAGCTGTACGAAGACCTGGTCAAACGGAATCCTGAATACTCTATACTCGCAGCCCGACGAATGGGGAAGACGCACTCCATTCTCATCACCTTCGACGCCAATGAGGTGCCACTTTCCATTAAATACATGGGAGCCATTCACCGCTGTACTCCATACCGCGGAAGTCCGGATGCTTGTACGAACTGCAGACTACCGGGCCATCGTCACGACGTATGCCCAAGCCCCAAGACTAATCTTTGCCCACGCTGTGGCAGCCAACACCCACCCCAGGAACCTCCTTGCACGCCTAAGTGCATTCTGTGCGAGGGCCCTCATCTTACCGGCACTGGTTCATGCAAAGGACGCAACCTTCACCAGCCACGCAAAACGACAAAGCAACCTCAAACGCAGCGACAAGAACCGGTTCCACACGGGGACAACTTCCCCCAGTTGTCAGCGGGACCCACTCAGCCCAGCCAACCCAGCCAACCCAAGCAAGCCTGGACCGAGCCGCTTAAACAAGATTGGGGCCCTCCCCGTTCGCCCTGCAAGAACGCACTATCATCAACAGTGACTTCCAGTCTGCAAGACGCTCTGGCCAAGTCTCGGGAGGAGGCAGCGGCAGCCAAAGCAGAAGCTCAAGCAGCCCGAGCTGAAGCCGCTGCCCTTCGAGAACACATCGCGAAGCTGGAGACCCAGATAAGTACTCTCGCCACAAGCCATGCCATTCCACCTACCCCAACTCCTACTACATCCCAAACTCCTGCGCACAACCCACCCAACACCTCTAGCATGTCTTTCCCACCCAGCCATGTCAACGCGACATCCTGCTCTGATTCGCTTGAGTTAGATATCGACACGGCATTTCCTCGGCACACAAATCAGGACATTACCGCGCGTCCCTCAACACACAGCTCACTAGCCGATATTCCAACCATGCTTGAGTCTTTTACTGCTCGTTTTGAGGCAAAATTGCAGGAAGGTATCACCAGCATCAATCAGGAATGCACAACGCTCAAAGATGCGGTAATCCGTGTAACAACAGACAATGCAGCACTTAATCATCGTCTTGATGCTTTAGCTCAAGCATTAACTGACCGCTACAACAATCTTGAATCACAGCTCAATTTGTTCGCAACACGCCTTGCACAACGGGATCTCACCCCAAGTAAACGCAAGAAGCCCAAAGCAACTGAAGGGCAAGACAATCCACTCCCTGACGTCACTAACGACTCCCAACCTTGCGCGGCGGCTACGCCCCTTCTCAATTCTCATGATGGCAGCTCTAAACCGTAATCTGACACTCTGGCAGTGGAACTGCCGAGGTTTTGGCCAGAAGCGTCATGTTGTCCACCAACTGCTATCTTGCGCTGCGGGACCCGATATCCTTGCCCTACAAGAACCCTCCAACCCCCTAACCTTACCCGGCTATACTTCTATTACACCCACATCCCCTACACCCTCTCGGGTGGCGTTTCTAATTAATCGCTCAATCACCACCATCTCCCACTGTTTAGCAGTCCAAGACATTGATCACCTCTTAATTGAGCTTGTGCCGCAACATGCCAGAGCTAAAAGCCTCTTCATCCTGAATGTATACAGCAGCCCTAAGTGCTTACAGGGTAACTTCCAGCGCCTCTTTACGCTCGCGAAACGCATAGCCAATAAGTGCCCCCTACTCGTCGTGGGAGATTTCAATGCCCCACATACAGCCTGGGGTTATCCGCGCGACACACCAAAAGGACGTCGGGTGTGGTTAGCAGCGCAGCAAGCCGGCCTCTCACTGCTCACCGATTCTGCCTTTCCGACACGCATAGGGAATAGTGTCTGCAAAGACACTACACCAGATCTCTCGTTCGCACATCGCCTCCCTCATGCCACATGGTGCAACACACAAGAGAATTTGGGTAGTGACCATTACATTATCGAAATTCTCTTAAATATGCAACTACCCCGCAGGGTTCTTAGAGGTTCCACTTTTACCAACTGGGATTTTTTCCGCACTTATAGGGCAACACGCACCCACGCCTCTATCACGGACATCACTGAATGGTCAGAACAACTCCAGAGTGATGTCCGATCCGCAACTCGTCTAGTACGAGAGGACTGCCCAAGCGACACAGTTGACTCTCGTCTCCTACATTTATGGGATGCTAAAACAAGCCTAGAACGACGCTGGCAAAGCCAGCGTTGGAACCGAACTCTTAGACGTCGCCTGGCCCGCCTGAGCAAAGAGATAGAGACCCATGCAGCCACTCTTTCGCGACAGAACTGGGAATCGCTTTGCAACAAATTAGATGGCAATATGAGTCTGCCTCAGACTTGGAATTTGTTCCGACACTTAATTGACCCAACTCAGTCAAAGACTACCCAAAGACACAACCTCACCAAACTCCTACATACTTGCGATAAACCTCCACCAGAACTACTACAGGAACTTCGAAATCAGTACTTCCCAACATACCCTGCTGTATTGTATCCCGATTATACAGGTCCTCCTAATGAGCTCCTCGACCAACCCATTACAGTAGCCGAAGTTCAAGCCGAACTACAGAAACTAAACACTTCCTCAGCCCCCGGTCCGGACAATATTCACAACAAAGCACTCCGTAATCTCGACGACCAATCAATTGCCGAGCTTACTGAATACTTTAATGAGTGCTGGCTAAGGGGCATCCTCCCACCACAATGGAAAGAGGCCAAGGTTGTCTTTATACCCAAACCTGGGAAACCTCTCCTTACGTCTAACCTCAGGCCCATATCCCTCACTTCTTGTGTCGGCAAACTCATGGAGCACGTACTCCAAACCAGGCTCTGCCAGTACCTAGAAGGCAAGAATCTCTTGCCTGCTTGCATGTTTGGATTTCGCCCTGGACTTTCCACACAGGACGTTTTCCTACAACTAAAACATCACATTCTTGACTCTCAAACCTGCGATACCAGAGCTATCTTAGGAGTAGATCTAACAAAGGCATTTGACAACGTTGCGCACTCAGCTATTCTAGAGAACCTTATAACCCTGGGAGTCGGCGTAAAGATGTACAACTACGTCCGCGACTTCCTCAGCCACCGCACAGCAACACTTACCTTTGGCGATCACAGCCTGCCAGACATCACGCTTGGAGCCCGTGGTACGCCCCAGGGAGCAGTCCTCTCACCTATTCTTTTTAACATAGCACTTCTACATCTGCCCCAAAAACTGGGTCAGATCCCCGACATCCACTTCAGCTTCTATGCCGACGACATCACCGTCTGGGCAAACCGTGGTAGTGACGCCGAAATAGAAGAACACTTACAGTTGGCACTAACCACCATCGACACATATGTTCGAGAACGTGGCCTTACCTGCTCCCCTTCCAAATCAGAGCTCTTTCTTTACCGACCGAAGCAGCATGCTTCAGCCATTCCCCCTATCTCTCTCACGCTAGGTGCCCACCCCATCCCACTTGTCTCAAAAATTCGGGTGCTAGGGCTAGTACTCTACTCACATGGCGCACATGGAGAAGTCATCAGGACTCTCCAAACACATGCTCAGCAGACCATTCGGCTGATTCGTCGCATAGCGAACCGTCGGGCTGGCCTACGCGAGCGAAACACGCTTCGCCTCACCCAGGCTTACATCGTAAGCCGCACCACGTATGCCCTCCCATACCTACCTCTCCGACAAAAAGAGAGAGACCGCATTAACGCGCTTCTACGAAGTTGCACAAAAACAGCTCTACGCCTTCCCCCAAGCACATCCAATGACAGACTCTTCAAACTTGGTGTACATAATACATTTGAGGAACTCGCTGAAGCCACCTTTACGGCACAAATATGTCGTCTGTCTAATTCGGTGAGTGGCCGCGCTCTTTTGACCCAATTAGACTTATCCCCAATAACAGAATCGCCTGGAAGGGTCCTTCTTTCTTCTAACCTCCGTTCTCACCTAAACGTACCGCCCATTCCCAAGAACATGCATCCTGTGCGAGACGAGAAACGCAGAAAGGCAAGGGCCCGGGCCCTCCAGAGACAATATGGCGAGGACCAGAATGTAGTCTACGTTGACGCAGCGGAATATGCGTCAAGATCCCGCATGGCCCTTGCGGTGGCTGACAATCAGGCAAATCTCCTAACTTCTTGCTCAATTGTCACAAATTCCTCCACAGAGGCAGAAGAGGCAGCCATCGCGCTTGCTCTCATCTCCACACCTGCCACCACTATCATTAGCGACTCGAAATCAGCTATTCTTAACTACGCCAATGGCTTGATATCATGTAGCGCTGCTCGCTTGCTACGCTTCTGGCAGCCTCAGTGCTCCACAACCCTGATCTGGACGCCAGCACATGCCGGCCTCCTTGGCAACGAGGAGGCTCATTCTCTAGCCCGAGGTCTCACATTCCGGGCAGGAGAAATGGAGCCCCCTCCACAGGTCGAGGAGCGCTTGCTCTCTTTTCGTGATATTCTATCGTATTACCGGGAACAACGAAGAATATACGCACCCCCAGCCCCATCCCTAAACATAGCGCAGGCCACACATTGGCGACGCCTACAAACTCGAACTGCTCCATACCCCGTATTACTAAACGCCCGTTACCCAGACCATTTCCCCTCTTCATGCAAACTTTGCGACAAACCAGGAGACTTCCTCCACATCCTCCTCACATGTCCCACCTTCCAACATCCCCCACCTCCGGCTGTGGCAGTGTCATACTGGGAGACCATCATGACCAGCACTTCTGCGTTCGATCAGCGCCGGATCATCTCGTGCGCCATGAAGAGGATCGCACTTCAAGGGCTTTCCTTTGCTTTGTAAGGGTGCCTCCTCACCGCGAGGGAGCACCCACGTGCCATGAGGGGGCTCGGCCCCCACGCTATACAGTGGCAATAAATGTTTCTACCACCACCATCCTCTCGAGAGATGTTCTCTCCATCTACTTGGTATTCCATTCTCAGTTGCAGGTTCTGGAACGCGCAGAGCGTTGAGTCACGTTGGCGCCGGGTCGGCGCATCGGCGACAATCGCCTCCTTGGTTGTTAGGCTTAAATCCCCCGGTAGCGTTGCCGTGTAAAAAATGCCCCAAAAACGGTTTAAAAGTCCACTGACCAGCACAAAGGTGGTATCTGCTGATTTTTTGAGAACTTAGGCACACGATGGGACTGAAAACTCGGCGACAAATTCGTGAAAACCACAGGAAAGCATTCTTCAAAGCAGGAGCCGATCTACCCACGTCCGCACTGGTCGACACCTCGAGCGCATCCTCAGCGGCGTTTATGGCCAGGACGGGAAAGGCTGCTCGCTGCCGTGTCGCCGTTGTGGGGACCCGCATGCCACCGTCGCCTGCACCATCAGGCCATCGTATTCCGAGGCGTTGTCCAAGGATTTCCCTCTACTTCAACCAGGAATACCGTCTAAGAACAGGTGCGACGATTCGCCAACGCCAGCCGCGGTAACCGACCACGACCAAGGTGCGCCAATCGCGACGCTGCACCAGACGCCCACTGGTTCCCCAACAATTCCGTACCCGGTAATCCCTCCAGGCACTGAAAACTCAAGTTACCCGCGTCCGGTGGCCATTTCTGAAGGATCGCAGGCCTAGCCCTCGTCAGACGAGGCACCTCGGGAGGAAGGCGTCTCAGATGGAAATATTGCATCTGACGCTCCTCGCGTGGCTGCTCAGTCGACCACAAGTTCCGGTGTCATCGAGGAATCTACATCTCAAGAAGACGACGCCTGCATCTACGAGGACTCCAACAGAACCACGAGGAGCACCCCTACAAATTGACGAAGGCACAAGCCCCAGCGACATAAGCCAGGACAGTGCCGACGCCTTTGTACCATCCTCGCCCAAGAACCCGGACGCCAAACGCCACCAGATAACTACTCGTGAGTTACAAGCCCCCATCAGAGACAGAAATCCCCTGCGGACTTCTACGTGATCCCGGAAGCACCGAGCCTCCGTTGGATCGCCTGGCCGCAAAAAACGACTCAGCCACTCGCGGGGCACCGGCTCCGGTGCCTGCTAAAGGTACCCCTGCATTCGCGTGATCCCATATTACGTTTTAATTTTCCTCATGGATCTTGCTCTACGGGGTTATTACTTTTAACGTTCAAGGTTTCCGCAATCAACAAAAACAGGCTGAGGTATTGACTCTCGCGCGTTCAGTGCACTGTGTTTTGCTGTTCATGCAAGAAACAAATTTTTCAAGCTTTTTGATGCCCTCGCTTTCAAGCGCGCGTTCAATATTGCTTGTTCCTTTTCATGCGCCAGCACGCGTTCCACTGGCGTCGGAGTCATTATTTTTAACCGAGGTCTTTTACGTGACCATCACGTTTCCTTCAATAGATGCCTTCGGACGCGTGCTGGCGCTCGACTGCACATTTTTTTTTTCGTTAAGAATATGATTTGTTGGCGTGTATGCCCCAGCGGCAACGTGCACTCTAATGCTTTCTTCCAATCTCTTGATGCGTTCCTTTCAAGATCAAACCTCATAAGCGCGAAAATGCACGCGACAGCGACGAGCGACGCTATGAGCGACGAAACAGGGCGTTCGCGCGACGTGTCGCGTGCTCGTTTTCGCGTGATCGTTCGGTTCTCCAGATTTGGAAACCGTCGCTCATCGCCCGGAAGTGCTGGGCTCAAGCAGCCAATACCGAAATACCGGAAAAGACAAAGACTACATAGGTGCACGTGACCCTCCCCGAGTCACGTATGCGCAACAAGCAATAACGCAATGTTTATTACGCATGTGCATATAAAAAAATTGCCCGCAGCTTGCCTCGGGGGAACACTGAGGAGGATGCGGAGCATATAATTTGTTAACGGGGTGTTAAAGTGCGACTTACTTGGGTCGATGGCTAAATTGGTTAAAGTGGTTGTGAAATGGGATGTTAAATTGCGACTTACTTGGGTCGATGGCTAAATTTGTTAACGTGGTTGTAGGAGGGGGTGTTAAATGAGTGAACACGTACACGCGTATGCGAAAGGGCGGCGCTGGTCGAAGGGACGTCGATCATTGTGTTTGTGGATTCATTGGAATTCATTTCACCGCGACCTTGGACGTCGACGCGCCGTACAAACCAACCGACGAGCGGCAACTGAGCGAGCGAGCGCCGACCTTGAGTATATATACAGCGCGACGGCGCATGCACTGTCAGCTGTCGAATGTTCGAGAAGGGGGAGAAGCGCAACGGCGCATGCGCGCGCGTCAGCTGCCGATGTTCTCGAAGCGCGACGGCGCATGCGCGCTACATTATACAGCTAGCGAATGTTGGTGAAGAGGAGAAGCGCACGTGGTGTGTACAAGGAGAATTAAAGAAAAGTTGCTGGAGTGGAAGCTCCTGCGATGCCTCGCCAGCAGATGTGAAGCCACCTATTACCACTGCCAAGATGGCGGAAACATGCTCTTTTCTGATAGTGCCCGCTTAAAGATCAAGTGGCTTTGATACGTTATGTAAATACTACCGTAGTTCTATATTAAAGGATGGTTGTTCCTGACGAAATAACACTCAGAAACAAATATGGATGACTGAATCTTCAAAGAACTTGGCCTCCAATTAGAGGCTCACTACGGAAAACTAGTGACATTAAGACGCACTTGCAGCTTCTCGGCCTTTTGGCTACGATCAGGAGTTCGAGTGGCCGTTGTTTTCAGCCACCCCGCGAGACCTGGGGTCACGTCACTTCGGCGTCGGCCCCCGGTTCCTGTGTGTCCGTCCCAGCGTTTGTTCCTGTGGGCGCGCCGCTCCGCGCGCTCGCCTGCCGCCTCGGGTTCCCGGCTCCCGCCTGGTGCCCGCCCGCCCCATGCCTGGTGGTGCAAGGTCCCCGGTCTACGCCTACTGTCCCGGAGCCCTCCTGCGGTCCACTGGGCTCTACCTAGTCCTGCGCGGGCCCCGCCTCGGCTGAGCCGCGTTCCACCAGTGTGCAGCTAGCCTGCACGTAACGAGTTACCCTCAAGCTTCGCCAGACCCGGCGGCTTGCGGAGACCATCTACCAGTATGGCTACACCAGTTGAACTCCCGGTGAGGGAGAATTGTTGCATGTTTTCAGCGCCCGAAGGCGACGTTTCTGTGGACAATCTAATAGACGCTATAGAAGAGACAGCCGGAGATGATAGTGTTTTGATGCTACAGCACATGGGGGGAGCAAAATTTCTTGTTTGCACCCGCAACGCTGGTCAGGCGACGAAGCTGATGGTGGCAGAAGGCTTTAGGGTTAACGGAGTGCACGTGCCGGTAGAGGCCGTCGGGCCGCCGGTTACGTATGTAAACGTCTAGCGCTACCCCGGTTTTCTGCCGGATGAGACCCTCAGTAATGCCCTAGCTCAGTTTGGCAAGGTGAAGGGTATTTCGTTCGCCACACTAGCTTCTCGCCAGACCAAGTTGAACGGGGTGCGTCTTGTGAAAATTTAGATGCGTCGCCCTGTCCCCAACTTTATAACGATTGCGGGGCACAAAGTAATGTGCGAATATAGAGGTATGCGTCGGGTTTGCGCGCGCTGCGGCGAGGTTGGGCACATGGCGACCGCGTGCACGGCCACGTTTTGTAAGCGTTGTGGCGTGTTCGGCCACGACACAGAGGGCTGCACAGCCGAGTGCACGCGTTGCGGGGGCCGTCACGGGACGCGCGAGTGTTTTCGCAGGCGCTCCTACGCGGCCGCTGCCCGTGGTCCATCAGTGCTGTCAGGCACCAACGCAGCACCTAGCCAGTCATCCGGCGCCCCTTCACCGAGGTCGGGTGATTTTTCTTCGCGCCTTCAGGTCCTCACGCCCAAGACTGCGTCCCGCACGACCGCAAAGGGCCCCCTCTCCTGGCGTCGCGACGGGGAATCGGACTCGAGCTCGGGTAACAGTGCGGTGTCTCCATGTGTCACGGATGAGACGCGCGGAGCGTCTGCCTCCGTTAATTCGGCGTCGGCGTCTCCTGGCGCAGACACAGCCGCTACCGCGACGAGCCCGACGCGATCGGCGTCCCCTACAACACCCGCAGGCCCTTCGGGCGCCGAGGACTGGCCGCCTCTGGCTCCCTTGGAAGACGCGTCCCCGGCGCCTCCTCAGCAAGAGGAGATAGGCCACCCCGTCTCCACCGCTCCGACAAACCTGCTGGCCCCTGTCACAGCACAGGATTTAGGAGGGCTTCCGCAAGCCCAGGCCCGGGATGACAGGCCCATCGTCAGTCGTGGGCACTACGCCCTGCCTGAGGTCGACGACCAGGCCTCGTCAGACCCTTCCCCCGAGCGGGCTGCGCCCCACGAGAGCCGGCGACCGGACCCGCCCGTGGTTCGCCCGGCGCCTGGCCGCGAGCGGAGATCTCGTTCGCGCTCGCGTCGTCGCCGCGGGGACGGGGCTGGTCGCGATTCGGGCGCGCGGGCCTCGAGTCGCGACGCGGCCCGTGGGCCGAGGTCTCGCTCGCGTCGCCGTCAGGGAGACGAGCCGCAGCATGACTCCCGTGAGGGTTCCCCCACTCGTGAGGCGAGGCAGCGGCGGACTGGACTTGAGGTCAGAAGTAGTGACAGCGACGCCCCTCCGAAGGCGAAGACCCCGCGATTGGGAGGGAACGCCGTGACCAAGGGGGACCCCCCCGCGGATGACGGCGAGCCAATCGAGTAGGCAATGGCGTCACGGCACCTCGAGGTGCCGGGGGGAGGGGGGTGATCTGCTTGTGTGCCGCGAACGCGTCCGAGTCCGTCTTTATTTTCTTCGTTTTGCGTTGGCGCACCTTCGCGCAAGGAGTGCACGGACGCTGGCCGCGTCCCGTGATCCCGGCATGTTTTCTTTCTTTTTGCTCCTGGGGTACATCGTCTTAGTGTACTTCTGGCTGCCTTCAGTTTGTTTTCTGCAGAGACGCGGCTCTCGCTGGTCGTGTCGCCTGCTCTTGGCGTCGGCTGCCATAGTTGCATGCGCTTTTCGGCTGTTGCGCTCTGTTGCCATCTTGACAGGGCCCATTTCCTCTTTCCCATTACCAATTATTCGGCTATGCCTCACCTTAAAATTGCTTCCTGGAATGTAAGGGGCTTCCGGGACAGGGTGAAACAGGAAAGCGTCCTAGCGTTTGCCCTGTCCCTAGGGATCGATGTGCTATTTCTTCAGGAGACAAATTTTCGGTCGCCGCTGGACGTCGCCAACTTCAGGAGAGACTTCCGGGTTGACGCCTTCTTCTCCCTGACAAACGCGAGGGCATGTGGTGTGGGGGCCATCTTTATTACGGGCCGCTTCCGCCAGAAAGCCTTTTGCACCTTCGGCGCAAACGGCCGCTCGCTCTTGTTAGACATATTTGTTAATGGGAAGCGGTGTCGCTTTGTTAATGTTTATGCCCCGGTGACAAGAATGCACACTAATAACTTTTTCCAAGATCTACACCAGTTGCTCACAGAACCTCTACCGCACATTCTCTTGGGAGACTTTAACTGCGTAATAGACTCGCAAAGGGACGTCAGGGGACCGGGCCGCGGAGCTTCCACATACCATGCGAAAGGGCTAGTGGGGCTCTTAAGGCACCTCTCTCTTACGGATGTCTGGCTTCACGTCCACGGCGATCTCTTCGTACCCACACGCTCCTCACAACTCACCGCCACCCGTATCGATCGGACCTACCTGCCCGACTTCCTCCTTTCTTCGGTAGAGGCTTGCGAAGTCCTGCCCCTCCCTGCCACCCTCGCAAACCGATCCGACCACCTTCCACTCGTCACCACAATAAGGTGCAGCCCCGGAACCCTCAGTGACAACCATGGCTGGCGGCTCGACGCGGCTTTGCTCCTTGACGAGGTCAGCGTCGAGCGAATCAGAGAGCGCATTCAGGCCTCAGTTGACTGCGTCTCAGAGGTGACCCCTGAATCATGGGATGCATTGAAAGCGGAGTAGAAGACCATTCTCCAGGACGAGGGGAAAGCCCGGAGGCGCAGGATCACAGCCAGGCTAAATGAGACCCTACGCAGGATCCGCATCATCAGGGGGGCGGACACCCTGACGGAGTGCACGCGGGGCTACCTCGCTGCCTTGGAGGCTGAACATACCCGGCTACTCCAACACCGTGCGAGGAGGCCACCCAAACACCAGGCTGAAGCAGACCCCGATGGGGTGACCGGGAACGGCCGTGTCCACATCACGCGGGTACGGCGCCCAGACGACTCCTTCGCCACTGACCCGGAGGACATTGGCAGAACCTTCCGGAATTACTTTGCCGACCTCTTTCGAATTACAGACCGCGCCGGCTCTCCCGACGGGGAGCATTTGATTGAAGAGCTCTGTCGTAACCTCGCGCGCCTCGGGCAAGATGAAGTCGAAATGTTGGGCAGTGATGTAACAGCGGCAGAAGTTATGACTACCATCAAGAATATGCCACCGAACTCCGCCCCTGGTACAGACGGACTTACAGCTTCCTTCTATTCCACCTTCTTGAATGAACTGGAGAACGTCCTAGTACTAATGGTAAACATGGTGGTCACCCAACACCGAAAACCACCATCCTTCGGCGAAGGGAGGATCGTCCTCCTCCTCAAGGTGGGCGCCCAGCAGGAGGAGCTTTCGGCCTGGCGTCCAGTCACCCTCCTGAATGTTGACTATAAATTGGTGGCTTCCCTGCTAAACAACCGGCTGAAACCACTGCTTCAGACCATAGTTTCATCGCAACAGACCTGCGCAGTGCCGGGCCGATCAATTTTCGCTAACTTGACGGTCACGCGGGACGCCTTCGAATACTTGACTGCCAAATCTCTGTCGGGCGCCTTCATATCGCTCGACCAGGCGAAGGCCTTCGATCGAGTTGGGCACGAGTATATGCTCGAAGTCCTGCGCCGTTTCGGTTTCCCCGTACACTTGGTGGAAAGCATTGCCTTGCTGTACAGAGATCTGACGTGCCACGTAGTTGTTAATGGCGACCCATCGACTAACTTCGCGTACGAGAGAGGCATTCGCCAGGGATGTACACTTGGGCCTACCCTCTTCATACTCTCGCTCGAGCCGCTGCTGACAAATATCGTGAAGAACAACCGCATTAGGGGCTTTCCACTAACAGGGGAGGCCACAATCAAAGTTCTCGCCTATGCGGACGATGTTTCGTTGTTTGTCCGTGACCCGGCAAGCTTACAGGCTTTCTGGGAGACGTTCGCACCCTATGCAGACGCCTCAGGTGCGCTGCTTAACATGGAGAAAAGCAAGGCCATTGCCTTTGGCGCCTTCCCCCGAGATGCCCTGGGTGAGCTGTGTGCAGTGGACACCGTTAAGGTGCTTGGCATTTACTTCTTTGGTGGCGGTGTGGCTGATAAAACCTGGCAGCGAGCGTTGGAACGCGCACAAGTGGCAATAGAGCGCCTCAGCCCCAAAGGCATGTCTTTGCGCGATAAAGCCCTAGCTGTGACAACCACCATTTGCGCCTTTGCGTACTACGCCAGTCGAGTCGCCGTGATGCCCGCCAGGACAGCTACAAGGCTGATGAAAATGATCGGCGCCTTCCTATGGGATGGCAAGCCCGCTCCTATACGCCGCACCCTCCTACACCTCTCGACGGACGAGGGTGGCCTCGGATTATCCCACCCGCCCACTACTGGTAAAGTGTTGGCATTAAAAACGGCTAGGGCATTGTTCCAAACAGCCGGATACGCCGGGAGGGATATCATGCGCTATTGGTGCAGCACAAACGCTGCCTTCCTGAATGCGGAGCGTCCCCTCACTCCGCTGGCGGAAGCCCCCTCAAGTTTTTACAAGGGCGCCGCAAACACGATGCGGATGCTTGAGAGAGACGCCCCCGAATGCGACATTGACAAAACCCCACCCGCTCGCATCGCGGAGGACATTGCGCGGCACCAGTTAACGCAGGAAGAGCGCAGGCGGTCCCAAAAATGGCAACGGAACGCGCGTAGAGATGGGCGGAGAATGCCCAAGCCGGTAGCAGACTTCACATGGAGGAAGAATTGGGACATCCTACCAACTCGCCAGCGTCTACACAGGCTAGGCATCGTACCTTCCGCCCACTGCCCCAACTGTTCCTCCATAGAAACCCTTACACACGCCTTGTACATGTGCCCCGCAGCTAAGCCGGTGTGGCGGATAGTGGCGAGGGAGTTTCACATTCGCCCCCCTCCTGCCCTAACCAGGAACAGAGGCGCTTTCGCCAAACTAGTAGTAGCGTGCACGCTGTTCGTGCTCTGGAACCGGCGCTGCCTAGCCGAAGCAAGGCATAAACCAGTACGGGCAGCCTTCCCCGCAGTTGCGAAGATACGCTCGACGTTATGGCATTACCTGTCAGAGGATCTCGAAACCAGCGGCGAAGACAAATTCCTTCGCCGATGGCACACGAGGTTCTTCCTGTTACAAAAAGGCAAGCTACGTCTCCCCATCACCCCCTTCTAACTCTCTTCCACCAAATTGGCGCTCGGTATGGTGTAGACTTCATAACCTACGTATCTCCATGAAACTAGTATCTCCGTTTTTATTGCCCGTGTGCTCGCCTCATCCCTTGAGGCTGTATAACCTTCTGTGCTTAGCAATAGTCCTTTTTGTTTAGCCATAATACACATTGTGTTTGTGCAATTTCTCAACACATGTGTAAGCAACTGTGTGCTTGTTGACATGTTCCTTTTTTTTAATGAATGTTCATGTAACTTTTTCATGGTACACACGCCTAGTAATGATGTCTAAGGCTGCAACCTGAAAATTGTATTTTGCTGTTACTGTGTGATTTCAATCGATGTCGCGGTGCCTTACAAGTTATTTTGTGACCCTGAGCCTATTGTCCATTTGTGTTGTAGCCCCTCGGTGGAGGGTAACGTGTTACTCGTCAATAAAATTTCCCTTTTTGGAAGTGAATAAACTTCTCTTTGTTACTTCTTTCTCGGGAAGGTTTTAAGCTCTCCCATAGTAGAGTACCCTGTGCTCTAAATCATTCACCCCTTTTTCTTACCCCCCCCCCCTAACACACACGCGACGGCTTAGTGCTCTCCCATAGTTGAGTACGAAGTACTAAAAATTGTTAAACATTTTGTTCTAAACACACCACCACATGCAGAATGGCTGGCCATTGGTTTCTGCTCCTCACGGGACAGCTTTACGCTTTCCCATAGTAGAGTACCTAGTACTCTAAATAGTTACCCACTTTTAGGGGCGAAGCTCCTCGGAGCGGCACCCGTTCATCCCTCGTAGTGGTGCGTAACATGCCCTACGCTTTGACCTGCAAGGCGGTGCCGGTGGGAGATTTCTTCTGTGCGTTGTTGAACAATGAAAAATTCGCAGCGTGCGCGTTAACTAAAAGTCGCATTCCCCTGTCTTTCATTCCCCATTAGCAGCCATTGGCATGTACATTGAGCACAAGATAGGGTTGCTACGTTATACTCGCTGGTGTAACCTCCTCGGTTTCAGAAAGGTTTAGCGAGCGTTGAGCCGCAGTGCCACGAATACAGTGAACTAGTATATATATGAACTCGAGGTGGTTAAAGATGGGAAGTAGACACGAAGCGCAAGCCGTAAGAAAGTGGCGTGTGCCACCTCTCGTTTAGTCCTTTGAATGTCCACTGAATGGCGGTGCTTCTATATGGGGAATATATGATAAAAGATGCGAGATGGTGGGACTTGGAGTGTTGAGTAGATGGACGAACGGACACACTGACAGATGCATGGACGGACGCACAGATGGGTGCACCGACGGATGGACGTATGGACGGACGCAGGGGCGGATGCATGGATGAACGCTGGGACGGACGCATAGATGGACGTGCGGACGCACGAACAGACGCACGGACGGGAGAATGGACGCATGGACGGTCACACAGACGGACGCATGGACCGACAGAAGCAAAAACAAATAGAAGGACGGATGCTTCGCCCCACTCTCCACCATTCACTCTGGGATATGCTGCCATTTTTTTCTTCGATGAATGGATGGATAACTTGCTACAGCAGCGCCACCCGCGGCCGTCAGCTTTTTTCAATCACAGCTACCCCTCCCCCTCCCTTTTCGCCGGGCGCCCACTTCGTAGACAAAGAGATGCACGTACGGACAGACAGACGCACCCTATGATGGACGCATGCATGGCTGGCCGGACGGATAGACGCACGCACGGATGGATGGACAGACGGATGGATGGACGGACGCATGGACAGACAGAAGCGCGGGTGGACTGATGGACGCTTCGCCACACTCATCATAATTCAGTTCGTGGATATGCTGTGAGTTCTGACAAAGCTCAGCGCGTTTCAGGGTCCCTTCAGGAGATCGGTATAAGCAGTATTATGTTCAGTCAGCGAGTGCTTTTCTTTGCTTAGGTAAACGCTAGGAACATTTTTAGATAAAAGCCTTCGTGTTTCATTCAGAATATTACTTAAGAATAAGCACCCGTCTCAGAATCTCTGACTCTCTGACGAAATTCGCGAAAACAGTGAAGTTCCTGCATGAAAACCGGCGTCAGAAACGTGCATACGCGTGGCCAAATTTCACGGCACGCCTCGAATCTGCATTCTTCGCAAGTCACCATTATTTCGCTGTGTGCTGTGCACGGGACGGCTTTACGCTCTCCCATAGTTGGGTACCCAGTACTCTAAATCGTCACCCTCTTTTTCTAAAAACAGAGTATTATTTGGGACGGCTCACTGCTCTCCCATAGTTGAGTACGAAGTACTCGAAATCTTCAACCACTTTCTCTATACACAGTGCTCCAGCCTGCTTGGTAGACAAAGGTGAAAGACGGTTTTAAGCTCTCACATAGTGGAGTACTAAGTCCTCTAAAACCGTTCACCACTTTTTCTAGTAAACACACAGCTGGACGGCTCAGTGCTCTCCCATAATTGAGTACGAAGTATTCGAAATCGGTGAACATCTTTTCTAAACACACCACCTGACAAATCAAGGTTAACGTGGAGGCCCTCGGGACGGCTTTAAGCCATCCCATAGTAGAGTAACCTGTACTCTAAATCGTTACCCACTTTTTCTGCCCCCCTCACCACTCTGTCCAGGGGATGGCTCTCAGCTCTCCCATGGTAGAGTACCTAGTACTCTAAATCGTTACCCACTTCTTGTAAACAGAGACCTAAAGACACGCTGAGTATCAGTGTGAGGCCCACGGGACGGCTCTATCCTCTGCCATAGTAGAGTACCAAGTACTCTCAATTGTTAACCACTTCTTCTAAACACACATTTAATGTTGAATTCCAAGCGCTGGCCCAGATTGCGAATGGAGCACGCAGATCTGAGCGCGATTTCTCTGGCCAAGTCTGCTACGGAACGCTCGCGTCTCGACGGGAGCTCTTGGTGAGCAAAAATCTGGCGAGGGAGCACCAGAGGGCGCGAAAGAGTGAAAAGAGTGCGTGCGTTGAGCGTACATCATCATCATCAGCAGGAGCAGCAGCAGCCTGACTACGTCCACTGCAGGACAAAGGCCTTTCCCATGTTCCGCCAGTTAACCCGGTCCTGTGCTTGCTGCTGCCAATTTATACCCGCAAACTTCTTAATCTCATCTGCCCACCTAACCTTCTGTCTCCCCCTAACCCGCTCCCCTTCTCTGGGAATCCAGTTAGTTACCCTTAATGACCAGCGGTTATCCTGTCTACGCGCTACATGCCCAGCCCATGTCCATTTCCTCTTCTTTATTTCAACTATGATATCCTTAACCCCCGTTTGTCCCCTAATCCACTCTGCTCTCTTTTTGTCTCTTAAGGTTACACCTACCATTTTTCTTTCCATTGCTCGCTGCGTCGTCCTCAATTTAAGCTGAACCCTCTTTGTAAGTCTCCAGGTTTCTGCTCCGTAGCTAAGTACCGGCAAGATACAGCTGTTATATACCTCCCTCTTGAGGGACAGTGGCAATCTACTTGTCATAATTTGAGAGTGCCTGCCGAATGTGCTCCACCCCATTCTTATTCTTCTAGTTACTTCAATCTCGTGGTTAGGCTCTGCGGTTATTACCTGCCCTAAGTAGACATAGTCTTTTACAACTTCAAGTGCACTATTACCTATCTCGAAGTGCTTCTCCTTTCCGAGGTTGTTGTACATTACTTTCGTTTTCTGCAGATTAATTCTAAGACCCACCTTTCTGCTCTCCTTGTCTAACTCCGTAATCATGAGTTGCAATTCGTCCCCTGAGCTACTCAGCAATGCAATGTCATCGGCGAAGCGCAAATTACTAAGGTATTCTCCATTAACTCTTATCCCTAACCGGTCCCATTCTAGGCTTCTGAAAACTTCCTGTGCGCACGTGGTAAATAGCATTAAGGAGATTGTGTCCCCCTGCCTTACACCCTTCTTGATTGGTATTCTGTTGCTCTCTTTATGAAGCACTATGGTGGCAGTTGATCCCTTGTAGATTTCTTCCAGAATGTTTATATATACTTCATCTACGCCCTGTTGAGCGTACGCTCACGGTATATTGTGTGGGACGGAGGTAGTTGTGGGCGCAGCCAAGAGTAGACGGCTCGGTTTATAAGTGGATTTGGACTGCTTTTATTATGACAGCAATTATATGAACATTATCGGCTGTTTTTGAGGTCGCCGTCATGTTATATATATATATATATATATATATATATATATATATATATATATATATATATATATATAAGCGTGACATCAAAGCGCAGCTGCGTCGGGATCTACTTGGCACCGCTCCAACACCTGCGGCGAAGGGAACGCGTTCAGCACGGGCCTGTGGCGTTACGCACACGAGTCAAAGAGCTGCTTCGCATCTTAAATGACACAGCGCTGAACTCAAGGTTATTTAACGTGCACCGAAATTTAAGCACACGGGCCTCTAAAGTTGCCTCCACCGATATGCGACAGCCACGGCCGGAATCGGATCCCGCTACCTTCGGGACAGCGGTACCATAACAAAGAGTCCACAGCGTCGGGTGACACTTCACAAGAGTCTTTGAATTGAATCACTGTTAAGGGGAGATGCGGGTCGAAAAACGCAATTTTTTTCAAGATTACCATTTTTTTATTTTCGCCTGTTTTGATAATATTAGTACTTCTACTGTCATGAAAAAAGAAATACAGGTCGAGACTTACTTCCTGGTGGAAGAGACGGATTTGATGTCATCTTTAATCTGTTTGACCCACTGCTCTAAGCCTTGTCTGTGGCCATCTTGTTCCCTTTCAATCCTTATCTTCCTGAACTTATCCCAGTCTGTGAAGTGAAATTCTCTCTGCTTTTTACGCTCCACGGAGAAGGTAGTGGCAAGAATACAGTGGTCACTCCCTAGGTATACAGCAAGGTTCATCCACTGGGCCTTCTTGATGTTCCTTACAAATGTAAGGTCCGTGGTGGAATCCCTGCAGCAAGATGTACCAAGCCTTGTTGGTAGGCTGGGGTCTGTGATTAGGGTGAGGTCAAGTTCACTGGCACTTTGCAAAAGTAGATTTCCTTTCCCAGTGTTGTACTTGTAACCCCATGTATGATGAGGGGCGTTGAAATCACCTGTTATGACGAGTGGACATTCCCCGGCGATATTAACAGCTTTCTTTAGAACCGTCTTGAACCCTTGCTTTTGTTCCTTTGGACTGCTGTATATATTAACAATGAAAATGCTCTGACGGTTGCTGGTACCTGGCACGATCTCTACCATAACGTGTTCCAACCGGCCTGCTACTATCTTGAGCTCGTGGGTTACGTGCGTTAGTTTGTTGCATACGAAGGTGCAGACTCCCCTCCCTTCAGTATCCCCTATTACAGGCCGGAATCCAGGCAACGTTGCTTGCGGTGAAAGGGTCTCTTGTAATAATATAATATGAGGCTTTTCTTGGCTGCTCCTGAAATACTGCTGTAGGGTTGCCTTCTTTTTAAGGTAACCTCTACAGTTCCATTGCCAGATACGAAATGCTTCACGTAGCGCTGACATCATGGTTATTACATGGGTGGCCAGAGCCTGATGCTGCACCTGTCGACAGGTTTAGTACCACTAGTATTGGTGACCGAAGGGGTGAGTTTGGTGCATGAGGAGGCCTTGCTGTGTTGTGCAGACATGCTTCGACCTTTGTAATGCGCAAATTTATATGCTCTTCCAGTGCCGCCACGCTTCATTGTAGCCTACCCATCTGCTCGCTAAGATTAGCTACTACTTTGCTGAGCGTGTCAAAGACCTCTTTCATATCTGACAAGGTCGTTTGGTTGGCTTCCACGTGTTCTGCCATGACTGCCCTCTTTTTTGTGGTTCTCGAGTCCCCCACGTTTTCAGCCACAGGACATCAACTGGCTGAGGCATTGGCTGTGAAGACTGCGCGCTGGTTAGCTTAGTGAGAAGAATTTTTATTTCCTTTAACTCAGCTGATAGCCTCTCATTGGATTTTATAAGTCTCGCGTTTTCTTGTTCTAGCAGTGCAATTCTATCATGCTCTTGCAGCTTACCTGTCATCACCTCTGCCGCGCCGTTGCGCACTCGCTCAGCCCAGCTGCCTTTTGATGTAACTGCAGTAGTCCTCCTCGGGTGTGAAGCCGTGGTCTCGAACTGAACGCCAGGCAGCTGGCCATTCGGGTGCCGCCCAGGCTGATCCCGACCCTGATAATGACCTTGAGAACTCGAGCGCCCCCGTGATTGGGAGCGGGCCTTGGGTCTAGAACCTCTTCTAGAACGCGACCTCCCCCTGGAGCGGGGCCGCCTTTCCTGTAGTTGAGTAGTCTGGATGCTCTGGGTCCCGTAGGCTGGAATAAGCTGCTTGTCGTTTATGTCTGGACTTGATGTGATTGATGCGTCCCGGGCTTCTGCGACTGCTCGCGATCTCTCCCAACGTCTGCGCCTGACTACGTATGGAACTAAGAACCTGTTCTTGCACTCTTTGTCTGCCGTCGGATGGTGACCGTCACACAGCCTGCATCTTGGATTGCACTGGTGCAGGCTATCTGGGTTCTTGATCTCGCAGCCTCTGCAGATGGTTTCAGCTGGGTTCGGACAGACGTCAGACCGATGTCCCAGCTTTCCACAGACGTAACAAATATCGATGTTCTTGCGGTAAAGGGAGCACTGCAAAAGTGAAGGTCCATATCTCACGAATCTGGGCACCTTGTGTCCTTGGAACGCTATGATGATCGTCCCAGTGTCCTTGATTCTCTTGGCCTGCAGCGCGAGCGGGTTGTTCGCGTTCACAATTTTTCGGGTCAAAATGTCCTGAGTATCGCTTACGGGGATCCCGCGAATCACTCCTTTACAAGTATCGTGGGGTGCCGTGGCGTACGCGCTAACCTCGAAAATTTTGCCTCCAATGTCCAGTTGCTTGACCTTGAGGTATCTTGAAGCTCTGTCTTGGTCCCGACTGCTTGCCACCATAATGTTCTGCTGCAAGTTAGAACAGATAATGTCCTGCATGGCCTCCTCCTCTTTTATGTCGGCCACCAGTACTATCACTTCTGCCACAGTTCCAGTGCCACTTCTCGAGATATTTAATTCTGCACGTGGTCGTAGCACAATTTTGCTGAAGTCCTTAGGTAGTGGCGGCATGCGTCCAGCTCGCACGATTGTATGCTTGGTATTATACCTACTACGACTGGCTCGAGCGTCTCCCGCAACGACCGCCTTGATCGAACCCTTGGCAGCAGGAACGCCAACCGCGGCTTGCTTATTCCTTGAGCGTCTCGTTTCGGCTTCCTTTCAACCCATGTCTTCCGTGCAATCCTCTCGAGAGATGTTCTCTCCATCTACTTGGTATTCCATTCTCAGTTGCAGGTTCTGGAACGCGCAGAGCGTTGAGTCACGTTGGCGCCGGGTCGGCGCATCGGCGACAATCGCCTCCTTGGTTGTTAGGCTTAAATCCCCCGGTAGCGTTGCCGTGTAAAAAATGCCCCAAGAACGGTTTAAAAGTCCACTGACCAGCACAAAGGTGGTATCTGCTGATTTTTTGAGAACTTAGGCACACGATGGGACTGAAAACTCGGCGACAAATTCGTGAAAACCACAGGAAAGCATTCTTCAAAGCAGGAGCCGATCTACCCACGTCCGCACTGGTCGACACCTCGAGCGCATCCTCAGCGGCGTTTATGGCCAGGACGGGAAAGGCTGCTCGCTGCCGTGTCGCCGTTGTGGGGACCCGCATGCCACCGTCGCCTGCACCTTCAGGCCATCGTATTCCGAGGCGTTGTCCAAGGATTTCCCTCTACTTCAACCAGGAATACCGTCTAAGAACAGGTGCGACGATTCGCCAACGCCAGCCGCGGTAACCGACCACGACCAAGGTGCGCCAATCGCGACGCTGCACCAGACGCCCACTGGTTCCCCAACAATTCCGTACCCGGTAATCCCTCCAGGCACTGAAAACTCAAGTTACCCGCGTCCGGTGGCCATTTCTGAAGGATCGCAGGCCAAGCCCTCGTAAGACGAGGCACCTCGGGAGGAAGGCGTCTCAGATGGAAATATTGCATCTGACGCTCCTCGCGTGGCTGCTCAGTCGACCACAAGTTCCGGTGTCATCGAGGAATCTACATCTCAAGAAGACGACGCCTGCATCTACGAGGACTCCAACAGAACCACGGGGAGCACCCCTACAAATTGACGAAGGCACAAGCCCCAGCGACATAAGCCAGGACAGTGCCGACGCCTTTGTACCATCCTCGCCCAAGAACCCGGACGCCAAACGCCACCAGATAACTACTCGTGAGTTACAAGCCCCCATCAGAGACAGAAATCCCCTGCGGACTTCTACGTGATCCCGGAAGCACCGAGCCTCCGGTGGATCGCCTGGCCGCAAAAAACGACTCAGCCACTCGCGGGGCACCGGCTCCGGTGCCTGCTAAAGGTACCCTGCATTCGCGTGATCCCATATTACGTTTTAATTTTCCTCATGGATCTTGCTCTACGGGGTTATTACTTTTAACGTTCAAGGTTTCCGCAATCAACAAAAACAGGCTGAGGTATTGACTCTCGCGCGTTCAGTGCACTGTGTTTTGCTGTTCATGCAAGAAACAAATTTTTCAAGCTTTTTGATGCCCTCGCTTTCAAGCGCGCGTTCAATATTGCTTGTTCCTTTTCATGCGCCAGCACGCGTTCCACTGGCGTCGGAGTCATTATTTTTAACCGAGGTCTTTTACGTGACCATCACGTTTCCTTCAATAGATGCCTTCGGACGCGTGCTGGCGCTCGACTGCACATTTTTTTTTCGTTAAGAATATGATTTGTTGGCGTGTATGCCCCAGCGGCAACGTGCACTCTAATGCTTTCTTCCAATCTCTTGATGCGTTCCTTTCAAGGTCAAACCTCATAAGCGCGAAAATGCACGCGACAGCGACGAGCGACGCTATGAGCGACGAAACAGGGCGTTCGCGCGACGTGTCGCGTGCTCGTTTTCGCGTGATCGTTCGGTTCTCCAGATTTGGAAACCGTCGCTCATCGCCCGGAAGTGCTGGGCTCAAGCAGCCAATACCGAAATACCGGAAAAGACAAAGACTACATAGGTGCACGTGACCCTGCCCGAGTCACGTATGCGCAACAAGCAATAACGCAATGTTTATTACGCATGTGCATATAAAAAAATTGCCCGCAGCTTGCCTCGGGGGAACACTGAGGAGGATGCGGAGCATATAATTGGTTAACGGGGTGTTAAAGTGCGACTTACTTGGGTCGATGGCTAAATTGGTTAAAATGGTTGTGAAATGGGATGTTAAATTGCGACTTACTTGGGTCGATGGCTAAATTTGTTAACGTGGTTGTAGGAGGGGGTGTTAAATGAGTGAACACGTACACGCGTATGCGAAAGGGCGGCGCTGGTCGAAGGGACGTCGATCATTGTGTTTGTGGATTCGTTGGAATTCATTTCACCGCGACCTTGGACGTCGACGCGCCGTACAAACCAACCGACGAGCGGCAACTGAGCGAGCGAGCGCCGACCTTGAGTATATATACAGCGCGACGGCGCATGCACTGTCAGCTGTCGAATGTTCGAGAAGGGGGAGAAGCGCAACGGCGCATGCGCGCGCGTCAGCTGCCGATGTTCTCGAAGCGCGACGGCGCATGCGCGCGCGTCAGCTGCCGATGTTCTCGAAGCGTGACGGCGCATGCGCGCTACATTATACAGCTAGCGAATGTTGGTGAAGAGGAGAAGCGCACGCGGTGTGTACAAGGAGAATTGAAGAAAAGTTGCTGGAGTGGAAGCTCCTGCGATGCCTTGCCAGCAGAAGTGAAGCCACCTATTGCCACTGCCAAGATGGCGGAAACATGCTCTTTTCTGATAGTGCCCGCTTAAAGATCAAGTGGCTTTGATACGTTATGTAAATACTACGGTAGTTCTATATTAAAGGATGGTTGTTCCTGACGAAATAACACTCAGAAACAAATATGGATGACTGAATCTTCAAAGAACTTGGCCTCCAATTAGAGGCTCACTACGAAAAACTAGTGACATTAAGACGCACTTGCAGCACTATGAGGCCCCAAAAATGTTGGTTGCATTAAACTCGTTGGGCGTGCGAGGGAAACGCTTCGTTTTCGATCGCTGAACGGCGACACTTTATCATGTCTCTAATAAGATGGCCGCCACAGCCGCCATCTTGCCAGAGGAACGGCTTCACATCTGCACAATCATTTCCACTCCAGCAATTTTTTTAATCCTCCTTGGGTGTGTAGAGGAGGAAGGGTGCACAGATGGTGGAGGAGTGAAGCGCGCGCGGTGTGTAGAGGAGGAAGGGATGCACAGATGGTGGAAGAAGGAGGAGGAAGCTTGCGGACGGCGCCGCACTACAAGCCTCGAGTATTGGATGCTCCGCATCTAAAAGTGCTGCAAGGCAATAATGAACACTTTCCGTTTCATTACACAACAATACATCTTATTTTGAAATTGCATACCGCTCGCTACGCGGTTTTTTTGGTGCGAGTAGACGGCCTCATGCCAGCAACAGTGGAATTCGCTCGCCGAAGCCGTCGCGTGAATGAGGTTTGCCTGCGCTAGCCACTGATCGCGCGAAGCCGATCTACGTCGCTTCGCTCGTCGCTGTCGCGTGCATTTTCGCGCTTATGAGGTTTGGCCCTCAAATTCCCAAAATGTGGTACTTTTAGGGGATTTCAATTGCGTCTTAGACTCACACGCAGACGTTCGAGGTCCGGGTCGCGGCCGGTCAAACTGGAATGCCAGAGAACTCGAACGTCTATTACAGCAATTGGCATTGAGTGACATTCATGAAAGTGTGCAGGGCAGCAATTATGCCATACTTGGCGTCGAGCAGCGTCGAGCAGCCGAATTGATCACGTGTATGCCTCCCCCTGTCTTATTACCTACGTTCACGACACCGGGGCAATGTTATTGCCACCGACACCAGTGTACATTAGCGACCATCGCCTGGTTATGTTCTCTCTCCGCCTGCCAGCGGGGACGCCAACGATTCACAGACCATGGCGTCTCGATAGCCGCGTACGGGAAAATTGTCCCGAGCGTTACGTGCATCGCTCATTGGGTCGGATATAGCTGATTGGGATCGCCTCAAAGAACAGTGGCGCCATCATTGCAGTGCGTCGGGCAGAGGACTTCGCACCCGTATCTCCAAACATGCGTCATTGTTACTCCAGAAAATACGCATTGCAAACCGTGATCCTAGTCCTTGCCCTGTAATGCGGGCAGGGCAAGAAGAGCTCGTTAAACGGTACCAACGTTTCACGCGCTTCTTTTCTCTCGGCTGCAGCTTGGCGCTGTAGGCGTGCACCGTGTGCGCACCCTGAGGTGCTAAGGTAAGCACGCAGAGCTCTGCTTCGTCCACCAGGCTCGCCTGCCCACTCGCTGAACTCTCCCGCGCCAGCTGCTGCGGGTACGCGCGCTTTTCAGGCATTCGCTCGACACTTTCAGTCAATGGCTCAATCTGTTGCTAATGCCTGTTACCCAGGATTCGTTTCTTCGAATCCACTGCTAAAAGATTTACCTCATGATTCCGACATGTCACATGACGTTCTGTTATCACCGCCATCCGATGACGAAATAAAGGGCGCATTAGACGCAATGAAAAAGGATCAGCCCCAGGGTCTGACGGACTCCCTGCAGAGTTTTATGCACAGTTCTGGCCTATCGTTGGTACAACTATGTCACGCGACATTCGCAAATGTTTCCAAGATATTACCATTCCAACCTCTTTCCACAAAGTCCTTATAACAGCAGTTCCCAAGAAAGACCAAATGTTCACGCGATCAGAAGATTGGCGGCCTATTACCCTGCTCAATGTAGATTACAAGCTCCCATCCAACATCTTGGTGCGCCGAATCAGTCACTCTTGCAACAATAATCGCTCCCCACCAGGTCTGTTCTGTTCCGGGACGAGAAATACACACCCCTACGTGGTGGACGCATGACATCATTCAATACACCACTAGCCGATGTGCACAAGGACTGTTGGTTTTCTTAGATCAGGAGAACATTTTCGGTTTCTTAGAAAATGGCTACATGCTAAATGTTTTACATGCATTCGGATTCCTGGATAAATTCACTGACCTCATTCACGCGATGGACACTAATTGCGATAGTGCGCTTTACTTAGATTCCCGTGAGAGTCACGCATTTAAAGTCACGCGTGGGGTCCACCAAAGGTGTCCCCTCTCCCCAGTGTTACTTATTCTTGCATAAAAACCCTTCTTAAGGGCCGTTGAACGTAACCCACAGATTCATGGCTTTCCTCTCCCCGGTAACACTCAAGTAAAGGTCACTGCATCAGCAGATGACATTACTCTATATGTGCATAACGAACAGTCGCTGCAGCATGCTCTTGATACTTTCAATGATTTCGGCATTATCTCCGGTGCAAGGTTTAACTTTTCTAAAAGCCTGTATTTTTTAGGGGCGAAGCTCCTTATGCCGTGGGCTGTGCGTCCCCTGTAGCCTGTATGTAGCCACCTCTAGTTTAGTTCTTGCAGTGTTCACTAGATGGCGGTACCGTCCCCTGTATGTAGCCACCTCTAGTTTAGTTCTTGCAGTGTTCACTAGATGGCGGTACCGTCTCCTGTATGTAGCCACCTCTCGTTTAGTTCTTGTAGTGTTTACTAGATGGTGGTACTTGTAGCTGATGATGAAAAGATGCAAGATGTTATAAACTAGAAAGCGGTACTTGTAGTTGATGAAAGACGCGAGATCTTATAAAATAGGAATGATGTCTTATATGGCGCGTGTCATTGGTTGAAGGCAATCGTTCGGTTTAGTGCGGCGACGTAAGCTAGGGGGAGCGATGTAATAAAATCGAGTGGGCAAAATGTACAGAGGATTCATGGTTTACCAGGTTTACCTCCGGAGCTTCGCCCACTCATCATCATTTACTTCGTGGATATGGCGGAATTTTTTCATTGACAACCCCAGCGGTCGTATCAACATCACGTCGCCTTTACAGTGGTCTCCTGAGATTGCAATACTCGGAGTTACTTTCACTGCATTTGGTGTACAGGATACCATCTGGTCATCTGTTATACAAACTCTTCAAAGTGATATCGAAGCAGCCAGGTACTTCGAGTTCCCCCTCTTGGAACGCAGATACTTAACTCAAACGGTGTCCCTAGGAAAATTTTGGTACCTTTGCCATTCTGTGAAACCACCGCTCCACATCTGCAGGAAAGTGCAAAGCTGCATCAGTTCATTTTTTTTGTCTGGTGGCACAGAATTATCTCGTCCAGCGTTAGCTCAACTGCGAGATCAATGCGGTTTTGCATTCCCCGACGTTTCCGTCCCGGCTTCTACATTGTGCCTCCGCACTCTATCGCGAATACTAAGCAATGATGGCATGCCCGCTCAGACACTGGCTCGCTACTATCTGGGGCCATCACTACGTGTCTTCTTGACAGATAGCTAAATTAACCAAGGTCCCCAATCAACTGAATGACCATCTTTGTATCGAGCCCTTCTGGCATTTTACCGACGTTTGGAAGCTACGTGCCCACAGATAGAGGTGGCTGATTCTAAAGTGGTGGACACGATGGCCGCCCTTCTACGGCCCTTGGTGCCCCAGCATCGTCAATCTCTAATGAACCGCGCTTGGAAACCAATAACTGCCGCAGTGTTGCCAGGACATCTCAGAGACTTTGTAGGTTGGGCTAAAGCTTGCTCCCAACGCGATATCGGTTGCAGCGATGGCAGGTGGTTCGCACTTCCACATACCCCAACTGCTTCATGGTAGAGACCGATCAACATGCGACGATTGAATATGTGGTTTACCGCCTTTTTGGCGTGCGATTAATGCTGGTTTTCGGGGACAGGGTGTGCGAACTTTCGTGTCCAACGGCCGGTTTCCGCGTGGCCGCTTCTCCGCTCTGTAAATAGTTGTGGGACTGTTCAGCCTTTGTAGAAACCGATGTGAGACCGTAGCTGCCAATTGCCGACGGCGTGCTTTGTGGCCGATACTGGGGAGAATGAGACGAGAGATACTCGCGTTCCTCTCTGACGAGCTTTTCTTCCTCGGGAGCACGAGTTTCTGCGGCATTGGTCGTGCCCTTTCGTGAAGGTGGAACACCGAAGGATACAACTCATTTTTCGACAGACTTGGTGCTAAGCAGCGCCCGTTGAGATGTTATATATCATTTAATTTGTTACAAATTGTGTTTCATTGCATCTACTGTATCGTTATACCATTGTATCATAATATCGCATGGAGTTATTGTGTACATGTATGCCAACATTGTCATGTATTATAGAGCAATAGTCTTCACTGAAACGTAGTGATGTTGATCGTGATACAGAGGTGTGCCAAAATGTATGTGCCCTGTTACTGGAATGCTATGAATCCTTTGTGTTCTCTACATACTGTAAATTTTTTTTTCTAAGCAGCACTGAAGGAAGTCCTTTGTGTATCAGAGGCCCACGGGACGGCCTAGTGCTCTCCCATAGTAGAGTACCAGGTACTCTGAATCGTTAACAACTTTTTTTCAAACACAGCATTGAAGGAAGTCTTTTGTGTATCAGAGGCCCACGGGACGGCCTAGTGCTCTCCCATAGTAGAGTACCAGGTACTCTAAATGGTTAACAACTTTTTCCAAACACCGCATTGAAGGAAGTCTTTTGTGTATCAGGGGCCCACGGAACGGCATAGTGCCCTCCTATAGTAGAGTATCAGGTACTCTAAATTGTTCACCAGTTTTTTTTTTCACATTCAGCTCGGGGATATGCGTGCAATTTTTTATTTACGTACCGCTAACGCCTGGGCGCATAATTTTTGCCGATGCGGCCTCAACAAGTGTGAGGCCCACGGGACGGCTTTCAGACCTTCCATAGAAGAGTACCGAGTACCCTAAATCATTCACCACTTTTGCTAAACACACATAACTTCAACTATAAGAAACGGGCGTCGACACTGGTGCTGGAAGAACAGTTTGAAGCAAAACTAAATGCAGACATGGAAGGCGGGTTGGGTTTCGTTATATATATATATATATATATATATATATATATATATATATATATATATATATATATATATATATATATATATATATATATATATATATATATATATTGTCGCGGTGCAGCGCGAACCAAAGGCAGATAAACGTATAAACGTTCACACAGCGACTCTCAGCAGCCGAACAGCAAGATCGCCTTCTTTATCTTTAATCAGCCAGAGCTCCACTACCTGGTGTCCGCCAAATCCCCTTATTGTTGTTTTGGTCCACCAGTACACACGCGTCATTTGCCCCCCCCCCCCTCTTAATGAGCATCGCCCCGATGCTAAACCAGTAGTGCAGTTTTCTTTTGTCTGTTCTTTAAGAAGTGTCTTGCGCAGTCACTACCTTTCATAAGGTACTACCTTTCATGAACGGGGTCATCTGGTTTGTTTCTTGCTTGGCAGTGTTGTATGCAAACGTGATATATGGCAAGATTTGTCTTAGGTTTTGTGTTCGACTTCTACGTACATTGAAAGCATGTCTTCAATTGTTTTGTTCAGACGCTCTGTAAGCCCGTTCTTTTGCGGGTGGTAGGCGGTGGTCTTGCGATGGGTTGTTCCACTCAGCATGAGGACTTGTTCCAAAAGAGCTGCCGTAAATGCGGTTCCTCTGTCTGTGATTACGACGCTTGGTGCACCATGCCGCAGGACAACGTTCTCGATGAAAAATTGTGCCACCTCCGCTGCTGTACCTCTCTGGATAGCCTTTGTTTCAGCATAACGGGTAAGGTAATCAGTCGCGACAATAACCCAGCGGTTCCCAGCAGTAGAAGTAGGAAGTGGGCCCAAAATATCCATGCCAATCTGGTCGAATGGTGTTCTTGGGACCTGCACGGGCTGCAGGAGGCCAGCTGGTTTAGTCGGTGGTGACTTCCGTCGCTGGCAGTCGAGGCAAGTACGAACATGGTGTTTTACGGCAACGGTCAGTCTTGGCCAGAAGTAGCGCTGCCGTACTCTGGCCAACGTTCTTGTGTAACCTAAGTGGCCTGAAGTCACCTCGTTGTGGCATGCTTCGAGTACTTCTGAGCGAAGGGCTGCTGGTATGACGAGCAAATACGCAGATCCTGTCGAAGAGAAGTTTCTTTTGTATAGTACTCCGCTCCGTAAGCAAAATGATGACAGTGCTCTTACGAAAACAGTTGGTGCCTTCTGAGATCTCCCCTCCAGGTAATTAATTAGGGCAAGTAACTCAGGGTCGCCACGTTGTTGCTGTGTAATAGCGGTTGAGTCAAGCACACCGAGAAATGCTGTTTCCTCCTCATCGGATAGAGTTGCCGATTCAATGGGTGAGCGGGATAGACAGTCGGCGTCCATGTGGCGCTTTCCTGACTTGTGTACGACAGTCATGTCGTACTCCTGCAGCCTGAGACTCCAACGCGCTAATCTCCCGGTAGGATCTTTAAGATTTGTCAATCAACACAGTGAGTGGTGGTCACTGATGACTTTGAAAGGGCGGCCGTATAAATACGGGCGAAATTTCGTGACCGCCCATACCACGGCGAGGCATTCCTTCTCAGTCGTGGAGTAATTAGTCTCAGCGCGTGTTAGTGTTCGGCTTGCATAGGCGATTACTCTTTCTGTGCCCTCTTGCAGCTGCACAAGCACAGCTCCCAAACCAATATTGCTGGCATCCGTGTGTAGCATCGTTGGGGATTTCTCATCAAAGTGGGCAAGCACTGGAGGCGTCTGTAGTCGCTGGCGGAGATTCTTAAAAGCAGCTTCCTCTTCGTTGCTCCATTGGAAAGCAACGTCTTCTCTCGTGAGGCGGGTCAACGGTGATGCGATGCGTGCGAAGTCCGCGATGAATCGCCTATAATACGCACATAGTCCGAGGAATCGTCGGACAGCCTTCTTATCAGTCGGCACTAGGAACTGTGCAACAGCTGCGATCTTTTCAGGATCAGGACGAACGCCTGCGTGACTGACAACGTGGCCAAGAAATTGCAGCTCTTCATAGCAAAAGTGGCATTTTTCAGGCTTCAACGTCAAGCCCGCAGACCGTATGGCTTGTAAAACTGCCTCAAGTCTTTTAAGATGCTGGTAAAATGTTGCGGCGAAAACTACGACATCATCAAGGTAGACCAAGCAGGTTTTCCACTTCAACCCAGAAAGTACGGTATCCATAAGTCTTTGAAAGGTAGCAGGCGCTGAACATAAACCAAAGGGCAAGATTTTAAATTCATATAAGCCATCTGGTGTCACAAAAGCAGTCTTCTCGCGGTCTTTTGGGTCTACCTCGATTTGCCAATACCCACTCCTTAAGTCCATCGATGAAAAGTAACGAGCATGTCGAAGTCTGTCGAGAGAGTCATCTATACGAGGAAGTGGATACACATCTCTCTTTGTCACCTGATTGAGTTTTCGGTAATCTACACAGAAGCGCAGGCTCCTATCTTTTTTTAACGAGGACTACAGGTGACGCCCAGGAGCTTTTTGAGGGCTGAATGACGTCATCTTCAAGCATTTTGTCGACTTGCTCTTGTATCACTTCGCCTTCTTTTGCAGCCACGCGATAGGGGTTTTGGCGAATTGGTCTCGCCATGTCCTCGGTAATTATCCGATGCTTGGTTAGAGGCGTGCGGCCAACTCTTGATGTTGTCGAAAAGCAGTCTTTGAATTCGGCCAGTAGCTCAAGAAGCCTCTTTCGCTCGTTCTTAGGCAAAGTAGTGCTAACGTCAAGAACTGGTGTCGAATCAAGTTTTGGTGCCTCGTCGACTACTGCCAAGCAGCCTTCTGCGTCTGTGATATCGTCGAAGTAAGCGACGGCCATGCCTTTTGGAAGGTGCCGGCGCTCATCACTAAAATTTGTCAGAAGCAAGTCCATGCGTCCAGCGACGACACTGACGATACCTCTTGCGACGGAAATGCCGTGTGTGAAGAGGAGCGAGGTTATTCGATCTGCTACTCCTTCGCCGTCAAAGTGGACAGCGGCTGCCACAGAAACAAGCGTGCATGACCGTGGAGAGAGAACCACATCGTCATCAGTTAGACGCAATTGATTCGGTCGCGCCTGTGTACAATCAGGTGCGCCCGAACTGGTGCGGAATGTAAACAAACTGTCTGGGATATTGATGACGGCGCCGTACTCTCGTAATAAGTCCATACCAATAATTAGATCCTTGCAGCATGCGGCGAGAACGACGAACGACGCAACGAAAGAAGAACCTCCTATGTCAATTCTCGCTGTGCATCTTCCAGAGGGCATCAATAACTGACCACCTGCCGTCCTTATTTGAGGGCCTGTCCACGGTGTCTTCACTTTCTTGAGGCGCATGGCGAGGTCCTGACTGATTATAGAAAAGTCGGCACCGGTGTCGACTAAGGCTATTACTTTCTGGCCGTCAAGAAAAACACTCAGGTCAGCGGTCACAATATCGTCGCTCTCACGTCTTGTCGAATTTACAGCGTCGTGTAATGGGGGCTTTTCGTCGTCATCTTCATGGCCTGCAACCTTACCCCCGGAGGTCGCCGCCCTCAGTTTCCCCGTCGCGGGCTGGGTGACCTTCTTGCGTTAAGGTCCGCGGAGGTACGTCGGTGTGACAAAGGTGAATGAGCGGGAGAAGGAGAGCGGGATTGACGTCCCAAACCTGGCTGGCGAGTAGGTATTGCCTCCTCGTCAGAAGTACGGTATTCGTAAAAGTGAGAACGGGCTCCATGGAAAGAGGCGTCCTCCCAGCGTGGTATGTATTCTTCGTTCGCACGTCGATCGTCAGACCATGTTCGAAGTGGGCGGAACGAATCATTGCGGTGCCAGCAATGACGGGCAATATGACCTGCACCTCCGCAGTTGAAGCATAGTGGACGTCGATCGATTGTGCGCCACGCGTCTGTTCTTCGGAGCGGTGGACGTCTGAGCCTCCCTTCTTGAGACGATGTCCATGGTGCTGCTGTGGACGCCTGGTGATACGTCGGTTGGCTTGCCGGTCGGCTCAGGGTCTGCTTTTGCCGCGGTGACCAAGGGGCCGTCAGCACTGGGTGATATGGCGGCGATGTACCAGATGGTGAACGTCGCAGAGCATCGGCATAGCTCATGGGACGGTGGTCGTCACCAGGACCAGCGGTAGAAAAGGCGTGGCGGATTTCGTCGCGTACCAGTTCAGCGACGGACGCAACGGGGGTTTGAGCAACCGGATTCCGGAACTTTTGAAGTTCTTCGCGAACTATCTTTCTAATGAGGTCTCGCAGGGAGCTTTGATTCTCAGGTATGGCGGCAGCATTGATTGGGGCGCTGCTAGACATTCGATGATACTGCCTGCATCGTTGATGGAGCGCCCGCTCGATAGCCGTAGCCTCCTTGATGAAGTCAACTACGGTACTTGGAGGATGGCCCAGTAGCCCGGCGAAAAGTTGCTCCTTAACGCCGCGCATGAGGTAGTTCAACTTCCTATCTTCACTCATGTTCGGGTCAGCTCGACGAAAAAGACGTGTCATATCTTCAGCAAACATAGTAACGCTTTCATTGTGTTTTTGAACCCGTAACTCCAATAGCTGCTGTGCACGGTCGCGTCGATCGACATTGGTGAGCGTATCGACAAGCTGTTGTCGGAAGTCGCCCCAAGTTAACAGACTGGATTCTCTGTTCTCATACCATATTTTCGCACCGCCGTCAAGGTAGAAATAGGCGCGTGAGAGCTTCTCTTGTTCAGGCCACAGATTAATCTTGGCGACAGGCTCGTAGTGCTCAAGCCAGTCGTCCACGTCTTCATGGGCGCCGCCACTAAAGTGATAGGGAACAAGTGCTTGAAAGATGGTTACCTGTGAAGGCTGTGTTGGCGGGGGGCCTTGGGGCGCCGGTTGAGGACTGGCGTTGGCCATTTGTAAAGGTAATCGGCACTTGCGAGGTTCCGTGGAAGGCGTGAACTGTGGAGCGAGGCCTATCAGCCGCCGACTGAACCGGTGCACGGCAGTTGCAATGGGTGACAATGCGTCCGAGCTCGATGAACGGCTCCCAGTGGGAGTATGGAGCATTAGGTAGGGTTGTGTCCCAGCACCTCCACCAGTGTCGCGGTGCAGCGCGAACCAAAGGCAGATAAACGTATAAACGTTCACACAGCGACTCTCAGCAGCCGAACAGCAAGATCGCCTTCTTTATCTTTAATCAGCCAGAGCGCCACTACCTGGTGTCCGCCAAATCCCCTTATTGTTGTTTTGGTCCACCAGTACACACGCGTCAATATATATATATATATATATATATATATATATATATATATATATATATATATATATATATATATATATATATATATATATATATATATATATATATATATATATATATATATATATATATATATATATATGGACGCACAGTCACACGGACAGACGGATGGACTGATGGACGCTTCGCCCCACTCATGACAGTTCAATTCGTGTATATGCTGGGATTTTTGACAAAGGGCAGCGTGTTTCAGGGTCCCTTCAGGAGATTGGTATGAATTGGTATGAGCAATATTATGTTCAGTCAGCAAGTGTATTCCATCTGCTTAGGTGAACGTTAGGAAGATTTTTAGATAAAAGCCATTGTATTTCGTTCAAAATAATACTTACGAATAAGTAACTGTCTTAAATCGTGCGAGAAAATTTGCGAAAACAGTGAAGATCTTGCGTCAAAAACTGGCGCCAAAAACGTGCATCCGCGTGGCCACATTTCACGGCACGCCTCGATGCTTCTGTCTTGCCAGTCGTATCACTATGCTAAGTTGACTTTGGAAGTGAATAAACTTCTCTTTGTTACTTCTTTCTCGGGAAGGTTTTAAGCTCTCCCATAGTAGAGTACCCTGTGCTCTAAATCATTCACCCCTTTTTCTTACCCCCCCCCCCTAACACACACGCGACGGCTTAGTGCTCTCCCATAGTTGAGTACGAAGTACTAAAAATTGTTAAACATTTTGTTCTAAACACACCACCACATGCAGAATGGCTGGCCATTGGTTTCTGCTCCTCACGGGACAGCTTTACGCTTTCCCATAGTAGAGTACCTAGTACTCTAAATAGTTACCCACTTTTAGGGGCGAAGCTCCTCGGAGCGGCACCCGTTCATCCCTCGTAGTGGTGCGTAACATGCCCTACGCTTTGACCTGCAAGGCGGTGCCGGTGGGAGATTTCTTCTGTGCGTTGTTGAACAATGAAAAATTCGCAGCGTGCGCGTTAACTAAAAGTCGCATTCCCCTGTCTTTCATTCCCCATTAGCAGCCATTGGCATGTACATTGAGCACAAGATAGGGTTGCTACGTTATACTCGCTGGTGTAACCTCCTCGGTTTCAGAAAGGTTTAGCGAGCGTTGAGCCGCAGTGCCACGAATACAGTGAACTAGTATATATATGAACTCGAGGTGGTTAAAGATGGGAAGTAGACACGAAGCGCAAGCCGTAAGAAAGTGGCGTGTGCCACCTCTCGTTTAGTCCTTTGAATGTCCACTGAATGGCGGTGCTTCTATATGGGGAATATATGATAAAAGATGCGAGATGGTGGGACTTGGAGTGTTGAGTAGATGGACGAACGGACACACTGACAGATGCATGGACGGACGCACAGATGGGTGCACCGACGGATGGACGTATGGACGGACGCAGGGGCGGATGCATGGATGAACGCTGGGACGGACGCATAGATGGACGTGCGGACGCACGAACAGACGCACGGACGGGAGAATGGACGCATGGACGGTCACACAGACGGACGCATGGACCGACAGAAGCAAAAACAAATAGAAGGACGGATGCTTCGCCCCACTCTCCACCATTCACTCTGGGATATGCTGCCATTTTTTTCTTCGATGAATGGATGGATAACTTGCTACAGCAGCGCCACCCGCGGCCGTCAGCTTTTTTCAATCACAGCTACCCCTCCCCCTCCCTTTTCGCCGGGCGCCCACTTCGTAGACAAAGAGATGCACGTACGGACAGACAGACGCACCCTATGATGGACGCATGCATGGCTGGCCGGACGGATAGACGCACGCACGGATGGATGGACAGACGGATGGATGGACGGACGCATGGACAGACAGAAGCGCGGGTGGACTGATGGACGCTTCGCCACACTCATCATAATTCAGTTCGTGGATATGCTGTGAGTTCTGACAAAGCTCAGCGCGTTTCAGGGTCCCTTCAGGAGATCGGTATAAGCAGTATTATGTTCAGTCAGCGAGTGCTTTTCTTTGCTTAGGTAAACGCTAGGAACATTTTTAGATAAAAGCCTTCGTGTTTCATTCAGAATATTACTTAAGAATAAGCACCCGTCTCAGAATCTCTGACTCTCTGACGAAATTCGCGAAAACAGTGAAGTTCCTGCATGAAAACCGGCGTCAGAAACGTGCATACGCGTGGCCAAATTTCACGGCACGCCTCGAATCTGCATTCTTCGCAAGTCACCATTATTTCGCTGTGTGCTGTGCACGGGACGGCTTTACGCTCTCCCATAGTTGGGTACCCAGTACTCTAAATCGTCACCCTCTTTTTCTAAAAACAGAGTATTATTTGGGACGGCTCACTGCTCTCCCATAGTTGAGTACGAAGTACTCGAAATCTTCAACCACTTTCTCTATACACAGTGCTCCAGCCTGCTTGGTAGACAAAGGTGAAAGACGGTTTTAAGCTCTCACATAGTGGAGTACTAAGTCCTCTAAAACCGTTCACCACTTTTTCTAGTAAACACACAGCTGGACGGCTCAGTGCTCTCCCATAATTGAGTACGAAGTATTCGAAATCGGTGAACATCTTTTCTAAACACACCACCTGACAAATCAAGGTTAACGTGGAGGCCCTCGGGACGGCTTTAAGCCATCCCATAGTAGAGTAACCTGTACTCTAAATCGTTACCCACTTTTTCTGCCCCCCTCACCACTCTGTCCAGGGGATGGCTCTCAGCTCTCCCATGGTAGAGTACCTAGTACTCTAAATCGTTACCCACTTCTTGTAAACAGAGACCTAAAGACACGCTGAGTATCAGTGTGAGGCCCACGGGACGGCTCTATCCTCTGCCATAGTAGAGTACCAAGTACTCTCAATTGTTAACCACTTCTTCTAAACACACATTTAATGTTGAATTCCAAGCGCTGGCCCAGATTGCGAATGGAGCACGCAGATCTGAGCGCGATTTCTCTGGCCAAGTCTGCTACGGAACGCTCGCGTCTCGACGGGAGCTCTTGGTGAGCAAAAATCTGGCGAGGGAGCACCAGAGGGCGCGAAAGAGTGAAAAGAGTGCGTGCGTTGAGCGTACATCATCATCATCAGCAGGAGCAGCAGCAGCCTGACTACGTCCACTGCAGGACAAAGGCCTCTCCCATGTTCCGCCAGTTAACCCGGTCCTGTGCTTGCTGCTGCCAATTTATACCCGCAAACTTCTTAATCTCATCTGCCCACCTAACCTTCTGTCTCCCCCTAACCCGCTCCCCTTCTCTGGGAATCCAGTTAGTTACCCTTAATGACCAGCGGTTATCCTGTCTACGCGCTACATGCCCAGCCCATGTCCATTTCCTCTTCTTTATTTCAACTATGATATCCTTAACCCCCGTTTGTCCCCTAATCCACTCTGCTCTCTTTTTGTCTCTTAAGGTTACACCTACCATTTTTCTTTCCATTGCTCGCTGCGTCGTCCTCAATTTAAGCTGAACCCTCTTTGTAAGTCTCCAGGTTTCTGCTCCGTAGCTAAGTACCGGCAAGATACAGCTGTTATATACCTCCCTCTTGAGGGACAGTGGCAATCTACTTGTCATAATTTGAGAGTGCCTGCCGAATGTGCTCCACCCCATTCTTATTCTTCTAGTTACTTCAATCTCGTGGTTAGGCTCTGCGGTTATTACCTGCCCTAAGTAGACATAGTCTTTTACAACTTCAAGTGCACTATTACCTATCTCGAAGTGCTTCTCCTTTCCGAGGTTGTTGTACATTACTTTCGTTTTCTGCAGATTAATTCTAAGACCCACCTTTCTGCTCTCCTTGTCTAACTCCGTAATCATGAGTTGCAATTCGTCCCCTGAGCTACTCAGATGCAATGTCATCGGCGAAGCGCAAATTACTAAGGTATTCTCCATTAACTCTTATCCCTAACCGGTCCCATTCTAGGCTTCTGAAAACTTCCTGTGCGCACGTGGTAAATAGCATTAAGGAGATTGTGTCCCCCTGCCTTACACCCTTCTTGATTGGTATTCTGTTGCTCTCTTTATGAAGCACTATGGTGGCAGTTGATCCCTTGTAGATTTCTTCCAGAATGTTTATATATACTTCATCTACGCCCTGTTGAGCGTACGCTCACGGTATATTGTGTGGGACGGAGGTAGTTGTGGGCGCAGCCAAGAGTAGACGGCTCGGTTTATAAGTGGATTTGGACTGCTTTTATTATGACAGCAATTATATGAACATTATCGGCTGTTTTTGAGGTCGCCGTCATGTTATATATATATATATATATATATATATATATATATATATATATATATATATATATATATATATATATATATATATATATATATATATATATATATAAGCGTGACATCAAAGCGCAGCTGCGTCGGGATCTACTTGGCACCGCTCCAACACCTGCGGCGAAGGGAACGCGTTCAGCACGGGCCTGTGGCGTTACGCACACGAGTCAAAGAGCTGCTTCGCATCTTAAATGACACAGCGCTGAACTCAAGGTTATTTAACGTGCACCGAAATTTAAGCACACGGGCCTCTAAAGTTGCCTCCACCGATATGCGACAGCCACGGCCGGAATCGGATCCCGCTACCTTCGGGACAGCGGTACCATAACAAAGAGTCCACAGCGTCGGGTGACACTTCACAAGAGTCTTTGAATTGAATCACTGTTAAGGGGAGATGCGGGTCGAAAAACGCAATTTTTTTCAAGATTACCATTTTGTTATTTTCGCCTGTTTTGATAATATTAGTACTTCTACTGTCATGAAAAAAGAAATACAGGTCGAGACTTACTTCCTGGTGGAAGAGACGGATTTGATGTCATCTTTAATCTGTTTGACCCACTGCTCTAAGCCTTGTCTGTGGCCATCTTGTTCCCTTTCAATCCTTATCTTCCTGAACTTATCCCAGTCTGTGAAGTGAAATTCTCTCTGCTTTTTACGCTCCACGGAGAAGGTAGTGGCAAGAATACAGTGGTCACTCCCTAGGTATACAGCAAGGTTCATCCACTGGGCCTTCTTGATGTTCCTTACAAATGTAAGGTCCGTGGTGGAATCCCTGCAGCAAGATGTACCAAGCCTTGTTGGTAGGCTGGGGTCTGTGATTAGGGTGAGGTCAAGTTCACTGGCACTTTGCAAAAGTAGATTTCCTTTCCCAGTGTTGTACTTGTAACCCCATGTATGATGAGGGGCGTTGAAATCACCTGTTATGACGAGTGGACATTCCCCGGCGATATTAACAGCTTTCTTTAGAACCGTCTTGAACCCTTGCTTTTGTTCCTTTGGACTGCTGTATATATTAACAATGAAAATGCTCTGACGGTTGCTGGTACCTGGCACGATCTCTACCATAACGTGTTCCAACCGGCCTGCTACTATCTTGAGCTCGTGGGTTACGTGCGTTAGTTTGTTGCATACGAAGGTGCAGACTCCCCTCCCTTCAGTATCCCCTATTACAGGCCGGAATCCAGGCAACGTTGCTTGCGGTGAAAGGGTCTCTTGTAATAATATAATATGAGGCTTTTCTTGGCTGCTCCTGAAATACTGCTGTAGGGTTGCCTTCTTTTTAAGGTAACCTCTACAGTTCCATTGCCAGATACGAAATGCTTCACGTAGCGCTGACATCATGGTTATTACATGGGTGGCCAGAGCCTGATGCTGCACCTGTCGACAGGTTTAGTACCACTAGTATTGGTGACCGAAGGGGTGAGTTTGGTGCATGAGGAGGCCTTGCTGTGTTGTGCAGACATGCTTCGACCTTTGTAATGCGCAAATTTATATGCTCTTCCAGTGCCGCCACGCTTCATTGTAGCCTACCCATCTGCTCGCTAAGATTAGCTACTACTTTGCTGAGCGTGTCAAAGACCTCTTTCATATCTGACAAGGTCGTTTGGTTGGCTTCCACGTGTTCTGCCATGACTGCCCTCTTTTTTGTGGTTCTCGAGTCCCCCACGTTTTCAGCCACAGGACATCAACTGGCTGAGGCATTGGCTGTGAAGACTGCGCGCTGGTTAGCTTAGTGAGAAGAATTTTTATTTCCTTTAACTCAGCTGATAGCCTCTCATTGGATTTTATAAGTCTCGCGTTTTCTTGTTCTAGCAGTGCAATTCTATCATGCTCTTGCAGCTTACCTGTCATCACCTCTGCCGCGCCGTTGCGCACTCGCTCAGCCCAGCTGCCTTTTGATGTAACTGCAGTAGTCCTCCTCGGGTGTGAAGCCGTGGTCTCGAACTGAACGCCAGGCAGCTGGCCATTCGGGTGCCGCCCAGGCTGATCCCGACCCTGATAATGACCTTGAGAACTCGAGCGCCCCCGTGATTGGGAGCGGGCCTTGGGTCTAGAACCTCTTCTAGAACGCGACCTCCCCCTGGAGCGGGGCCGCCTTTCCTGTAGTTGAGTAGTCTGGATGCTCTGGGTCCCGTAGGCTGGAATAAGCTGCTTGTCGTTTATGTCTGGACTTGATGTGATTGATGCGTCCCGGGCTTCTGCGACTGCTCGCGATCTCTCCCAACGTCTGCGCCTGACTACGTATGGAACTAAGAACCTGTTCTTGCACTCTTTGTCTGCCGTCGGATGGTGACCGTCACACAGCCTGCATCTTGGATTGCACTGGTGCAGGCTATCTGGGTTCTTGATCTCGCAGCCTCTGCAGATGGTTTCAGCTGGGTTCGGACAGACGTCAGACCGATGTCCCAGCTTTCCACAGACGTAACAAATATCGATGTTCTTGCGGTAAAGGGAGCACTGCAAAAGTGAAGGTCCATATCTCACGAATCTGGGCACCTTGTGTCCTTGGAACGCTATGATGATCGTCCCAGTGTCCTTGATTCTCTTGGCCTGCAGCGCGAGCGGGTTGTTCGCGTTCACAATTTTTCGGGTCAAAATGTCCTGAGTATCGCTTACGGGGATCCCGCGAATCACTCCTTTACAAGTATCGTGGGGTGCCGTGGCGTACGCGCTAACCTCGAAAATTTTGCCTCCAATGTCCAGTTGCTTGACCTTGAGGTATCTTGAAGCTCTGTCTTGGTCCCGACTGCTTGCCACCATAATGTTCTGCTGCAAGTTAGAACAGATAATGTCCTGCATGGCCTCCTCCTCTTTTATGTCGGCCACCAGTACTATCACTTCTGCCACAGTTCCAGTGCCACTTCTCGAGATATTTAATTCTGCACGTGGTCGTAGCACAATTTTGCTGAAGTCCTTAGGTAGTGGCGGCATGCGTCCAGCTCGCACGATTGTATGCTTGGTATTATACCTACTACGACTGGCTCGAGCGTCTCCCGCAACGACCGCCTTGATCGAACCCTTGGCAGCAGGAACGCCAACCGCGGCTTGCTTATTCCTTGAGCGTCTCGTTTCGGCTTCCTTTCAACCCATGTCTTCCGTGCAATCCTCTCGAGAGATGTTCTCTCCATCTACTTGGTATTCCATTCTCAGTTGCAGGTTCTGGAACGCGCAGAGCGTTGAGTCACGTTGGCGCCGGGTCGGCGCATCGGCGACAATCGCCTCCTTGGTTGTTAGGCTTAAATCCCCCGGTAGCGTTGCCGTGTAAAAAATGCCCCAAGAACGGTTTAAAAGTCCACTGACCAGCACAAAGGTGGTATCTGCTGATTTTTTGAGAACTTAGGCACACGATGGGACTGAAAACTCGGCGACAAATTCGTGAAAACCACAGGAAAGCATTCTTCAAAGCAGGAGCCGATCTACCCACGTCCGCACTGGTCGACACCTCGAGCGCATCCTCAGCGGCGTTTATGGCCAGGACGGGAAAGGCTGCTCGCTGCCGTGTCGCCGTTGTGGGGACCCGCATGCCACCGTCGCCTGCACCTTCAGGCCATCGTATTCCGAGGCGTTGTCCAAGGATTTCCCTCTACTTCAACCAGGAATACCGTCTAAGAACAGGTGCGACGATTCGCCAACGCCAGCCGCGGTAACCGACCACGACCAAGGTGCGCCAATCGCGACGCTGCACCAGACGCCCACTGGTTCCCCAACAATTCCGTACCCGGTAATCCCTCCAGGCACTGAAAACTCAAGTTACCCGCGTCCGGTGGCCATTTCTGAAGGATCGCAGGCCAAGCCCTCGTAAGACGAGGCACCTCGGGAGGAAGGCGTCTCAGATGGAAATATTGCATCTGACGCTCCTCGCGTGGCTGCTCAGTCGACCACAAGTTCCGGTGTCATCGAGGAATCTACATCTCAAGAAGACGACGCCTGCATCTACGAGGACTCCAACAGAACCACGGGGAGCACCCCTACAAATTGACGAAGGCACAAGCCCCAGCGACATAAGCCAGGACAGTGCCGACGCCTTTGTACCATCCTCGCCCAAGAACCCGGACGCCAAACGCCACCAGATAACTACTCGTGAGTTACAAGCCCCCATCAGAGACAGAAATCCCCTGCGGACTTCTACGTGATCCCGGAAGCACCGAGCCTCCGGTGGATCGCCTGGCCGCAAAAAACGACTCAGCCACTCGCGGGGCACCGGCTCCGGTGCCTGCTAAAGGTACCCTGCATTCGCGTGATCCCATATTACGTTTTAATTTTCCTCATGGATCTTGCTCTACGGGGTTATTACTTTTAACGTTCAAGGTTTCCGCAATCAACAAAAACAGGCTGAGGTATTGACTCTCGCGCGTTCAGTGCACTGTGTTTTGCTGTTCATGCAAGAAACAAATTTTTCAAGCTTTTTGATGCCCTCGCTTTCAAGCGCGCGTTCAATATTGCTTGTTCCTTTTCATGCGCCAGCACGCGTTCCACTGGCGTCGGAGTCATTATTTTTAACCGAGGTCTTTTACGTGACCATCACGTTTCCTTCAATAGATGCCTTCGGACGCGTGCTGGCGCTCGACTGCACATTTTTTTTTCGTTAAGAATATGATTTGTTGGCGTGTATGCCCCAGCGGCAACGTGCACTCTAATGCTTTCTTCCAATCTCTTGATGCGTTCCTTTCAAGGTCAAACCTCATAAGCGCGAAAATGCACGCGACAGCGACGAGCGACGCTATGAGCGACGAAACAGGGCGTTCGCGCGACGTGTCGCGTGCTCGTTTTCGCGTGATCGTTCGGTTCTCCAGATTTGGAAACCGTCGCTCATCGCCCGGAAGTGCTGGGCTCAAGCAGCCAATACCGAAATACCGGAAAAGACAAAGACTACATAGGTGCACGTGACCCTGCCCGAGTCACGTATGCGCAACAAGCAATAACGCAATGTTTATTACGCATGTGCATATAAAAAAATTGCCCGCAGCTTGCCTCGGGGGAACACTGAGGAGGATGCGGAGCATATAATTGGTTAACGGGGTGTTAAAGTGCGACTTACTTGGGTCGATGGCTAAATTGGTTAAAATGGTTGTGAAATGGGATGTTAAATTGCGACTTACTTGGGTCGATGGCTAAATTTGTTAACGTGGTTGTAGGAGGGGGTGTTAAATGAGTGAACACGTACACGCGTATGCGAAAGGGCGGCGCTGGTCGAAGGGACGTCGATCATTGTGTTTGTGGATTCGTTGGAATTCATTTCACCGCGACCTTGGACGTCGACGCGCCGTACAAACCAACCGACGAGCGGCAACTGAGCGAGCGAGCGCCGACCTTGAGTATATATACAGCGCGACGGCGCATGCACTGTCAGCTGTCGAATGTTCGAGAAGGGGGAGAAGCGCAACGGCGCATGCGCGCGCGTCAGCTGCCGATGTTCTCGAAGCGCGACGGCGCATGCGCGCGCGTCAGCTGCCGATGTTCTCGAAGCGTGACGGCGCATGCGCGCTACATTATACAGCTAGCGAATGTTGGTGAAGAGGAGAAGCGCACGCGGTGTGTACAAGGAGAATTGAAGAAAAGTTGCTGGAGTGGAAGCTCCTGCGATGCCTTGCCAGCAGAAGTGAAGCCACCTATTGCCACTGCCAAGATGGCGGAAACATGCTCTTTTCTGATAGTGCCCGCTTAAAGATCAAGTGGCTTTGATACGTTATGTAAATACTACGGTAGTTCTATATTAAAGGATGGTTGTTCCTGACGAAATAACACTCAGAAACAAATATGGATGACTGAATCTTCAAAGAACTTGGCCTCCAATTAGAGGCTCACTACGAAAAACTAGTGACATTAAGACGCACTTGCAGCACTATGAGGCCCCAAAAATGTTGGTTGCATTAAACTCGTTGGGCGTGCGAGGGAAACGCTTCGTTTTCGATCGCTGAACGGCGACACTTTATCATGTCTCTAATAAGATGGCCGCCACAGCCGCCATCTTGCCAGAGGAACGGCTTCACATCTGCACAATCATTTCCACTCCAGCAATTTTTTTAATCCTCCTTGGGTGTGTAGAGGAGGAAGGGTGCACAGATGGTGGAGGAGTGAAGCGCGCGCGGTGTGTAGAGGAGGAAGGGATGCACAGATGGTGGAAGAAGGAGGAGGAAGCTTGCGGACGGCGCCGCACTACAAGCCTCGAGTATTGGATGCTCCGCATCTAAAAGTGCTGCAAGGCAATAATGAACACTTTCCGTTTCATTACACAACAATACATCTTATTTTGAAATTGCATACCGCTCGCTACGCGGTTTTTTTGGTGCGAGTAGACGGCCTCATGCCAGCAACAGTGGAATTCGCTCGCCGAAGCCGTCGCGTGAATGAGGTTTGCCTGCGCTAGCCACTGATCGCGCGAAGCCGATCTACGTCGCTTCGCTCGTCGCTGTCGCGTGCATTTTCGCGCTTATGAGGTTTGGCCCTCAAATTCCCAAAATGTGGTACTTTTAGGGGATTTCAATTGCGTCTTAGACTCACACGCAGACGTTCGAGGTCCGGGTCGCGGCCGGTCAAACTGGAATGCCAGAGAACTCGAACGTCTATTACAGCAATTGGCATTGAGTGACATTCATGAAAGTGTGCAGGGCAGCAATTATGCCATACTTGGCGTCGAGCAGCGTCGAGCAGCCGAATTGATCACGTGTATGCCTCCCCCTGTCTTATTACCTACGTTCACGACACCGGGGCAATGTTATTGCCACCGACACCAGTGTACATTAGCGACCATCGCCTGGTTATGTTCTCTCTCCGCCTGCCAGCGGGGACGCCAACGATTCACAGACCATGGCGTCTCGATAGCCGCGTACGGGAAAATTGTCCCGAGCGTTACGTGCATCGCTCATTGGGTCGGATATAGCTGATTGGGATCGCCTCAAAGAACAGTGGCGCCATCATTGCAGTGCGTCGGGCAGAGGACTTCGCACCCGTATCTCCAAACATGCGTCATTGTTACTCCAGAAAATACGCATTGCAAACCGTGATCCTAGTCCTTGCCCTGTAATGCGGGCAGGGCAAGAAGAGCTCGTTAAACGGTACCAACGTTTCACGCGCTTCTTTTCTCTCGGCTGCAGCTTGGCGCTGTAGGCGTGCACCGTGTGCGCACCCTGAGGTGCTAAGGTAAGCACGCAGAGCTCTGCTTCGTCCACCAGGCTCGCCTGCCCACTCGCTGAACTCTCCCGCGCCAGCTGCTGCGGGTACGCGCGCTTTTCAGGCATTCGCTCGACACTTTCAGTCAATGGCTCAATCTGTTGCTAATGCCTGTTACCCAGGATTCGTTTCTTCGAATCCACTGCTAAAAGATTTACCTCATGATTCCGACATGTCACATGACGTTCTGTTATCACCGCCATCCGATGACGAAATAAAGGGCGCATTAGACGCAATGAAAAAGGATCAGCCCCAGGGTCTGACGGACTCCCTGCAGAGTTTTATGCACAGTTCTGGCCTATCGTTGGTACAACTATGTCACGCGACATTCGCAAATGTTTCCAAGATATTACCATTCCAACCTCTTTCCACAAAGTCCTTATAACAGCAGTTCCCAAGAAAGACCAAATGTTCACGCGATCAGAAGATTGGCGGCCTATTACCCTGCTCAATGTAGATTACAAGCTCCCATCCAACATCTTGGTGCGCCGAATCAGTCACTCTTGCAACAATAATCGCTCCCCACCAGGTCTGTTCTGTTCCGGGACGAGAAATACACACCCCTACGTGGTGGACGCATGACATCATTCAATACACCACTAGCCGATGTGCACAAGGACTGTTGGTTTTCTTAGATCAGGAGAACATTTTCGGTTTCTTAGAAAATGGCTACATGCTAAATGTTTTACATGCATTCGGATTCCTGGATAAATTCACTGACCTCATTCACGCGATGGACACTAATTGCGATAGTGCGCTTTACTTAGATTCCCGTGAGAGTCACGCATTTAAAGTCACGCGTGGGGTCCACCAAAGGTGTCCCCTCTCCCCAGTGTTACTTATTCTTGCATAAAAACCCTTCTTAAGGGCCGTTGAACGTAACCCACAGATTCATGGCTTTCCTCTCCCCGGTAACACTCAAGTAAAGGTCACTGCATCAGCAGATGACATTACTCTATATGTGCATAACGAACAGTCGCTGCAGCATGCTCTTGATACTTTCAATGATTTCGGCATTATCTCCGGTGCAAGGTTTAACTTTTCTAAAAGCCTGTATTTTTTAGGGGCGAAGCTCCTTATGCCGTGGGCTGTGCGTCCCCTGTAGCCTGTATGTAGCCACCTCTAGTTTAGTTCTTGCAGTGTTCACTAGATGGCGGTACCGTCCCCTGTATGTAGCCACCTCTAGTTTAGTTCTTGCAGTGTTCACTAGATGGCGGTACCGTCTCCTGTATGTAGCCACCTCTCGTTTAGTTCTTGTAGTGTTTACTAGATGGTGGTACTTGTAGCTGATGATGAAAAGATGCAAGATGTTATAAACTAGAAAGCGGTACTTGTAGTTGATGAAAGACGCGAGATCTTATAAAATAGGAATGATGTCTTATATGGCGCGTGTCATTGGTTGAAGGCAATCGTTCGGTTTAGTGCGGCGACGTAAGCTAGGGGGAGCGATGTAATAAAATCGAGTGGGCAAAATGTACAGAGGATTCATGGTTTACCAGGTTTACCTCCGGAGCTTCGCCCACTCATCATCATTTACTTCGTGGATATGGCGGAATTTTTTCATTGACAACCCCAGCGGTCGTATCAACATCACGTCGCCTTTACAGTGGTCTCCTGAGATTGCAATACTCGGAGTTACTTTCACTGCATTTGGTGTACAGGATACCATCTGGTCATCTGTTATACAAACTCTTCAAAGTGATATCGAAGCAGCCAGGTACTTCGAGTTCCCCCTCTTGGAACGCAGATACTTAACTCAAACGGTGTCCCTAGGAAAATTTTGGTACCTTTGCCATTCTGTGAAACCACCGCTCCACATCTGCAGGAAAGTGCAAAGCTGCATCAGTTCATTTTTTTTTGTCTGGTGGCACAGAATTATCTCGTCCAGCGTTAGCTCAACTGCGAGATCAATGCGGTTTTGCATTCCCCGACGTCTCCGTCCCGGCTTCTACATTGTGCCTCCGCACTCTATCGCGAATACTAAGCAATGATGGCATGCCCGCTCAGACACTGGCTCGCTACTATCTGGGGCCATCACTACGTGTCTTCTTGACAGATAGCTAAATTAACCAAGGTCCCCAATCAACTGAATGACCATCTTTGTATCGAGCCCTTCTGGCATTTTACCGACGTTTGGAAGCTACGTGCCCACAGATAGAGGTGGCTGATTCTAAAGTGGTGGACACGATGGCCGCCCTTCTACGGCCCTTGGTGCCCCAGCATCGTCAATCTCTAATGAACCGCGCTTGGAAACCAATAACTGCCGCAGTGTTGCCAGGACATCTCAGAGACTTTGTAGGTTGGGCTAAAGCTTGCTCCCAACGCGATATCGGTTGCAGCGATGGCAGGTGGTTCGCACTTCCACATACCCCAACTGCTTCATGGTAGAGACCGATCAACATGCGACGATTGAATATGTGGTTTACCGCCTTTTTGGCGTGCGATTAATGCTGGTTTTCGGGGACAGGGTGTGCGAACTTTCGTGTCCAACGGCCGGTTTCCGCGTGGCCGCTTCTCCGCTCTGTAAATAGTTGTGGGACTGTTCAGCCTTTGTAGAAACCGATGTGAGACCGTAGCTGCCAATTGCCGACGGCGTGCTTTGTGGCCGATACTGGGGAGAATGAGACGAGAGATACTCGCGTTCCTCTCTGACGAGCTTTTCTTCCTCGGGAGCACGAGTTTCTGCGGCATTGGTCGTGCCCTTTCGTGAAGGTGGAACACCGAAGGATACAACTCATTTTTCGACAGACTTGGTGCTAAGCAGCGCCCGTTGAGATGTTATATATCATTTAATTTGTTACAAATTGTGTTTCATTGCATCTACTGTATCGTTATACCATTGTATCATAATATCGCATGGAGTTATTGTGTACATGTATGCCAACATTGTCATGTATTATAGCGCAATAGTCTTCACTGAAACGTAGTGATGTTGATCGTGATACAGAGGTGTGCCAAAATGTATGTGCCCTGTTACTGGAATGCTATGAATCCTTTGTGTTCTCTACATACTGTAAATTTTTTTTTCTAAGCAGCACTGAAGGAAGTCCTTTGTGTATCAGAGGCCCACGGGACGGCCTAGTGCTCTCCCATAGTAGAGTACCAGGTACTCTGAATCGTTAACAACTTTTTTTCAAACACAGCATTGAAGGAAGTCTTTTGTGTATCAGAGGCCCACGGGACGGCCTAGTGCTCTCCCATAGTAGAGTACCAGGTACTCTAAATGGTTAACAACTTTTTCCAAACACCGCATTGAAGGAAGTCTTTTGTGTATCAGGGGCCCACGGAACGGCATAGTGCCCTCCTATAGTAGAGTATCAGGTACTCTAAATTGTTCACCAGTTTTTTTTTCACATTCAGCTCGGGGATATGCGTGCAATTTTTTATTTACGTACCGCTAACGCCTGGGCGCATAATTTTTGCCGATGCGGCCTCAACAAGTGTGAGGCCCACGGGACGGCTTTCAGACCTTCCATAGAAGAGTACCGAGTACCCTAAATCATTCACCACTTTTGCTAAATACACATAACTTCAACTATAAGAAACGGGCGTCGACACTGGTGCTGGAAGAACAGTTTGAAGCAAAACTAAATGCAGACATGGAAGGCGGGTTGGGTTTCGTTATATATATATATATATATATATATATATATATATATATATATATATATATATATATATATATATATATATATATATATATATTGTCGCGGTGCAGCGCGAACCAAAGGCAGATAAACGTATAAACGTTCACACAGCGACTCTCAGCAGCCGAACAGCAAGATCGCCTTCTTTATCTTTAATCAGCCAGAGCTCCACTACCTGGTGTCCGCCAAATCCCCTTATTGTTGTTTTGGTCCACCAGTACACACGCGTCATTTGCCCCCCCCCCCCCTCTTAATGAGCATCGCCCCGATGCTAAACCAGTAGTGCAGTTTTCTTTTGTCTGTTCTTTAAGAAGTGTCTTGCGCAGTCACTACCTTTCATAAGGTACTACCTTTCATGAACGGGGTCATCTGGTTTGTTTCTTGCTTGGCAGTGTTGTATGCAAACGTGATATATGGCAAGATTTGTCTTAGGTTTTGTGTTCGACTTCTACGTACATTGAAAGCATGTCTTCAATTGTTTTGTTCAGACGCTCTGTAAGCCCGTTCTTTTGCGGGTGGTAGGCGGTGGTCTTGCGATGGGTTGTTCCACTCAGCATGAGGACTTGTTCCAAAAGAGCTGCCGTAAATGCGGTTCCTCTGTCTGTGATTACGACGCTTGGTGCACCATGCCGCACGACAACGTTCTCGATGAAAAATTGTGCCACCTCCGCTGCTGTACCTCTCTGGATAGCCTTTGTTTCAGCATAACGGGTAAGGTAATCAGTCGCGACAATAACCCAGCGGTTCCCAGCAGTAGAAGTAGGAAGTGGGCCCAAAATATCCATGCCAATCTGGTCGAATGGTGTTCTTGGGACCTGCACGGGCTGCAGGAGGCCAGCTGGTTTAGTCGGTGGTGACTTCCGTCGCTGGCAGTCGAGGCAAGTACGAACATGGTGTTTTACGGCAACGGTCAGTCTTGGCCAGAAGTAGCGCTGCCGTACTCTGGCCAACGTTCTTGTGTAACCTAAGTGGCCTGAAGTCACCTCGTTGTGGCATGCTTCGAGTACTTCTGAGCGAAGGGCTGCTGGTATGACGAGCAAATACGCAGATCCTGTCGAAGAGAAGTTTCTTTTGTATAGTACTCCGCTCCGTAAGCAAAATGATGACAGTGCTCTTACGAAAACAGTTGGTGCCTTCTGAGATCTCCCCTCCAGGTAATTAATTAGGGCAAGTAACTCAGGGTCGCCACGTTGTTGCTGTGTAATAGCGGTTGAGTCAAGCACACCGAGAAATGCTGTTTCCTCCTCATCGGATAGAGTTGCCGATTCAATGGGTGAGCGGGATAGACAGTCGGCGTCCATGTGGCGCTTTCCTGACTTGTGTACGACAGTCATGTCGTACTCCTGCAGCCTGAGACTCCAACGCGCTAATCTCCCGGTAGGATCTTTAAGATTTGTCAATCAACACAGTGAGTGGTGGTCACTGATGACTTTGAAAGGGCGGCCGTATAAATACGGGCGAAATTTCGTGACCGCCCATACCACGGCGAGGCATTCCTTCTCAGTCGTGGAGTAATTAGTCTCAGCGCGTGTTAGTGTTCGGCTTGCATAGGCGATTACTCTTTCTGTGCCCTCTTGCAGCTGCACAAGCACAGCTCCCAAACCAATATTGCTGGCATCCGTGTGTAGCATCGTTGGGGATTTCTCATCAAAGTGGGCAAGCACTGGAGGCGTCTGTAGTCGCTGGCGGAGATTCTTAAAAGCAGCTTCCTCTTCGTTGCTCCATTGGAAAGCAACGTCTTCTCTCGTGAGGCGGGTCAACGGTGATGCGATGCGTGCGAAGTCCGCGATGAATCGCCTATAATACGCACATAGTCCGAGGAATCGTCGGACAGCCTTCTTATCAGTCGGCACTAGGAACTGTGCAACAGCTGCGATCTTTTCAGGATCAGGACGAACGCCTGCGTGACTGACAACGTGGCCAAGAAATTGCAGCTCTTCATAGCAAAAGTGGCATTTTTCAGGCTTCAACGTCAAGCCCGCAGACCGTATGGCTTGTAAAACTGCCTCAAGTCTTTTAAGATGCTGGTAAAATGTTGCGGCGAAAACTACGACATCATCAAGGTAGACCAAGCAGGTTTTCCACTTCAACCCAGAAAGTACGGTATCCATAAGTCTTTGAAAGGTAGCAGGCGCTGAACATAAACCAAAGGGCAAGATTTTAAATTCATATAAGCCATCTGGTGTCACAAAAGCAGTCTTCTCGCGGTCTTTTGGGTCTACCTCGATTTGCCAATACCCACTCCTTAAGTCCATCGATGAAAAGTAACGAGCATGTCGAAGTCTGTCGAGAGAGTCATCTATACGAGGAAGTGGATACACATCTCTCTTTGTCACCTGATTGAGTTTTCGGTAATCTACACAGAAGCGCAGGCTCCTATCTTTTTTTAACGAGGACTACAGGTGACGCCCAGGAGCTTTTTGAGGGCTGAATGACGTCATCTTCAAGCATTTTGTCGACTTGCTCTTGTATCACTTCGCCTTCTTTTGCAGCCACGCGATAGGGGTTTTGGCGAATTGGTCTCGCCATGTCCTCGGTAATTATCCGATGCTTGGTTAGAGGCGTGCGGCCAACTCTTGATGTTGTCGAAAAGCAGTCTTTGAATTCGGCCAGTAGCTCAAGAAGCCTCTTTCGCTCGTTCTTAGGCAAAGTAGTGCTAACGTCAAGAACTGGTGTCGAATCAAGTTTTGGTGCCTCGTCGACTACTGCCAAGCAGCCTTCTGCGTCTGTGATATCGTCGAAGTAAGCGACGGCCATGCCTTTTGGAAGGTGCCGGCGCTCATCACTAAAATTTGTCAGAAGCAAGTCCATGCGTCCAGCGACGACACTGACGATACCTCTTGCGACGGAAATGCCGTGTGTGAAGAGGAGCGAGGTTATTCGATCTGCTACTCCTTCGCCGTCAAAGTGGACAGCGGCTGCCACAGAAACAAGCGTGCATGACCGTGGAGAGAGAACCACATCGTCATCAGTTAGACGCAATTGATTCGGTCGCGCCTGTGTACAATCAGGTGCGCCCGAACTGGTGCGGAATGTAAACAAACTGTCTGGGATATTGATGACGGCGCCGTACTCTCGTAATAAGTCCATACCAATAATTAGATCCTTGCAGCATGCGGCGAGAACGACGAACGACGCAACGAAAGAAGAACCTCCTATGTCAATTCTCGCTGTGCATCTTCCAGAGGGCATCAATAACTGACCACCTGCCGTCCTTATTTGAGGGCCTGTCCACGGTGTCTTCACTTTCTTGAGGCGCATGGCGAGGTCCTGACTGATTATAGAAAAGTCGGCACCGGTGTCGACTAAGGCTATTACTTTCTGGCCGTCAAGAAAAACACTCAGGTCAGCGGTCACAATATCGTCGCTCTCACGTCTTGTCGAATTTACAGCGTCGTGTAATGGGGGCTTTTCGTCGTCATCTTCATGGCCTGCAACCTTACCCCCGGAGGTCGCCGCCCTCAGTTTCCCCGTCGCGGGCTGGGTGACCTTCTTGCGTTAAGGTCCGCGGAGGTACGTCGGTGTGACAAAGGTGAATGAGCGGGAGAAGGAGAGCGGGATTGACGTCCCAAACCTGGCTGGCGAGTAGGTATTGCCTCCTCGTCAGAAGTACGGTATTCGTAAAAGTGAGAACGGGCTCCATGGAAAGAGGCGTCCTCCCAGCGTGGTATGTATTCTTCGTTCGCACGTCGATCGTCAGACCATGTTCGAAGTGGGCGGAACGAATCATTGCGGTGCCAGCAATGACGGGCAATATGACCTGCACCTCCGCAGTTGAAGCATAGTGGACGTCGATCGATTGTGCGCCACGCGTCTGTTCTTCGGAGCGGTGGACGTCTGAGCCTCCCTTCTTGAGACGATGTCCATGGTGCTGCTGTGGACGCCTGGTGATACGTCGGTTGGCTTGCCGGTCGGCTCAGGGTCTGCTTTTGCCGCGGTGACCAAGGGGCCGTCAGCACTGGGTGATATGGCGGCGATGTACCAGATGGTGAACGTCGCAGAGCATCGGCATAGCTCATGGGACGGTGGTCGTCACCAGGACCAGCGGTAGAAAAGGCGTGGCGGATTTCGTCGCGTACCAGTTCAGCGACGGACGCAACGGGGGTTTGAGCAACCGGATTCCGGAACTTTTGAAGTTCTTCGCGAACTATCTTTCTAATGAGGTCTCGCAGGGAGCTTTGATTCTCAGGTATGGCGGCAGCATTGATTGGGGCGCTGCTAGACATTCGATGATACTGCCTGCATCGTTGATGGAGCGCCCGCTCGATAGCCGTAGCCTCCTTGATGAAGTCAACTACGGTACTTGGAGGATGGCCCAGTAGCCCGGCGAAAAGTTGCTCCTTAACGCCGCGCATGAGGTAGTTCAACTTCCTATCTTCACTCATGTTCGGGTCAGCTCGACGAAAAAGACGTGTCATATCTTCAGCAAACATAGTAACGCTTTCATTGTGTTTTTGAACCCGTAACTCCAATAGCTGCTGTGCACGGTCGCGTCGATCGACATTGGTGAGCGTATCGACAAGCTGTTGTCGGAAGTCGCCCCAAGTTAACAGACTGGATTCTCTGTTCTCATACCATATTTTCGCACCGCCGTCAAGGTAGAAATAGGCGCGTGAGAGCTGCTCTTGTTCAGGCCACAGATTAATCTTGGCGACAGGCTCGTAGTGCTCAAGCCAGTCGTCCACGTCTTCATGGGCGCCGCCACTAAAGTGATAGGGAACAAGTGCTTGAAAGATGGTTACCTGTGAAGGCTGTGTTGGCGGGGGGCCTTGGGGCGCCGGTTGAGGACTGGCGTTGGCCATTTGTAAAGGTAATCGGCACTTGCGAGGTTCCGTGGAAGGCGTGAACTGTGGAGCGAGGCCTATCAGCCGCCGACTGAACCGGTGCACGGCAGTTGCAATGGGTGACAATGCGTCCGAGCTCGATGAACGGCTCCCAGTGGGAGTATGGAGCATTAGGTAGGGTTGTGTCCCAGCACCTCCACCAGTGTCGCGGTGCAGCGCGAACCAAAGGCAGATAAACGTATAAACGTTCACACAGCGACTCTCAGCAGCCGAACAGCAAGATCGCCTTCTTTATCTTTAATCAGCCAGAGCGCCACTACCTGGTGTCCGCCAAATCCCCTTATTGTTGTTTTGGTCCACCAGTACACACGCGTCAATATATATATATATATATATATATATATATATATATATATATATATATATATATATATATATATATATATATATATATATATATATATATATGGACGCACAGTCACACGGACAGACGGATGGACTGATGGACGCTTCGCCCCACTCATGACAGTTCAATTCGTGTATATGCTGGGATTTTTGACAAAGGGCAGCGTGTTTCAGGGTCCCTTCAGGAGATTGGTATGAATTGGTATGAGCAATATTATGTTCAGTCAGCAAGTGTATTCCATCTGCTTAGGTGAACGTTAGGAAGATTTTTAGATAAAAGCCATTGTATTTCGTTCAAAATAATACTTACGAATAAGTAACTGTCTTAAATCGTGCGAGAAAATTTGCGAAAACAGTGAAGATCTTGCGTCAAAAACTGGCGCCAAAAACGTGCATCCGCGTGGCCACATTTCACGGCACGCCTCGATGCTTCTGTCTTGCCAGTCGTATCACTATGCTAAGTTGACTTTGGAAGTGAATAAACTTCTCTTTGTTACTTCTTTCTCGGGAAGGTTTTAAGCTCTCCCATAGTAGAGTACCCTGTGCTCTAAATCATTCACCCCTTTTTCTTACCCCCCCCCCCTAACACACACGCGACGGCTTAGTGCTCTCCCATAGTTGAGTACGAAGTACTAAAAATTGTTAAACATTTTGTTCTAAACACACCACCACATGCAGAATGGCTGGCCATTGGTTTCTGCTCCTCACGGGACAGCTTTACGCTTTCCCATAGTAGAGTACCTAGTACTCTAAATAGTTACCCACTTTTAGGGGCGAAGCTCCTCGGAGCGGCACCCGTTCATCCCTCGTAGTGGTGCGTAACATGCCCTACGCTTTGACCTGCAAGGCGGTGCCGGTGGGAGATTTCTTCTGTGCGTTGTTGAACAATGAAAAATTCGCAGCGTGCGCGTTAACTAAAAGTCGCATTCCCCTGTCTTTCATTCCCCATTAGCAGCCATTGGCATGTACATTGAGCACAAGATAGGGTTGCTACGTTATACTCGCTGGTGTAACCTCCTCGGTTTCAGAAAGGTTTAGCGAGCGTTGAGCCGCAGTGCCACGAATACAGTGAACTAGTATATATATGAACTCGAGGTGGTTAAAGATGGGAAGTAGACACGAAGCGCAAGCCGTAAGAAAGTGGCGTGTGCCACCTCTCGTTTAGTCCTTTGAATGTCCACTGAATGGCGGTGCTTCTATATGGGGAATATATGATAAAAGATGCGAGATGGTGGGACTTGGAGTGTTGAGTAGATGGACGAACGGACACACTGACAGATGCATGGACGGACGCACAGATGGGTGCACCGACGGATGGACGTATGGACGGACGCAGGGGCGGATGCATGGATGAACGCTGGGACGGACGCATAGATGGACGTGCGGACGCACGAACAGACGCACGGACGGGAGAATGGACGCATGGACGGTCACACAGACGGACGCATGGACCGACAGAAGCAAAAACAAATAGAAGGACGGATGCTTCGCCCCACTCTCCACCATTCACTCTGGGATATGCTGCCATTTTTTTCTTCGATGAATGGATGGATAACTTGCTACAGCAGCGCCACCCGTGGCCGTCAGCTTTTTTTAATCACATCTACCCCTCCCCCTCCCTTTCGCCGGGCGCCCACTTCATAGACAAAGAGATGCACGTACGGACAGACAGACGCATTCAATGATGGACGCGTGGATGGCTGGCCGGACGGATAGACGCACGCACGGATGGATGGACAGACGGACGGATGGACGGACGCATGGACAGACAGAAGCGCGGGTGGACTGATGGACGCTTCGCCACACTCATCATAATTCAGTTCGTGGATATGCTGTGAGTTCTGACAAAGCTCAGCGCGTTTCAGGGTCCCTTCAGGAGATCGGTATAAGCAGTATTATGTTCAGTCAGCGAGTGCTTTTCTTTGCTTAGGTAAAGGCTAGGAACATTTTTAGATAAAAGCCTTCGTGTTTCATTCAGAATATTACTTAAGAATAAGCACCCGTCTCAGATTCTCTGACTCTCTGACGAAATTCGCGAAAACAGTGAAGTTCCTGCATGAAAACCGGCGTCAGAAACGTGCATACGCGTGGCCAAATTTCACGGCACGCCTCGAATCTGCATTCTTCGCAAGTCACCATTATTTCGCTGTGTGCTGTGCACGGGACGGCTTTACGCTCTCCCATAGTTGGGTACCCAGTACTGTAAATCGTCACCCTCTTTTTCTAAAAACAGAGTACTATTTGGGACGGCTCACTGCTCCCCCATAGTTGAGTACGAAGTACTCGAAATTTTCAACCACTTTCTCTATACACAGTGCTTCAGCCTGCTTGGTAGACAAAGGTGAAAGACGGCTTTACGCTCTCACATAGTGGAGTACTAATCCTCTAAAACCGTTCACCACTTTTTCTAGTAAACACACAGCTGGACGGCTCAGTGCTCTCCCATAATTGAGTACGGAGTACTCGAAATCGGTGAACATCTTTTGTAAACACACCACCTGACAAATCAAGGTTACCGTGGAGGCCCTCGGGACGGCTTTAAGCTATCCCATAGTATAGTAACCTGTACTCTAAATCGTTACCCACTTTTTCTAGCCCCCCCCCCCACTATGTCCAAGTGATGGCTCTCAGCTCTCCCATGGTAGAGTACCTAGTACTCTAAATCGTTACCCACTTCTTGTAAACAGAGACCTAAAGACACGTTGAGTATCAGTGTGCGGCCCACCAGACGGCTCTATCCTCTGCCATAATAGAGTACCAAGTACTCTCAATCGTGAACCACTTCTTCTAAACACACGTTTAATGTTGAATTCCAAGCGCTGGCCCAGATTGCGAATGGAGCACGCCGATCTGAGCAGGATTTCTCTCGCCAAGTCTGCCATTGGAACGCTCGCGTCTCGACGGGAGCTCTTGGTGAGCAAAAATCTAGCGAGGGAGCACCAGAGGGCGCGAAAGAGTGAAAAGAGTGCGTGCGTTGAGCGTACGCTCACGGTATATTGTGTGGGACGGAGGTAGTTGTGGGCGCAGCCAAGAATAGCCGGCTCGGTTTATAAGTGGAATTGGACTGCTTTTATAATGACAGCATTTATATGAGCATTATCGGCGGTTTTTGAGGTCGCCGTCATGTTATATATATATATATATATATATATATATATATATATATATATATATATATATATATATATATATATATGTAAGCGTGACGTCAAAGCGCAGCTGCGTCTGGATCTACTTGGCACCGCTCCAACACCTGCGGCGAAAGGAACGCGTTACGGCACGTGCCTGTGGCGTTAAGCACAAGAATCAAACAGCTGCTTCGCAACTTAAATGACACAGCGCTGAACTTGAGGTTATTTAACGTGCACCTAAATTTAACACACGGGCCTCTAAAGTTGCCACCACCAAAATGCGACAGCCACGGCCGGAATCGGATCCCGCTACCTTAGGAACAGCGGTACCATAACAAAGTGTTCACAGCGTCGGGTGACCGCTTCACAAGAGTCATTGAATTGAATCACTGTTAAGGGGAGATGCGGGTCGAAAAACGCGAGTTTTTTTTTCAAAATTACGATTTTTTTATTTTCGCCTGTTTTGATAAGATTAGTAGGTCTCCTGTTATGAAAAAAGAAATACAGGTCGAGACTTAACTGGAAATGCTCTAAAATTGCATCGAAAGAGCACAAGGTGCCTGTTAAAAGGTCCAAAGTGTGCAGTCTTCGAGCACCTTGCCGCCGATAGTGCGCCGCCGCTCGCCATTGTTGATCGCATGAGCCGAAGAGTCAAGCCTCACCCTTCAAATAAGAATACTTTCCCTCGGTGATGCAGCGCAAGAAATAACAAAAAGAAGCACGCTTCTGCGCGTTTTTCGAGCGCCGCGACTGGCTTATCACGTGGTACGGGTCGGGGACCGCCATTGGCTGCTGTGCGCTTGTATTTGCTGCTAAACCTATTTGCGGGGCCCATGTCTTGTCGAGCAGCGCAGCTGAACAATGCTTTTCTCGTGTAATTATCTCCGTTATGAATGAAGAAAGGAATTGCTCGCAAGTGAAAGCCGTTGTACGGCGCGCTCTGTGGGAATAGGCTACGAGCAGTTGGTCCGATTTGCGGCAGTTGTTGGCTTGCAAAAGCCAAAGCATCAAAAGTCATTCACACCCGTCAGCCGGGAAATTCGTCATGCGGCAATGGATGACGTCAGCGCCGATCTTGCGAGGTCGAAAGAGCTCGCAGTGAGAGAACTTAGCAGGGACGACATTGCCATTATGTATGTGGCACAAACATGGCTACAAAATGGCATGACACTGGACTTAGTTTTGATTTCGCAGTCCTGTCGAACTTCTTCCTAGCTTGCAGTTGGCACACGGCTCTGCCAGATGGAGCGGAAGTTTGGCAAGTGTTTCATGGCCCGGTCTGTGAGCGAAATGTCTGTGAGGAGTCGGCTCGAAAAAGCCGACAGGGACAATCTAATGGTGCTGGCGTATCTTAGTCGCAGTGGCCACTACAAGAAGAATTGTTCCTTTTGGTGCGCAAATTTCATTAGATTTAATGATATTTTTTCATAAATAAACACTCAATTTTAACTTTGAAACTCGTTTTTGTCAAAACACAAATTTTCGCCACTTTTTCCAATGTGCCCCTCCTTTTTCGGGCACTTCTAGTGCTCGGATCTGCATGAAATTTTGCACAAATTTTTTTCCTAAGTATGTAAAATGCAATTTTCTACTTTAAATTTCAATATTTCATTGTAGAATAAAAAAAGTTGTATCTAAACCTTTACTAGGGTAGGTGAAATATGGACTTCATACGTCTATTATTTTTCACGCGTATTACATATTTTGTGAGTGCTTCCTAATTAGTTATTTCGTTTTGGGACGTTAAACCCCACAAATCAATCAAATCAGTTATTTGTATTCTACGCTTTATTTGAAACAATATGAACTATGACTAGTTATATATTACAAAAGTTTAGGGATGAAAAGAGGGAAGAAAAGGTTAAGGTTTTCACTTTTTCATGTTGCAGAGCTAAAAGTGTGCAACTTGCAAGAAAACTAATTGTATATTTGAAATCAGCATAAAAAGTTCCATAAACAGCTCAAGTTTTTTTTTTTTGCTCTAGGGTGAATATTTAAAAAAAAAGTATCTTCGAGTAGCATCTCCCCTTAATCTCACTACTGCCAGTATCGAGACAACACGAAATGACGCGCATATATCTTAAGGCATGGCTCAGGTCAACAACAAGGATGATTTGCTAAGGCCAACAAGGTTTCATAACGAAATCTTTTTAAGGATGGCCCTCGGATTCTCAAACACTCATTCAATTCAATCATTGTCGATTTCAGTTGCACTACTTGCGCCGACATATCGCGAAGTATTACGCCAAATTCGTGGGAGCACTCCGCTCCAAAAAAAACAAGCTGTATATATGTCGAAGGCCATCAGATCTCTTAACAAAATTTCCGTGGGAGTCGACACGGAAGCTAAACGAAGTTTAGCCGCTGCTCTTGACAGGATCTGAATAGAAGCTTTCAAACTAGCGTCGACCGGCGAACTTGATGTAACCGTTCCTTTCCGGGTTGCTTCCACAGTGGACTCGGGTATAGTGAGTGCGTCAAACAACATGAATAAGTACATGTGTGTAGGAAGGGGGACTTCTTTGTTTACACGACGCTAAAACCAATTACGATACGTATTGTTTCTTCTAGCGTCGGCGCACGCTGAACACCCTAGCATGCAACGGCAACATGCAATAACGCGGAAGCGCTGAGGCAAATTTGAAAAAAAACCTCATAAAGCAATCTTTCAAGCAAGACTTCGGGCTTACGATTTGTTTTTTTTTTGTTTACGCGGTGAGCTCCGAAGCATGCAGTTATAATGTCCAGCTTTCATATTTCACCAGGATCTTTGTTGTTGCGTCCATTTGCTTGCTTGAAGGTTTGCTTGTTTTGCTGATAGTGTTTGTGTGTGTGTGTGTGTGTGTGTGTGTGTGTGTGTGTGTGTGTGTGTGTGTGTGTGTGTGTGTGTGTGTGTGTGTGTGTGTGTGTGTGTGTGTGTGTGTGTGTAGCGTTAATTCAAGAACACGCATCTTGCTTTGTCCGCTATTTACTGTTTATAAATGTAGGTTTAACTACTGCTTGATGTAAAAATTTGAAACATGTTGGCTATGTCTCCAACGCCTGAACCACGCCTCATGTTTTCTTGAGTTAAATAAATCGTTGACCGCCACAAGCGACTATAGAGACGTCAGAAAAATAAATTTTTAAAACGGCCATGACTTCCAAGCTGACGTAATTCCATTGTTCTATTAAGTCTTCTCTGAAGCCGGTTGACCAGCCGTTGTGAGTCTTTAACAACTGAATGGTGTTAAACAAAGGTGCATGATAGAAAAAAAAGAAGCTTAAAGAAAAGACAACTGCGCCATACTTAGCTATCAAGCAAATCAAATATGCAATGTTTTCCAGATGAATATCAAGGGGAGTGGGACACTTACAAGAGGTGTTCCTCTTGCCTGAACACAAAGTGTTCGGAGCCCCCCCCCCCCTGAACCCCACCCAGCTAATTCACGACAGCGTACGAGTTGGTGTGAGTGTTTTACGGCGTGAGTTGCGATTTAGTCGCGTAGTTGTTCTGCACCGTCGCCGGTGTCCGTCACAGTTGTCGTGCGCATTGATTAAAAGGGAAAAAAAAGGTAGAATTCAAAGTGGAATCGAACCCAAACCTTCCACTCCACAGTTATGGCGTGGATCTACCACAGAGTGACGCCAGTGCTTCCACACTTATTGCCATCTTCGATGTGACCATAAATAAATAAAAAATACCTTAACCAACTCGCAGAGACTCGTATTCTATCTATAAGTTTAATCTCCAACGTTGCATCGTATGCACGACGTGCAGAAAATCCGTCGCTATAGACTTATCTAGACAAAGTAAAGAGCAGCTTCACCGCGAAAACCAAGCATGAATTGCGATAGCAACAAATTGTAATGTTATACGAACTAGCAGCCAACCTTTGTAAATTTGATTACGCGTAAATTTACGAAACGCTGGTGTAAGCAAATACGCTGCCAGGAGAGAAGCGGTTCTCATGCTGTCTGTCAGCTCGACGTGAAGTAAGCTCCGAAAGCGCGTATATGCACGCATGCCAGCCATTTGGCCATGTCTGCCGAGATAGCGCGCACTTCATTGTTCACGGCCACACCATTCTGACGAAAGTTCGCAGTTGCTGCTCGAGCTAGCACTTCCCCCTCGCCTCACCTCTCCTGCAGTTTCCCTTCATACTCGTTCGACCGACGAAAGGCGGGCGGGACGTATCCTCTCTGCTTTAGGTGCAGCCGATGGCGGGCCCTACCACGCGGGCTGATGTCGTCGCATGTATCCTCCGTGCGACGGAGATAGCCAGCTTATTACATACGTGTTGAACGTACGCCGCACGGGCCGATTCGATTAGTTTTTCTAAAACAGGACATGACGGCGACGGCCAAAACCAGCCCACAGTGTCTATATACCTGCTATCACAAGAAGAGCGTGCCACACATCGACCCATGCTTCGAACCCTATATTGCCGCGACATAGAGCCTGCATTCAAACAACGCGCCCATCACCGCGCGCACGGGGACATACATGCGCGCCGTCTAGTGTTGCGCAGAGACGATGATGATAGCACCCCTGCTGATGTGCGCCACGCGCTTGGGACTCTTCTTGAAGAAGTCGAAGAAGGAGACATCTTTGGTGTTCTGCTGTAACGTGCTACGACCATAGTCCCTTCAAGTTGTGGGCACAAGTTCGCCCTTTAATAAATACGTTTTATTACACCCCGAGTCCATCAACATCGTTGCAATATCTACTCGTACAGTTCCTTTTTACAATATTTTTGATCATGTTTCGACATTGGGATGGAATACACTATATACCAGAGTTAATCGTTCAAGCACCCGAATTGCATCATCGCCTAGAAGAATCATCATCATCATCATCATCATCATCAGCCTGACTACGTCCACTGCAGGACAAAGGCCTCTCCCATGTTCCGCCAGTTAACCCGGTCCTGTGCTTGCTGCTGCCAATTTATACCCGCAAACTTCTTAATCTCGTCTGCCCACCTAACCTTCTGTCTCCCCCTAACCCGCTTCCCTTCTCTGGGAATCCAGTTAGTTACCCTTAATGACCAGCGGTTATCCTGCCATGCCCAGACCATGTCCATTTCCTCTTCTTTATTTCAACTATGATATCCTTAACCCCCGTTTGTTCCCTAATCCACTCTGCTCTCTTCTTGTCTCTTAAGGTTACACCTGCCATTTTTCTTTCCGTTGCTCGCTGCGTCATCCTCAATTTAAGCTGAACCTTCTTTGTAAGTCTCCAGGTTTCTGCTCCGTAGCTAAGTACTGGCAAGATACGGCTGTTATATACCTTTCTCTTGAGGGATAGTGGCAATCTACCTGTCATAATTTGAGAGTCGGATGTATGCACTAAGCGACAAAGAAGGCAAAATAACTACCAATATGGATAGGATAGTTAAAATAGCGGAGGAGTTTTACACAGATTTGTACAGTATCCGAGACAACCACGACCTTAATACTATAAGAACTAGCAGTAACCCAGATGACACCCCACCAGTAATGATAGAAGCCAGAAAAGCTTTGGAGAGCATGCAAAGAGGCAAAGCTGCTGGTGAAGATCAGGTAACATCAGACCTGCTGAAAGATGGAGGACAGATTGTGTTAGAAAAACTAGCCACCCTGTTTACGAAGTGTCTCCTGACGGGAAGAGTACCAGAGTCTTGGATGAACGCTATCATCTTAATACATAAGAAAGGAGATAACAAGGACTTGAAGAATTACAGGCCGATCAGCTTGCTCTCTGTAGTATACAAGCTATTTACAAAGGTAATTGCTAACAGAGTAAAGAAAACATTAGAATTCAATCAACCAAAGGAACAAGCAGGATTTCGAACAGGCTACTCAACAATTGACCACATTCATGCTATCAACCAGGTAATAGAGAAATGCTCAGAGTATAACCAACCACTATACATAGCCTTCATAGATTACGAGAAGGCGTTTGATTCAGTAGAAATATCAGCCGCCATGCAGACACTGCGGAATCAGGGCGTAGGTGAAGTATATATAAACATTCTGGAATAAATCTACAGGGGATCAACTGCTACCATAGTGCTTCATAAAGAAAGCAAGAGAATACCAATCAAGAAGGGTGTAAGGCAGGGGGACACTATCTCCCCAATGCTATTTACCGCGTGCTTACAGGAGGTTTTCAGAAGCCTAGAATGGAAGCAGTTGGGGATAAGAGTTAATGGAGAATACCTTAGTAACCTGCGCTTCGCCGATGACATTGCATTGCTGAGTAACTCAGGGGACGAATTGCAACTCATGATTACGGAGTTGAACAGGGAGAGCAGAAAGGTGGGTCTTAGAATTAATCTTAGAATAGGTCTTGGAATTCTGCAGAAAACGAAAGTAATGTACAACCTCGGAAAGGAGCAGCGCTTCGAGATAGGTAATAGTGCACTTAAAGTTGTAAAAGACTATGTCTACTTAGGGCAGGTAATAACCGCAGAGACGAACCACGAGATTGAAGTAACTAGAAGAATAAAAATGGGGTGGAGTACATTCGGCCTAGAAGAGTACTTATTAGTAGATCAATGACATCAGTGCGCATTTGCAATGTCCAATGAGTCGGTTCATCTATGCGCTATCACGTTTGCTTGCTGCTTGTAATCTTGCCTATGAACACCTAAATGCAGTGCCACTTATGTACATGCAATTGTTCATTTGTGTACTAAGCCTTCTTCTGATAAATATGCAAGTTCTGGATAGGCATGTTCGTGTTCACATTGGCATATGTATGCCCCTCCTGCTTTGGGCTGGCAATCCGATCCCGCATTAAGATGAAATAAACAATAAATAAATAGCAAATCACCTAAAGGTGTTCAGGAGGGGCAAATAAACACTCACTCTCAAACGTTTCAAAGAAGAACCGTTCAGTCGTCGAGTTGTGCAAACGTTCTTTCTTCGCAGCAATTTTCGCGGTCTTCGAAGCTGACAAACGGTACTACGAACCTGTCTCCACCGGGAAGAGATCAGCGCCGACAACGAAGTACGTTGAAAAGACAAGGTCACTTGAACCAGTCCCCATGTTGACACAAGCCGATTGCTTCGCGTCCACCCATTCAAGTCGGTGTTTCAGAGAACAATTGAGGTAGTTTGCGGCAGGATGAAGCCAACGAAACGACGCCTAGCATTGTGTGTGTGTGTGTGCTTGCGTGCGTGCGTGCGTGTGCGTTCTGTTCTTTTATTTTTTAAACGTCAACAAAAGACAGTGGCTTCGGTAGGTGCGCGCTTATATCTCGCGCCAATAGTTTGAAAAGATTGCCCTCTGTGAACGACGGTTCGTAATGGGGCGCCTGAAACGCAAAGTATTTGTGCATTAAGTTAATTTTGTCCCACGTACCTTCAGGTAGAGAACTTCTGAGTCTATTGTCTAAAAGTTGGTTCCCGAGCGCACGCAAGCACCTAGGCCATTTTTCTGGGTTGAGGACAGGCACTGCGCCACAGCGGTACAATCATTCGACGTTGATAGATACACTCGGGCGCGGTAGTTGCGCCCGTGTTCTACGTCTCATATAGTCTGCCGTGGTAATAGTATGTGGGGTTTTACGTCCCGAAACCACAATATGAGTACGAGAAACGCCGTAGCGGAGAGGTGCGCAAATTTCGACCACCTGGGGCTCCTTGATGTGCAGTGACATCATACGCAGTGCACAGGCCTCTGCCATTTCAACACCATCGAAGTGCTACCGCCGCTACGGGAATCGAACCCGCTATCTTTCGTTCAGCAGTCAAGCAGAGTAAACACTATGCCACCGAGGCAGTCTTTTAGTTTCATTTGTGTATGTGCGTGGGGGTTGGGGGTGGTGGGATTATGAAATTCTGCGCTGTTGTTCTCAACATCATGTACAGTCAAAAATTTAAAAAAACGGGACTACTGTGCATGACTTTACGGACAGTGCTCCGTAAAGTCATGCACATAAACAAAAATAATAAAAAATGAAGCGACACTGCCGGTATCACATAAGAAGGTTACGCCACCTCCCCCAGTGCATCCTCCGAAAAAACTTCCGCGCGCGGGAGGGTTTTTCTGGTTTTCTTCTTGCATTTTCATATACATATAGATACGTATACATATACGGTGAGTGACGGCGACGCCGACGTCGACGGCAAAATCCAGCCGAGTGTCCATATAATTGAATAAAAAAACTCCTTTGACGTTTTTTTTTCACTCCTAACCTCTCACGTACATAACCAGCGCTCTTTTGTCCGCCGCGGTGGATCAGTGGCCCGAAGGTCCCGGGTTCGACCCCGGGCGCGGCAGTAGCATATCGATAGAAGCAATGTGGTAGAGGTCCATGTACCGTGGGATGTCATGCACGTTACAGAACATCAGATGGTCGAAATTTCCAGAGCGCTTCACTATACGGTTCTCTCATAATCATGTCGTGGTTTTGAGACGTTAAACCCCACGTAATATTATTCTTAACTAACACTTTTTAGCGACGCACGTTAACCCTCTGTGGAAACCATTATGCTCTCGTCTGGCAGCTGGCGTCTGGCAGAAAAATATTATCAAAACGCCATTCCAACAAGTGTTTGTGAAGAGCTTGACATCGAGATTCTTTCAATTTTTTTTCATGCGCTTCTTGAGAGCATCCTTGGAGACGCTGAACAGCTTCGATGTAGTGCGAATGAAGTGAGTGATGCCCTCAAGAGCTGTCAGCGTTTTAAATGCGGATACATTTCTTAATAGGGGCATGTCAGGCGTCTGTCGGTGTCCGCGTGCCAGCAGGTGTCATCCCTCCGCTCTCACTCTCTCTCCCATAGCAACAGCCTTTGGGGGCACACGCTTATTAGACAGTTTAGCGTTAGCGTGATAGCGTAGGATAAGGAAATGGCGCTACCGTGCCGCAAACGTTCGTTGTAGGCAGCGTCTTATAGTTTAGCGAAATAGCGCTTACGTGGTTTACGTGCCCCTAAGTGGAATGGTGGCGCCACCTATTAGATGGTTAATAAATTAAACAGTGAAAATGAAAAGAAAATGAGAATGTTTGTCTATGCCACCGCGCGAAGCATTGTTAGAAGTTTATTTTTGCGGTAATAAATGTAAATAAATATGAACCAAATACAAAACGCGAAAACGTCTACGTTGCCGATTTGTTTACATTGATCTTGTAGTTAGGCCTAGGCGCATTCGAAATGGGAAGCTATCTCCAAAACTACGCCAACTTATCCGTTATACTCAGTCATCGAAGCTAACTGAGGGCAAGCGAAGCCAATTTGAACAGTCGTTTGCTGCGAACAAGATGAATCTTTCAACAACTACGCCAAAATCACTTCGAAGCGGGCGTCCGAGAGCGCCACCATGTTTACGTACACTACGTGCACCTACGCTACCTTAAATCTGAAAAATACCGCGCGTACGGTAGCCGGTACGCGTAACGTACGTATCTGCACATGCGCACTTCGATTCCGGTATCACGGTACGCCCGGTATCACGGTAAGCCCGGTATACTATAACTCTTTCATAACCTAACCATAAAGCTTCCTAATATACACTAGAGGGAATTCTGGCGCTAGTGTCTACGGGAGCTGCAACGCACGGCGCTTCAGCGAGCATGGGAATGATGGGTAGTACACACATTTGTCTAATCTTCGTACTTCTGGCCTGCTTCTGGCTCAGTGTGTGTTCGTGTGGCTTGGAGCTGTTTCCTCACGAAACAAAAATCAACGAAAGTTCAGCGGTGGTGCTTCACCACCTTATTTTTTTAGGCTTACCTTTTCGAATCAGATCACGAAGTTCAAAAGGGTTTAATCTTTCTTTCAAAACGAAACCGTAACCAGCAATAAATGAAGCCGTAAGTACAGAGACTAAGCAAATGTGTGTACTACCCATCATTCCCATGGTCGCTGAATGATCGCAGTGCCAGAGTCCCCTCTAGTTTTTTTTTTAGGAAACTCTATGCCCCTAACAACTAGAGCAGGTGGTGCGGGCGGAGTAAGGGAGAATGGATGGATGGATGGATTGATATGGCTGTACCCTTCAAAGTGGGAGAAGAGGAGCGCGCTCTGGCGTGATAGGGCGCTCGCATCGCGGGAGCTCGGAGGCATAGTGTTTCTCATAAAAATACGAGAGGGTAGGTGCAGCGCTTCGCCGCTCCTTCTCTCCCATGTCACTATCTGTCCTCCATGCGCCCCACTCTCCCGTTCACTCACTCGTACGTGTATATAAATGGAGTGAAGCGCGCGCGCCTCACTCTCGACCGTTCACTGATTTATTAATGTGTAAATAAATGGTTATGGTACAAATGCTCGTCGCGTCATTAATTTACGTCATTAAAATTTGTACACTGCGTACTCTCGGAGCAAGAAATGCATTGGCATTTCCTTACGATTCTCTTCGGAATGGTGGGGGCAATTTTTCATGTCATTTCCCGCTCATGAAGCTGTATATAATATTTTCTTGAACGCCATAACCCTACTAAAGAAAGAATATAATATACCATTAGTAAGAGTGGATGGTTCACTGATTAAGACACTCTCTAAGGCATTTCGATGTCTTTTGTCGCGTTTCGCCCCCCTCACACTGTGCCGGAATTCAAAAACATTTTCGCTTTAGCGCCATGCACCAAATGAAACAAACTTTTGGTGGTAGGTAGCTCGTAGTATAAAGTAACAGAATGAATACGTAAGTTGTTCTTCTGACGTCGGAGTAGCTTCATGCACGGATCCAAAAAATTTGGCCGAGCAGAGTTTCGCCTCTTTTTGACGTGTAACGGACACACTGACACCAGCCACGTAATTTTTCCTACGCGAAAGCTGTGACCAATGAGAAACTTTTACACATAAAAAGGTAGACAACTGCCAGCACCTATCGCTGAACTATAGAAGCAAAAAAAAAGTTTTTCTTGGATTAGCTGCAGAGGTAGGGAAAGTCAACATGTCCCGTTTTGCCCCGTGTCCAATTTTACCTCACCCTATACCCTATTACCTGTGTGTGCGTGAGTGTGTATTTTCTCTACCTGTCCATCTATTTGATATGTCTTGCTTCGTAGTTCACTTTTCTTTCGATTATGTTAAAAAATATTCACGAAATTCTCGTTTGGCAACTCTTATTTCGTGCATCCGTATAGGGCCCTCTTGCTTCCCTTGAATTTCTGTCCTATACCTTTCTTTTTTCAGTTTTTCAGTTCTTATACCTTTACACATCTTTTTTTTTTCTTGCACTACCTTATCCGGTTTCCAAGGCCTGGGTTTCCCATTTCCAAGGCCTGTCACGGTAATAGCTCCCACTAGACTGCACATCCATATTTTATTCTTTTTTTTCCAGTACGCTAGCATGCAAGAACGCCCCCTGGCTGCCACGTGCTCTTCCCTGAGCGGCAACTAGCTACTCCTTTCATCCCGTTTTTATTCCTCCTTCTGACGTCACTTCCGATAAACGACCGGCAGTCATTATGGACATGATTAATGGTCTCCTTTATGTACCCATACCACCGTTCGAAAAAAAAAAGACGACGGTGAAGCAGGAAGCCACGTAAAAGACCCGAGCAGCAGCAATCATGCCGGAAGATGAGCGGGCTTAATAGAGAGAGGGCCACCTCTAGAAAAAAAAAGGGGGGGGGGATGTTGTTCAGCAGTTACATTTATCTGTACTTAAGATGATTCTCGAGTATGTGTAGAGGCACTGACGTGAGACGCTGCGCTACCGGCATTGGCGGCGGTCCAGAAAATTGCTCTCGGAAGAACGGGTTATCAAGAAAATGTAGAATAAGTCTTCACGAACATAGACAAAAAAGAGAGAAAGAGAGAGGTGGCGACGAATTTTCTTTACAGGATATCTGTTGATTGATTTGTGGGGTTTAACGTCCCAAAACCACCATATGATTATGAGAGACGCCGTAGTGGAGGGCTCCGGAAATTTAGACCACCTGGGGTTCTTTAACGTGCACCCAAATCTGAGCACACGGGCCTACAACATTTCCGCCTCCATCGTACAGGATATCTGTTGCGGCAGTGGCGTGACCAAAGGGGAGAGGGAGAATCAAGTTCCTTCCTGCCGAACATTTTTTTTTGTTTTGCATGTGTAGTTATACACGCACATATACAAACGCCTGCACTGAGATACATGGGATATGGTTACCTCCCCCCCCCCCTAAATCGAAAAAAGATTGGAACACGCTCGAGCTTCCTCTCCAGGACTAGATCAAGATACCGGAATCGGTCCTCGAGCGCATCTCCTTCTAAACTGCTAACGTGCTTCGGTTCTCGGTGTATACGTGCCTCAAACGTGCTGCGAGGAAGCCCCGCCGCGGTGGTCTAGTGGCTAAGGTACTCGGCTGCTGACCCGCAGGGCGCGGATTCGAATCCCGGCTGTGGCGGCTGCATTTCCGATGGAGGCGGAAATGTTGTAGGCCCGTGTGCTCAGATTTGGGTGCACGTTAAAGAACCCCAGGTGGTCTAAATTTCCGGAGCCCTTCACTACGGCGTCTCTCATAATCATATCGTGGTTTTGGGACGTTAAACCCCACATATCAATCAATCGTGCTGCGAGGAAACGAGAGACTGTGCGCGCAGCAGTGGCCGTTTGAAGGCGTCATTGATTGCGTATTGCAAGCGCAGTTGTGAAGCGACCGCTACGCCATAATTATTGATTTCGCGAATCAGCGAAGGACGCGTCCGCATGGCAAACACGCGAACCTACGCAGCTGTTCATTTTGTCGATGGTTATGCCGGGTGCTTTTTAATTGATGGACTTTCAAAACACCCAGTCGTCGCTCAGTTTCCCATCTTTTCACGCCTGACGCGATTCTACGAGTCGGTCACGCAATATGTTAAAGTAGACCCCCTCCAGTACATAACATCCAAACAGTTTTTTTTTTTTTCATTTTAGGGACGAAGCTCCTCTTAGTCTAACCATGTCACGCGTAACCAAGAGAAGAAGAGACGAGAAAGAAAATAAACGTGGAACTAATTTTATCCTTCGGAGGGATTACATTAGGTTACAGCCACAGGGAGGTTTTCTCTGCTGTGTGCGAGTACATAATGGCAACAAAGAGATTACCCTGTTAGTCTATTGTTATTATTTACGGCTACGAGACTACCTGAATGCCTGACTTAGCACACTTGATCCTACTCCCGGTTCTTGGCCGATCCCTCTTTGTGGGCGAGTGCCAGCAAAGCTGAAGGTTTATCATCATCATCATCAAAAGAAGGCAAAAGAAATGGATGATCATTTCTCGTGTCATTTCCTAGATGGCGTTACTCTGCTGCTACTCTGCGATTGGCTGCTGTTCGCGCTTTGCCTTCGTGCGCGGAGAACGAGTGCCTCTTGCAGTCTCCCGGATAGTCACCATACGTGGCAGATCATTGATGGGGCATGGACGAAGCAGAACGGCGGACGCGTTGAAGGCGCTTGCGCTCGGCTTCCTTAGCTCGTGTCTCGTCGGTGTCGTCTTCGTTCTCTAACGCGACCGAACGCATGCACGGACGGACGGACAGATGGACGCTTCGCCCCACTCATCATCATTCACTCCGTGGATATGCTCTGATTTTTAGAGCAGTTTGAACAATTGTCGTGGCTCTGTGGTGCAACACCTGCTTGCCACGAAGACGGCCTGGTTTCAATCCTCACTCAAACTTGAAAATTAACATTAACTTTATTTGCGTCTTTTGTTAATTTTTTTCGGCCCCAGAAACGATGATTTTTAGCTCACAACCGACGGTCATTTATGGTTCTGCATTTTATTACAAAAAAGAAACAAACATATTGTCATGTTGATATTATCCGTATATCTAAAATATTCTATTTCGCTTATCTAATAACCTAATCTATATATAATATTTCAATTGTGTAACATTAACATCTCAGGTTTTACGTCCCAAAACTGCGATACGATTATGAGAGACGACGTAATGGAGGGTTCCCGGGAGTCTCGACCATCTGGTGCTCTTTACGGTGCACTGGACATCGCACATTACGCGGGCCTAAACCACTTCACCTCCACCAAAATTCGACCACCGGGGCCGGCATCGAACCCACGACCTTCTGTTCAGCAGCCGGGCATCGTAGTCATGACCCACCGTGGTGGACTATTTCAGTTGTTAAACATTATTGTATCACTGCATTAAACGACAACAAAACTACGAAAAATGTTTTGCTTCCTTCTAGATTATCTTTTTCGCACATCCTCCCCTCCCCTCTTTTGTTATCTGTCTCTCTCTCTCTTTTATTTGATTTGGGTGCACGTTAAAGAACTCCAGGTGGTCTAAATTTCCGGAGCCCTCCACTACGGCGTCTCTCATAATCATAGAGTGGTTTGGGGACGTTAAACCCCACATATCAATCAATCAATCAAATCAATCTCTCTTTTATTTCTTTATTTTTATTTTAACCATTTTCACGAGTTCCTCTGACGCACGTTTCGTGGCCGACCTTCCCCCCGTGGTGGGTTGAGCCATTCCTCCAGTAATCATCATCACCACCAAGAAGAAGAATGGGACGGCGTATCGCGGCGCCGAGCCGTCCCGGACCGCAGCCACGACGGAGGCTGCGGCCCTCCGAGGACCGCCGGGCATGCCGGGAGTCAACGGCGTCATCGTCTAGGAGGCCACTCGGTCGGTTTCGGCTGCAGCCGCCGACCCGCAGCAGGCGGCGCCGCAAGGCGGTAAAAGGGCCACAGCCGACGGCTATTCTTCAAAAGGTGCCATTTTTATGTGCTTCGTGAACCGCTAGTTATGCGCTCTTGAGAAACCCAAAGAGAGTTTGTGCGGTCAGTTTGAAATGACAAATTTAGAGAAATTTATATTTTTTTCGAATGCAGGCCTTTGACAGCCCCCCCACCCCCCTCTGAACATCGCACGGCCAGAACAACAACAACAAACGCGAGCGCATTTTATGAAGCAAACTTATTTACGATATGAATAAAAAATTTTAAAAACTCAATTTTTTCATGTGCAAAAGTGTACACACGGCAGTGATTCATAGCTATGCCGAGCAGATATATTCGGAGAAATCCGCAAGAATCATTTTCAGAAAATCTTCCGCGAATCGTTTCTGATGTAGCGGCTTGTACGTAAGAAAGTAGGGTACATGTGACAGGTAGAGCCGGAACGTAAAGAATGTCGTAAGAGCACCTCAGTGTGCCTGATTTCTTGTTTGTTTCAGATTCAGTTTTAAAGGGACACTAGAGTTAACTATGAAAGGGACCCTGAAAAGGTTTTGAAGATTTTTTTACAAACACATTGGGCCGTTATACCAAGTCCAGGGGTAATTTAGAGACCAATTTGAGATCTCTGCGTAAACTCTGTGATTTATTACAACGCTTTAAAGCTTCGAATCGGTACAGATCGCCACGACTCGGCCAAACGCGCTTTCAACCACCCATACACCAAGCTACTCGCTCTGCCCCACTGACGTCATCGTTTCCAGCTAATTCTGATTGGCTGTGGAATGCTCGGCACAGACGGTATCGGATCGGCGGCAAGATTTAGCGTATGCGGTCTCACGCCATATCATGACGAAGGCTCCGTGAAGGCGGAGCTTAGCCCCGATCGCTCAAAGAAAGAGTTTAGGGCAGTGGAGGGTGAAAGGCGGAGTGGAGCAGGAGGGTACTTTCTTAGTGCTCGTCGCTGCGTTAATAATCAGTGTTTCGATTGAACTCTGTTGCCAATGATTTGCTACAGTAGTCGTCTAATCAAAAACGTAATGTGAAAAAACCATTTCGGGGACCCTTTAAGTCGACGTTAATTGTTGAGATAGCGGTCCAGAAACCTCGTAGTGTTACTTTTGTGCCAACGAAGGGCTTATTTTGTAATGAAATCACGTTTTAGTGCTCCGCATCGGGTTAACGCACTTAAATTTCCCGCCTCAAGAGGCGGACTAACCGGACCGACTCACGTCACTGATGCCAAGCACAACGTTGCCTGGCTTAATTGCGCTAGTATCAGCAGACCGAAACCAGCGGGAGCCACAGCAGCAGCAACAGGCATTGCTCAATTTTCCGCCATTGGCATCGAGATTGCAGACAGTTTTGTTTCAACCGCACCCCGCTAGATAGCACCACCTGTCCCGTGTAATCACGCGAAAATTAAAATTTCGAACCGCTCGTGCCATTCCCCATAATACCGTCCGGTGTTTTTTTTTTCATGAATCAAACAGAAACGAACAAGTAGCATTTTATTGCGTATCTTGATGTACGTAAGGTTCTTTATTTATTGCAGTTAGATCGTTCACTAGTTATTAATTGTAGGCGGTCCGTTTGATGTCATTGGGATCATTTTGAAAATGTCCTATTGCGGGGCTTGTGTTCTTGTGCATTTACTTTAATTTCCAGGTAAGTAGGGAACTGTTGTTGATAATATTGTCGTTTGAAATGTCATACATTGAGCTTTCACTCTGACGTAAATTGTTATTATACTTGAGTGTCCCTTTAAGTCGACCCCCCCTCCCCTTCCCTAAGGATTCGAAGTATTGTTAAAATGGGCGCCCTACAATGATGCAAATCCGGTATTACCAACGCTAAAAACGCAACGACTGCTCGAAGAAGATGGGGCTCGTGCCCACATTTTATGTAGGACCTAGCGATGCTCGTTGGTACAGTACATGTTAATTCTTATGGTTAACAGCCCTAAAATAACATACGGCCGTGGACAGAAAACATACGGGACAAGCGCCGACTTCTAACTGAAATTCTATTGACAGGGAAGCGCTTATAAATAGCTGAATGAAGAGCAAAAAACAGTTAAAAATGAAGATCATGAAAACTGTTGCAAAGATACGGAACTATTAAGAACATGAACAATCACTGCGGCGTATTGCACAGATCCTCGCCTGGAATTTAGAATTTACACTGTTAGTCAGCCAGAAATGTGTCTCTCTAGTCTCTACAAATGATGTCACGTACCCAAACGACCACGTCACACAGCCAAGGTCATCGCTGTTGGCTGAATTGAGCATGGTGAGATGCATACTTATTGTAGCCGCCACGGGATGTCGCCACATGCCCGTTCGAGCACTCGCAATTGCCCTGAAGATAAGTCACACGTTCCAGAAAAAAAAAACGCTTGCAATTGTTTCGTGTACGAATACAACCAATGAGGGAAGGTCTTTAGAAATGGGGCGCGAACGACTACGCGCCCGATCTGCCGATAAGGCCTTTCATTTTTATCGGCCACCCTACCGATAAGGCCTTTCAGGAAGACGGTAGCGTGGGTAGAGGGCAGGGAGAACGTTTTTCGCGCTCGGTGGCGGAAACGACTGAGCGAGTGGTGCGAGGCACGCGAGTCTTAGCTGCCCTCTGCAGAGAGCCTCGCACCAGTTGTTTTGTTCGGCGCACTTGCCCGGCGCAGCGAGCTGTTACGGCGAGGTGCGGGCCTAAGGAGATTCGCTTCTACAGTAAGAAAAAAAGAAATTGCTCAAGGTCATAACACGCGCCGACGAAGGGGAGTGCCTTCTTGCCCACTTGTCAACCATCTATCTGCATAGCTTTGAGCGCGCTCGCACGTACCGGTCAAAAAAGAAGCGTGCGACAAATCACTGTAACGTCACTCTACTTGACAAATTTTTAAATATTTTGTGGCATCTGATCCGCTGCCATGCGCCAATACTTAAATTTCCATCAGAGCTCAGCAGAGTGTTGCAGGGTGCCTTTAGGATGGCCTCTGCCCGCTTAGCTCTTTATTTAGCCGACTACACTTTAAAAAATATCGAGTAAAAAGGGTGTCTTTTTGTCCCACAACAATAATCGTCATCAGGCTTGCGTGCGCTTTCTTTCTTGAAAACTCGGCGCCGGTCACTTTCCTATGTCACTTCCTATGGAGACTGCAACGTGACCCTGATAATGGGCATGTCGATCGTGACCGGAATGTACCGGGCGCGGGGCGATAGCGCAAGGATGGAACGCAATATTGATGACGATTATTGTTGTGGGACAAAAACACACCCTTTTTACTCGATCTTTTTTTGAGTGTTGATTGATTGATTGATATGTGGGGTTTAACGTCCCAAAACCACTATATGATTATGAGAGACGCCGTAGTGGAGGGCTCCGGAAATTTAGACCACCTGGGTTTTGAGTGTAAGTAAAGTATCGAATACACCCCGAAAAGCAAGGAAAAAAAGACCGAATGCATAAGAGACGCTGTAGCTTTTGTCACTTTTCTTTGCTCTCTATTTGAAGTCTTCCCTCGAGAACCAGGAGCTTCCCGAGTCCACCAGAGTCCATGGCCTCGTCAGACTCACCGCCACCTTCTCCGAGCAAGGAAAACGCGGACCTGCCCGTGAAGGCCACTTACGATGGGAAGCAGCTACCGCAAACACCGGAGGAACCCTCAAAGTCGAGCATGCCGGCCAGCTCGGGGTCGCGGCCGCCAGCAGCACCCCGCAACAGCATCCTCGCGACAGCGGGGAGAGCGGATTTCGAGGCCGCACTCGGGAGACTCCGCGAGCAGCAACAACGCTACCTAAAGCACCCCGTCCCTCCATCGTCCTCGTCGTCACGACAGAGATCCTTAAGTAAGCGTGAAGCACGGTGGCTTCGAAGTAACCGCCGTTTCATAACCCTTTTCCAGGGGTCCTGCCATAGAGTTTCCCGAAATTAACTAGAGGGCACTCTGGCGCTGCGATCGTTCAGCAACCATGGGAATGATGGGTAGTGCACACATTTGCCTAGTCTTCGTACTTGCGGGCAGCGAATCCTACTTGGGGCTTCGTTTATTACTGGTTACGGTTTTGTTTTGAAAGAAAGAACGAACCCTTTTGAACTTAGAGACTCGATTCGAAATAGTAAGCTTAAAAGAACAAGGTTGTGAAGCGTCAAACGGTGAACATTTGCTAATTTATGTTCTCGTAAAAAAACAGCTCCAAGCCACACGAACACAAAAGGAGCCAGAAGCAGGCCAGATTCGAAGTACGAAAATTAGACAAATGAGTGTACTACCCATCATTCCCATGCTCGTTGAAGCGCCGTGTGTTGCAACTCCCATAGACACTAGCGCCAGAGTTTCCTCTAGTAAGTATTGTGGGAAACTCTATGGGTCCTGCTACACTTCTCCCAGTAATCGTCGGATGTTTTCATTAAAGGAATCCATGCCGAAACGAACTTTAGAATCCGTCAATTACCAGAAGAGTTGCGGATCTGTAGCACGCTGTTACCGTCTTCTCTCTTACCTAATTCCGACGAGCACGCTAGAATTTAAACATGGGGGTATGGCAAGGGGGAATGAAGTTACGAGGGGGAGGAGGAGGTGCGTCCCTTCGTCAGCACGCGTGACCATAGGTCGACGAACTCACTGATGAGTCGACTCACTTAGGCTCTCTCAGATTCAGATCAAACTGTGAGTTTGAGTGTGTCCGAGTGAAAAATATTTTGGTGATCTTGAGTTCGACTGATTCCAACTGAAGAAAAATTCGGTGAGTCCGTGAGTCCAGCTCAAAATTTTTTTAGTGTAAGCTCGAGTGAGCCCTTAGCTTAAAATATATCTCATGAGTGAGACTGAGTGAGCTCCACAATTTGATGCGCGCGACATTAGGCACTTTCTCCTCCTTTTCTTCGTTTTGTCCAAAAGCGCAAATTACTTTTAGAGTGATCGCGAGGGAACGTGGACGTGTGGCGGCATCCCACGGCGGCCACGGTAGCTATGCAGCTTACGAGGCTCAATCAGCCAATGCGCTTGGACTTTGCGTTTACAGGCGTGGTCATTCGGGCTTACGCCTTCGTTCATCAAATGAAGAGCAAGTCGTTTCTATCTGACACCGAAAATTCTAAGTTCCGGGCCGCGTTCTGTCCATGTCCGTGCATTTGTAGCATCCGCAGTGTGCGTGCTTTGAATATCATCAACTGACAACAGCCGACGACTGACAACACAAACAAGCCAGAGTTCGGAAGCACGCGACCTTATTCATTAGAAACGGAATAACGTGGATCGGTGAAGGGAAAGAAAAGAACACTCCTATTAAAATCGAAACTACGACTTGCCTTATGTCAAGATACGCTGGCCCAGGCAAAGCTTCACTGTGTAATCAAGTGAACGACATGCGTTTTCTGGCAACACAACGGAACTCAATGGGATACGTGCAATCGGCAGAACGAGTCGCAGCGTAGTATATGAAAGCTGATAAGGCCTTGCCTGTAGCAGTGTAGCAAAGCAGCGCAAAAGTGCATTACCTTTCGAAGATGCATCCCTTCGTCGGCACGCATATGCGTGAGCACTTTCTATCTTCAACCTCGAGTTCGCTGTAGACAGGTTCCTCAACTCGCAGTAAATCTGATGCCGTTCGCCGAAGAGGCTCGATTTTTCTGCTGTTTCACCAGTGAAGCCCTTTATGCCGATGAGAATGAGGTGGTCCGCCGCCAATACCCTATCACCTTCGACGAAGCAACACGATCCGACGCCGCAATCAAGAAACATTAGCACAGAGCCTAGCGAAACTCGCGACACCAGAGCGAGAGCGCAGCGTTGACACTGTTAGGTGTAGCCACATTATTTTTTTCTATCAATGTTGCCAGCACACGGAGCGTTTTCTGGAGTTGCGAATAGGCGCGCAGGGCGCGCCGACACACCTCCTTCGCAACCAATCGGAGCCGTTTCACTCCCCACCGGGGAGGGAAAGGCCTCGGCCTCGTCATAGAAAAGAAGAAATAAATAAATAAATAAATAAATAAATAAATAAATAAATAAATAAATAAAAAGGAAAGAAAGAAAATAATAAATGTAGCAGGCACGGTGTAAGAATATGGGTCCTGCACCACAGGTTGCCCACATTTTCTTTTTTACGTGAAAGGGTTTTATGTCAGGGTCCACGAATACTTCACTGACGTAGTACCGTCACAAATGTGACGTTGTATAATGTACGTAAACAGATGAAAAAGAAAAAAAAACTAGAAGACAAAGTTTCGTCGCCTGGAACATAGCCTCGATTCCAGGCATAGCCTCGATTCCAGGCATAGCCTCCTAATGACGGAGGCTATGCCTGGAATCGAACCTCCAAGAGCGTGCGTTCTTTAACATACTAACGGCCAGTGATTTCCGTACGCCATTTACCGCTAGCGGTACACAAAGCACAGAGTTAAGCGTGTTCTCGGTAATTGCAAGCGAAGTGCGTAGAGGGCGCGCTTTACGGGCCTTTGTCCCGTACACTGCGATGCGCGCGCGCCTGTATATGCACTGTACACTGACCAGAGGGAGCCGCGTTGCAGGCACTAGCTCATTCCAAACTCGCTCACGTTGGCCGCTATAGGGGCATGAGGAAAACAGACGCTTCCTCCGTGTAGCTCTGCTACAATTTTCTCGCTCATGCAGGGAGGAAGACGCGCGGATCCTGTTCCGTATTGCACTTTCGCGCTGCAGTCAAGTTGGGAAGCTCGACTGGTGGTGGTAGTGGTTAGAATGAAGAGGAAAAAGGCACCTAATTTCTGTCTGCCTTCAGGCGACACGGCGCAGTGCCTTAGAGGGGTGGGGGGAAGGAGGGATAAAAAGAATAGAAGGAAAATAGACGGAGAAAAAGACAGCCAAGCGAGAGAAAAAAGAAGGAGATAGGAAAGTGGGGATCTGGTCGAAGCAGTCCAAGGACGGGGTGCCATAATGCGAGAGCTACACGGCGTCAGGAGACCGTGGAGGGCGAACCAGTCGGCGGGAGCTAAGCTGGCGTCGGAGATCGCGAGGGCACAACCGTCCAGCTTGAAATCCTGCGAGCGAATCCGAAAACTTGACTGCAAGGTGCCCATAGTACACTACGGGGCGTGGCCAAACGAGCGCGCGCGCTTATCTCGTGCGGAGTGGTTGTTTATACGTCTTGTGTTCTGACTGGAAAGTGCGCGTCAAGCTACAGAGCGCACGAAGGTCACTTCGCTCGCTGCAGTGGCCACGTTCGCGAACTTTTTTAGCGCGCAGCTCAATCACAGAATACCTGCGACCACTGCTGGTACGCTCGTCCTATGCGAGTGTTCTTGTCGTGCGTGCTTTGTGCGTGAACACAGCACTGTAATTTTCAAGCGTGCTGTTATGCTGCAGCACGGTTGAAGAGCCGAAGCCAGGTTAGCAGTTGAGAAGGCGATGCGTGTGTGTGTGGGGGGGGGGGGGGCGACTACGCAGTCGCGTTCCAATTTTAGAGGTGAAGCTCAAATGTCCTTCAAGTTTTCATTCCTTTCCTTGCCCCAAATCTTCATTGTAAGAGAAATGGGGGCTGGGTCGTCGAGTGCCTGAATTAAACTGCGTATAAGATCTTCACAAAAATAGCTAATTACTACCATGCTAATTCAAATTACGCAAGTTGAGATATAGGTAATAAACGCCATACTAAATAAGAACGTGCCAGTTAAGACCGACATAGTTAGCATATTCATTAGTCACTCGCTTCAGTAGATCACGACGTCAAGCAGTACAGTTCTACGCTCCACATAGCCACCAAGTCTTGCAATGCTCAGACAAACCTATAGCCACGACGGCGTGGAGCTTCTGGAAGGAACAATTCAGGTGGACCACAAGCTCCACCATTAGTCCAGCTTCGTATTACAAGCTGCCCGCAAGCTTCTGTGTTTTATTCTTTGGTTCGGCATATCACTCTGCATGTTATGTACTATTTCCTCTAAAAAAGGAGCGACCACGTTGGACTTAGCGCAGGCATGCCCGAGGTCCAGTACACGGCCGGTACGCTCGCGCCTCGCGCCTGCTACTCGGCCTGCGTCAGCGAACCGGGCACTCCCGTCGACTACTCGTCCAGCCCAGACGGAGCGCGGACGCCCGGTCGAGAGCCGCAGCCCGTCAAGAGAACGCTCAGCTACCTGGACCTGGCGGTGCCCGGGAGAGCTGCCGAGAGCACGGCCGCGTCGGGTGAGTGGAGTTTCTTACAACATTTCCAAGCGACAGCCGCATCATCAAACGCCTGTTCACGTCTTGTCGGTGTTATTCGGTGCTCTTAACTAAAATTTTCGAACATTAACGTAAACCCAGCCCCGCCGCGGTGGTCTAGTGGCTAAGGTACTCGGCTGCTGACCCGCAGGTTGCGGGTTCGATTCCCGGCTGCGGCGGCTGCATTTCCTATGGAGGCGGAAATGTTGTAGGCCCGTGTACTCAGATTTGGGTGCACGTTAAAGAACCCCAGGTGGTCTAAATTTCCGGAGCCCTCCACTACGGCGTCTCTCATAATTATATAGTGGTTTTGGGACGTTAAACCCCACAAATCAATCAATCAATCAACGTAAACCCACTGTTCCTTAAAAGTGTGGCAGCTTGGGCTAGTTGGTATGGCATGACGATAGTTATAGCGCGAGAACAAAACGACGACACAGAGACAAGAAGGACACGTGAAAAAAAACAGGAGCATGCTGCGATTGCTATCGAGAGCCTGGAGCACGAGCAGGTATATCGGCTTCAGAGGAGATTGGCTTGTGGAAGCTAGGCCCAAAATATTTTTTTTTTCTTTCTTGAAGTTAAAAGATTTATATGCCCCACCAAGCACGAAAGTCGACCGTCAGCGTCAACACGTGATGTAAACAAAAATCACGTGATTCCGCAACCATACGGAATTCGTTTTGGCGTCACAGATGGACGAAACAGCTGGCATCATCATGACGTCACAAGGCCGCGACATGTGACGATCACGGAGGCAGTTCGAAACCGGGTGAGATGCATAAAGCATGCAATGGCTCGGATTCCCAAGGCCGCGCTAGGACACGTTAGGTGAGGAAATCTTACGGACGGTGGTGGGGGAGGAACAAAACATCAAGTTTGACAAGATCGTCCACGTCAATCAAGTGAGAAGATTATGGATCTCGCATTCGAGTCGGTGATTCAAAATTGAAGACACATTTGTAAATGCCAAGGTGTGTTCGCCGAACACATCTGCCTATTAAAACGGGGTTAGTCAGAGCCACCTAAATTCTCAATAGTCTCGGTGGCTCTGGGTTAGTCGGAATGGAACGCGATATGCGCGTTTGTCCCCTCCTTTCGTGATTGGACACGCCGGTCACAAGCAACGCTACGCAAGCAAAGCGTGAGTACTGTAGAGTCTGACGCGAGGCACGACCGACGTGACCGGTGCCCGCTGGCGCGCCCCGGTGGCCACCTGGCACCGTGCCCGGGCACGGACGGGCGGACGTGGTTTTGGCAGCAAGCATGGAGCCAGTGTTTCCCACTGTTCGAAAACATACCGCCTTCTCGTGTGACTGCCGATTCAAAATAGGCTGCTTTTCAGAACGGTAAGCGCGGCACTGAATTGACGAGCACGGAACGACGGAGAACACACGAAATCGCTGGTGATCAACTGCAGTACTCTCTGTCCCATCGTAGTCAATTCAGTGCCACTATCATTTTTATGAACATGCTACCCAAACAAGGCCAACAAGCCATTCTTGCTATGGAAGCTTTTCTTCTGCTAACAGAAGCTGCGTCAATTAATAAAATTAAGAGATCGCAGTTCTCGTAGGAAGTAAAGCACGCGGATGAGTATTTACAGCGAGATCATAAACAAAGTTTACATGAAGGCGTTCACACCGTTAAAGAAAACTAGCAACACAAATAGACTCGTTCAGCACTATTTGTCTGAGACAATCTACGTTGGTGTGAAATGAAACGACAGTGTGCAAGCCAAGGTGGTGAAGTTGTGCAGTTCAGCTAGGCTCACATAACGTAGTCCATGCGCTTCTTCCGCTGGACAGGCCTGCCTTCCACATCAAGTGTGAGGTCCCCGGGACGGCTTTACGCTCTCCCATAGAAGAGTACCTACTACTCTGAATAGCTGAAACGACAGTGTGCAATCCAATGTGAAGTTGACCTTAGGCTCACATACATAGTCAATGCGCTTCTTTCGCTGGATAGGCCTGCCTTCCACATCAAGTATGAGGTCCCCGGGACGGCTTTACGCTCTCCCATAGAAGAGTACCTACTACTCTGAATAGCTGAAACGACAGTGTGCAATCCAATGTGAAGTTGTCCTTAGGCTCACATACATAGTCCATGTGCTTCTTTCGCTGGATAGGCCTGCCTTCCACATCAAGTGTGAGGTCCCCGGGACGGCTTTACGCTCTCCCATAGAAGAGTACCTACAACTCTGAATAGTTAAAACGACAGTGTGCAAGCCAAGGTGAAATTGTGCAGTTCAGTTAGGCTCACATAACATAGTCCGTGCGCTTCTTGCGCTGGACAGGCCTGCCTTCCACACCAAGTGTGAGGTCCCCGGGACGGCTTTACGCTCTCCCATAGAAGAGTACCTACTACTCTGAATAGTTGAAACGACAGTGTGCAAGCCAAGGTGAAGTTGTGCAGTTCAGTTAGGCTCACATACATAGTTCATGCGCTTCTTTCGCTGGATAGGCCTGCCTTCCACATCAAGTATGAGGTCCCCGGGACGGCTTTACGCTCTCCCATAGAAGAGTACCTACTACTTTGAATAGCTGAAACGACAGTGTGCAATCCAATGTGAAGTTGTCCTTAGGCTCACATACATAGTCCATGTGCTTCTTTCGCTGGATAGGCCTGCCTTCCACATCAAGTGTGAGGTCCCCGGGACGGCTTTACGCTCTCCCATAGAAGAGTACCTACAACTCTGAATAGTTAAAACGACAGTGTGCAAGCCAAGGTGAAATTGTGCAGTTCAGTTAGGCTCACATAACATAGTCCGTGCGCTTCTTGCGCTGGACAGGCCTGCCTTCCACACCAAGTGTGAGGTCCCCGGGACGGCTTTACGCTCTCCCATAGAAGAGTACCTACTACTCTGAATAGTTGAAACGACAGTGTGCAAGCCAAGGTGAAGTTGTGCAGTTCAGTTAGGCTCACATACATAGTCAATGCGCTTCTTTCGCTGGATAGGCCTGCCTTCCACATCAAGTATGAGGTCCCCGGGACGGCTTTACGCTCTCCCATAGAAGAGTACCTACCACTCTGAATAGCTGAAACGACAGTGTGCAATCCAATGTGAAGTTGTCCTTAGGCTCACATACATAGTCCATGTGCTTCTTTCGCTGGATAGGCCTGCCTTCCACATCAAGTGTGAGGTCCCCGGGACGGCTTTACGCTCTCCCATAGAAGAGTACCTACAACTCTGAATAGTTAAAACGACAGTGTGCAAGCCAAGGTGAAATTGTGCAGTTCAGTTAGGCTCACATAACATAGTCCGTGCGCTTCTTGCGCTGGACAGGCCTGCCTTCCACACCAAGTGTGAGGTCCCCGGGACGGCTTTACGCTCTCCCATAGAAGAGTACCTACTACTCTGAATAGCTGAAACGACAGTGTGCAATCCAATGTGAAGTTGACCTTAGGCTCACATACATAGTCAATGCGCTTCTTTCGCTGGATAGGCCTGCCTTCCACATCAAGTATGAGGTCCCCGGGACGGCTTTACGCTCTCCCATAGAAGAGTACCTACTACTCTGAATAGCTGAAACGACAGTGTGCAATCCAATGTGAAGTTGTCCTTAGGCTCACATACATAGTCCATGTGCTTCTTTCGCTGGATAGGCCTGCCTTCCACATCAAGTGTGAGGTCCCCGGGACGGCTTTACGCTCTCCCATAGAAGAGTACCTACAACTCTGAATAGTTAAAACGACAGTGTGCAAGCCAAGGTGAAATTGTGCAGTTCAGTTAGGCTCACATAACATAGTCCGTGCGCTTCTTGCGCTGGACAGGCCTGCCTTCCACACCAAGTGTGAGGTCCCCGGGACGGCTTTACGCTCTCCCATAGAAGAGTACCTACTACTCTGAATAGTTGAAACGACAGTGTGCAAGCCAAGGTGAAGTTGTGCAGTTCAGTTAGGCTCACATACATAGTCCATGCGCTTCTTGCGCTGGATAGGCCTGCCTTCCACACCAAGTGTGAGGTCCCCGGGACGGCTTTACGCTCTCCCATAAAAGAGTACCTACTACTCTGAATAGTTAACCACTTTCTTAACAAGTTGAGACAACCTACAATGTCACACGTTCAGGCGACTACAGCCGTAAGTTACAACCGCCGTGGTTACAACCTCGGAATGAGCACAAGTTACGCCCCTGAAACTGCGGCGCGCCTGTCAATCATTTGTGCGAGAGACTTGTGTCAAGCGGTTTCTTTCCTCTGTACACTTCCGCTACTAATGTGAACACGTCGCATATAAGCAATAAAGGTTCATGAAAATTATCTATAACTGATGAGGCGCCGGGGCTTCACGTCCTAAAACCACGATATGATCAAAAGGGACGCAGTATAGTAGAGCGCTCCGGTAATTTGGACCACTTGGTACTATTCAACGTGCTCTGACGTCACACAGTATACACGGGCCAGTAGCACATCGAATACATCGTAATGCAATCGGGATTCGACCCCGCCATCTTCGTGTGGGAAGTCGCGAGCCACCGCAGCAATAGACCACCATGGCGGCTCGCATCACGGAAATAAGCAAATGCGATTGGATGGCACACAAGATGCAAATGACATGTGGGTGGAGCAACGAGGCCTGCAGGCGCGGAGCTTACATTTGTGGTTGTGACCACCTAGAGCACTCAGGTCAGGGGTTGGACCTCGGCCACGGAGGTCGAATTTCGACAGAAACGAAACGGTCTAAGCCCGTGTACTTCACGATGTAAGGGCACCTTGAAAAAAAAAAGACACCAGATGGCCGAAATTTACGGTGTCCTCCACTAACAGGGCGGCTGTGCGAACCACCGGCTACGTTGTCTGTCTCATAGCCATATTGCGGTTCTGGGAAGTGAAATCTCGGATATGGTTATTACTGCAGTACTGATATTGGGGTTTCCACAAGTGTAACCACTTCAGTCCCCATGAACCTGTTTGGGGTCATTGCTTCGAGCAAGGGCAGCTAATTATGAAGCAAATGTGATGTTTGTTATTGGTTTTTTTTAACGTTCAACTCGGATTTCTCACGTCGAGAGCATTATTTTACTTGAGCTCGACGAGATGGCATTCCATGTCGGGCGTTTATGACGCACGGCGGGTTCGAAATTGGTGTTTCCTAGCATAACGCAACTTTATCGTCCTCGCGGTGAGTGATTAGGTTTCTATGTAATTTGTTTTAACCACTAAGTGTTAGAGAACTATTGAAGAGTCTCCAATGAAGCTGACTTTAAAGTCGAAGCTTCTCTTAGTCTAACCTTGTCCTGCGTCAGGCATAGCCGGCAGTATCAGACAGACAGATAGACGGAAGCATGGACGAAAGTACGTACGGACGCACGGACTCACGGATGAACGCACCAACGAACAGACATACAGACGGAAGTATGGACGGAAGCACGGACGGACGGATACACAGACAGACGGACAGACGAATTAGCAGACAGACACAGACAGACAAAAGGACGGATGGATGTTCCGCCCCACTCATCATGATCCACTCCACGGATATGCTGTGATCTCTATTTATGCACAGTCTGTGTTGTAAATTGTGGTTAGCAGCGGTTTAAAGTGAACAATTTTCTCGCCAGTTTCTGATCATACGAAATAAATTTTTCCTGTTATCTTGTACAAAACAAATTTAGATATCAATACCTTGAATAGAGCGACGTGAAATCTCTGGCATGAAGAGGATAAAAGCCCGTAATCTGCATCACCAATGCTCGCAGGTGGCCAGGACACGCCGGACAGTCGAGGTGGCAGCGTGGTCGCCCTCTTGGCCAGGACGTGGGCACACGACCTGTCAGCCGACGCCGGCAGGAACCGGACGCCGAGAACAAACTCCGCCGTCACTTCCAGCAACGTCACTTCCGACAGCGCGCCGGCCAAGGTGGCCATCGTGGTCAAGGTGGAGTCGACGACCGACCAGCCACTCAGGCTACTTCCAGTGAGTATACAAAGGGGGGAGGGGCTATTTTCTTACTTTATGTCTAAAGAACGCGTCCATTTCGGAGGGAGCGCTTTCACTCGCTCTAGGAAGCGGATAGACGTGACATGAGCATGCGCTTTGGCCACACCGACTCATCGAACTCAAAAGAGGAAGCGGACGAAGTGCAGTCGAGGAACACCTAAACAAACTTATCCTAGAGCCTTATCTTAGGTGGTTGAAAACGATGCAGGATATGCGTACCGGATTTCCCAGATGCCGCAGGCTGGCGGCAGCGTTAACTCTAAGTTGTCCGCAGCGGTGGAGCAGTGCTTATATAGTGTTCGACTACTGACCCGATTTTCGGAGTCCTCCACTATGGCGTCTCTCATAATCATATGGTAGTTTTGGGACGTGAAACCCCCCTATCGATCAATCATTTCGATCATTTCGCTGGTCTTCGGCGGAGGAACTTGAACTAGTTCCCGGCAAATTTGAGTAAATATTCCGACATATCTCTCGGACAAACACAATAATGCTAGTACTTACGTTAGCAGCTAAATAGTATTATTGTTCATAGCTGAAACAACCTACCACGACTCCCTTTCACAAATGTATGCAGCATGCGCACCACAGCTCTAGGGCCCGGCCTTGGGTTTATTCTTAGGTTGTACTCGAGTGTACTACCGGCGAGGAACGATTCGGCCCCCTTTTACGTCGTTGTGTGATGTCACGCCATGACACACCCATACGACGTCACAAATCAGGCGATCTGTGATCCCAGGATGAGGTTCTAGATAGCCACATCATGTAATGACACCGTAGAGGGACGTCTTCACGTGGCAACGATTTTTTCGTCACTTGTTGTCACGCCATGCGCCACCGACTGTCCATCGTTGCATTTCGTGAGGTTTAACTTCAAGGCTTTCCCTTTGAAAACAACCTCGTTGGAGAGTTCCTTCCCTTGCACTGCTGCGCGTTGTCAGACAAACCGGTCCAGCTTTAGTAAAAACGGGAAGGAACTCGCTTTTGCATTCATTACCCCATAAAGAGTTTCCCTTTCAGTACCACCTTTTGTCATCCGATGATGATGATTCCTACCAAGTGTGAACCGCAACTCGCCCAGCAGCAGGTTTTGTTGATGACGACAATTGACGATGACGAGTGAGCCCTTCGTATCGGGCGGCCAAGATTGATTTGCCCTCTAGTTATAGAACCAAAGAAATTTTAAACAAATACCTAAAAAGTAAATAAAACGAACACTGCAAAGGCGTACGCACCCCGTACTAGTTCGTATGGTTAGTCTGCCCACCTTCAATTTTCGTCCACGTAATTCACTACCGCTTCATCGCGCACTTCCACTGCAGCAGCGAGGCACCATAGCCTTGCTGCCTTGCCAGTGCTATATCGTGGGGTTCCACGATGCTGATTTGCCACACCTAGTTATGTGTTACTGCATCACGCCCTGTTCGAGCGTCATTATTCCTACCAGGTCCTTTGAATGCACTTTGCCACCACCCTCTGACGAGCCCCATCTATATCGGAAATCACGATATACCTAATTACTGTCGAGTTAGTCGGTAGGCTTTTGATTAGAGTCCTTTGTGTGTTTCTATGTCGTTATCGTTCTTTGTTGATGCTTCTTTCGTCAAGGAAACGAGACGCAGTCGTGTCGGCCAGGAATGTCTTCTAAAGGACTTCGAGTCTCTCATTAGAGTGCTAACGAAGATGCTTTCAGGTCAGGGATAAATGCATCAGCTTCCTTTGTGAGACCGGTAAAGAGCGACGAAGGCATTTTTTCGATATAACGGGTCTTCGATCCCCCGGCCACGGTGTGCACTACGTTCCGACTGCGAATGCGAATGTCTTGATCGCGAAACCGTTAACGGGTCATTGAGATGCAAATGCGGGTCGGTTGAATCTGTCGCGGCAGTACACAGCCGCGTCGACTCGGTGAAACCACGCGGTTCGCGTCGTTTGTGCTTCACGGTATACGCCATGAAAGAACTTTCAAAACGCCTGCCCGAGAAAGATGCGATTTGCATTATGGCAAGCACGTATTCCTTAAGGGAAACCTGCACCGTCTTTCCATGTAACGAACTAATGACATCATTAAAAAGTTGCGAGGCGGGCTTGTTTATCGATAGGATGTTGTAAGTCAGTGCCGCTGTCTGTCTCTTTATTTCACTTATCCCTCGTTATTGGCGCTGTTTTTTATGTGAATCATGTCGTACCAACTCGCCCAAGCAACCACGTTAACGACTTATAGCGCATCCAAGACGGGACAGAGCAGAAGCCATAACACACACAGCGTTGTAAGTGCGCGCTTGTTTCTGTGTGTGTGCGTGTGTGTGTGCGTGTGTGTGTGTGCATGTGTGTGTGCGTGCGTGCACGTGTGTGTGCGCGTGTGCGTGCGTGCGTGTGTGTGCATGTGTGTGTGTGCGTGTGTGTGTGTGTGTGTGTGTGCGCGCGCGCGACACATCAGAAGCTGTTCCATAAAAATGTTTGTTTCCTCGCGAATCAACTCCCACAATTTTTTTTCCTCAATGCGTCAAGTACGAACGGATTCGCAGGGACCCTCCACTCCCTCTAGGCGCTTTCTTTTACCTCTTGCGCCAGCAAACACACTAGAGGCTACGCAGAGAAAAAGATGACAAGAGGGTGGGTACGAAAACGGGGTCCATTCGTCTCATACTCGCGTCCGTCCATTCCTCCGTCCTTGCCTTGGAATGGTGCCCGCTCTGGCCTCTCCCCCTCGCACTTTCGCAGCAATCGTATGATTGCTGAGAGCTCAAAAAGCAAAACTGAGCACAAACAAATAGTCGTTCTAATGGCCACAGGCTTTAGCAAATCGTACTTTGGAATTTACAAGCTGTCCTTCCTTTTTTTTTCTTCGAGCACGCCGCTTATTTTCAGCGTGAGCTCAATCGCGCGCACGGGCACGCAGCGGCATCCTGCGGTGGCCACGGTAACTACGCACCTCACTATGCTAAAATCAGCCAGTGGCCGTTGACTTCGGGTTTCAAGCGCGTTCATTAAGGTTCATCACATTTATTGTTGAGTAAGGAAGCAGCAATTTCTTTGTGATCTTGAGAAATAATTGTAATTTTCAGGCCACATGCAGCGCAATGGTGTTTGGCTCACGTGTTCTCAGGAGCCCCGACTATCCATCTGCAGCGTTTTCTAAAGAAGTTCAAAAAGTGACGCAAGGTCCCTCCGATAATGTCTGGGGCTTATCGTGCGAAACTACATGATTATCAGCCACGCCATAGTTGAGAGCTCCGAAAATTTCTTGAATATGCGCTGTGTTTCGAGAATGTTTTCACTTTGATGGGCAAAATGGAGGACAAACGAAACATCTTTCTGAAGAAGAGAGACTATACGCCCACCCGTCCCGCACCTCCTCTAACATCGCGCCTGTCTAAGAACCCCTTTCTGTAGCTAAGTACAATGTTCGCGATCTCGAAATTGAAAGACGCTTCCGACCGAGCTTGTCTCGGAGGTCATACTCAAACAGTCATAATTTAGCGGTAGTTAATAGCCGAGCTAAGTTAAGCGGAAGCTGGAGTTGTAATGAGAGAGAGCGGTAGTGGGAAGTACAAGCGAACTAATTATTCAAGAAGAAAGGAAGCGGAAACTTGTGTTAGAAAGCAGCAGCGACATTTCATGAAATCCAGGGACGTTCAGAACGAAAGCCTTGCCCTGTCTGTAACCAGATGTATGAAATTTCTATAATTTTGAACGGCTTCGGGATGGGACCTCTCTTACGGAATCATCACGTTTCATTATGATGAACCGTGATAAGCGTATGGAAAACGTTGCGGATGAGTGTTACCAGCCCCCAGCTGGGACCGATTGGTTCCCGTCGAGACCCAGCTCTTCCCAGTTGGACCTCTGCGGCATTGGCCCTATTAATTGATTGCCAAATGGGACCAGCTGGCCCCGAACTGTACCCTGGCGGTAGGCCATTGCTCTCAGTCGACCCCCTACAGATTCCACTCGGAATCCAGATGGAACCACATGGTTGCAGACAGGGACAGGTTGTTTCCAGTTGATTACCAGTTAGACCTTTTCACTCTTTGAAGGAGTACTGATATAAAAAATCACAGCATACCCACGGAGTCAATGATGATTAGTGGGGCGAAGCGTTTTTCCGTCCGTCCTTGTGTTCATCCGTCCGTGCGTCCGGATTAACATATATATATATATATATATATATATATATATATATATATATATATATATATATATATATATATTGCCACAGGCATGGAACGAGGTTTAGCCATGCCAATGCGAGTATGTGCCATGGTGTGAAAGAAGAAGAGGACGGTTGGTGAGTGCTCGTGCTCTAACGTTCGGTTCGGCTCGACGTCCAGTGCTGCTCCTGTGAACAGACGTTCTGGTCGTTCTGTGATCACGTGACATTTTCTGGTGGAGGTGCGGGGTAGTGTTGTATGCACTGCAATCAGCAGCAAGGTCCCGGCACTAGTCGCGACTTGGAAGAACCAGCTGACCTACGGCGTAGCAGGCGACAACTAGGCCTACCTCCTGAATTCGGACAATTTCCACAACTCGGCAGTACTATGGCTAGTGCGGGAACGCAAACCCAAGAAACATCAACGATGCCTCTTCCATGGTTCTTCAACGTCCCGCGTACTCCGAAGCCGTTCCACGGTGACCCTTATGAGGACGTCGACGACTGGCTTGACGACTACAACCGTTGCGGCAGCGTCAACGAGTGGAACGAGCAGCGAAAGCTTCAGTATGTCTACTTTTATCTCGAGGACTCTGCGCGCACTTGGTTCGAAAACCATGAAGCCACTATGACAACCTGGCCAGAGTTTTGCAACCAGTTGCGAAATACTTTTCGAAGCTCTGACCGAAAGGAGCAAGCGGAACGGCTCCTCAATTCCCGAAACCAGCGTCCTAACGAGAGTGTTGCCATGTTCGTTGAGGACATGACGCGGCTGTTCAGGCGAGCCGACTCTTCAATGACGGAAGAGAAGAAGGTGCGCCTCCTAATGCGGGGAGTGAAAGAGCAGCTGTTCGCGGGACTAGTGCGGAACCCTCCCAGCACTGTAGAGGATTTCCTCCGCGAAGCCACGACAATGGAGAGAATGCTAAGGCAGCGTTCGTACCAGTATGAGCGTCCTGGCAGTCTTTCGTCAGTGTCGTCGGCCCTACCAACATCTGACGTCACGACTGTAAAAGACCTGACGGAGCTCGTGCGCATTGTGCGCGAGGAGCTGCAAAAGCTGCACGTGGTGTCTTCTCCGACCCATGTTGCTGCTCTAACGGATGTCGTTCGCGAAGAGGTCCGGCAGCTGGTGCACCCCATGACGACTCTGCGTGCAGCCGAAGTCCAACCCATGACGGCCCCGCGTCCAGCCGAGGCTCTGCTATTAACGTACGCGGAAGCACTACGTACTCCTGCACCGGCTGTTGGCTATCCGTCCCGTCCGTCCACCCTGCAGACGGCACCGTCGTTCTACTCGGGACCGCCGCAGTACGGCAACACACCCCTTACACGGAAATCCAGTGTATGGCGTGCTCCCGACAACCGGCCTTTATGTTATCACTGTGGTGAACCAGGTCACATCTACCGTGAGTGCGTCTACAGGCACATGGGCCTGCCCGGCTTTCGTCCGGATGCTCGTCGACCCAGAGATGGTGAGCGGCCCCGTGCTATCGCCGAGTACTTGGCAAGCCAACGATCCTCAACCCTTCCGCGTCGTCAATCCCGCTCACCATCTCCATGGCGTTCCACGTCACCTGGCCAACAGTCAACCTTTGCGGACGTCCTTGCAGGAAGATCGCCTAGATCCACAAGCCCGCGCCGGGGAAACTAAGAACAGCGACCTCTGGGGGTGAGGCCGCAGTTGATCGACCGTTACAAGACCCTCCCCCGATTTGCCTGCCGACATCCGACGACATTCTTCCACCGACGTGTGCCATCGACGACAAACGGGTCTCTGCTCGTATCTCTGTCCTTGTCGACAACCACCCGCTGACCGCTCTGGTAGATACGGGTGCCGATTATTCTGTTATGAGCGCTGACCTCGCTGCACAGCTAAGAAAGGTAACGACACCTTGGGGACATGGAACCAACCTCCGGACTGCGGGAGGTCACCTATTGACACCGCTAGGAGTGTGCACTGCCCGCCTCCAAATTCGTGAGTCGACGTACATTGTTTCCTTCGTTGTATTGCGCGAATGCTCCCAAAGCCTGATTCTCAGAATGGATTTTCTCCGCGAGCATCGAGCCATTATTAACCTTCGCGACCTGCTCATAACGTTATATAACGACCATACAGCCCTACGAAAGGATACAGTTGCGCCGACCACAACACTTCGAATTGCTGACGACACCATCGCACTGCCGCCGCGAGCCAGTATGTTGGTAACTGTGGAGAGCGACTGTGACAACAAGAGTAGTGGCATCGCGGAAACTAACCTCTCGGTGCTCTTGGCTCGGCAGATTTGTGTCGCGCGTGCTATCGTCAAACTGAAACATCGGAGGACTCAGCTTCTGATCACGAATTTTGGCGGCCAGTACCAACACTTGGCAAAGCGAACAGCAATCGCGAACTTTGAAGCCATCGATGACGAAGAATGTTCCACTATCGCTCCGATTGCCACTGCTGCCGAAAGTAACACTGCATTAGCCAGTACAGTTGACGTGAATTGCCAGCTATCCTGTGCGCAGCAACAGCAGATACGCATGATTTTACGTACGTATAGTGATTGCTTTGCGTCCACCTCCAAAATCAAGCAGACCCCAACCGTGAAGCACCGCATTATAACGGACCCTACCGAACGGCCTGTACGACAGCACGCCTACCGCGTGTCGCAAAAAGAACAAGAGGCAATACGTTTTCAAGTGAAACAGATGCTCGACGACGACGTCATCCAACCGTCGAATAGTCCATGGGCGTCACCCGTCGTACTTGTTAAAAAGAAAGACGGCACTCTTCGATTTGGCGTCGATTACCGGAAGCTCAACAAAGTGACGAAGAGAGACGTCTACCCTCTCCCACGCATAGATGACTCACTGGATCGACTTCGACATGCCCGATATTTTTCCTCAATGGATTTACGCAGCGGCTACTGGCAGATCGAGGTCAATGAACGCGACAGGGAAAAAACAGCATTCATAACTCCCGATGGCCTCTACGAATTCAAAGTGTTACCATTTGGATTGTGCTCTGCACCGGCAACGTTCCAAAGGATGATGGACACCGTCTTGTCCGGTCTGAAGTGGGAATCCTGCCTCGTGTATTTAGACGACGTCGTTGTTTTTTCCAAAACATTCGAGCAACATTTACAACGACTTCAGTCCGTCTTCGTCGCTATTCGATCCGCAGGCCTATCTCTAAAACCGGAGAAGTGTCATTTCGGCTACAAAGAACTAAAGTTCCTCGGCCACCTTATCAGTCACGATGGCATTAGACCAGACCCAGAAAAGACCATGGCTGTTGCTGCATTTCCTCCACCTTCGAACAAACGGGATTTGCGCCGGTTTTTGGGTCTCTGCGCCTACTACAGGCGCTTTGTCCAGAGCTTTGCCAACATCGCTGAACCCCTTACCCGTTTAACGAAGGAGGATACTCCTTTTGTCTGGGGTCCAGAGCAGAGAGCCGCTTTTTCCCAGCTTCAGCAGTGCCTTCAGAGTGAACCCTTACTAGGGCACTTTGATGAAGATGCCACCACCGAACTTCACACTGACGCAAGCAACATCGGTCTTGGTGCAGTACTCGTCCAGTGGCAAGACGGCGCTGAACTTCCCATCGCTTATGCTAGCCGCATTTTGTCATCTGCGGAAACTAAGTACTCGACCACGGAGAAGGAATGTCTTGCTGTTATTTGGGCGATAACAAAGTTCCGACCGTATCTGTATGGCCGTCCATTCAGAGTAGTTACGGACCATCATGCCCTCTGTTGGCTGGCCAATCTCAAGGACCCTTCAGGGCGCCTCGCGAGGTGGAGCTTACGCCTTCAAGAATTTGAGGTTACAGTCGTCTACAAGTCGGGCCGCAGGCACACTGATGCTGATTGCCTTTCGCGCGCACCCCTCGCGACGACATCGAGGGACGATGATACCGATGGCCATTTTCTTTGTGCAGTCAGTGAATCTGACTTGGCCCAACAACAGTGGAATGATTCAGAGATCCAACAACTTATCAAATACCTTCAAGGTCGCAGCTCGAGTCCACCATCGGCATTTGCACGTTCAGGTTCATTTTGTCTCCGCAACGACATCGTCTACAAAAAGAACTTCGAACCTTATGCGACTGAGTACCTCCTCGTCGTTCCACCAGGGCTACGCGCTGACATTTTATCTGCCTGCCACGACGAGCCTTCCTCCGGCCATCTTGGATTCGCACGTACCCTTGCCCGGATTCGGACTCGCTACTACTGGCCAAAGCTCACCCAGGATGTCAAGCATTACGTTAAAACGTGCAATCATTACCAGCGCCGTAAAGCCCCACCTGTGCGCCCTGCTGGTTTATTACAGCCTGTTGCACCCCCGTCACAACCGTTTGAACGAATCGGCATGGACTTGCTTGGGCCCTTCCCGAAGTCACATGATGGCAACCGCTGGATCGTAGTCGCTACTGACTATTTAACGAGGTACTGCGAAACGAAAGCCCTACAACGAGGCACCGCCAATGAGGTTGCGTATTTTTTCATCAACAACATCGTCCTCCGCCATAGAGCGCCAACAGTTCTTATCACTGACCGTGGAACAACCTTTACAGCCCAACTGATGCAAGACGTCACGAGACTTAGTGGAACAGCTCATCGCAAAACAACCGCATACCATCCACAAACCAACGGTCTGACGGAGAGATTAAATAAGACGCTCGCTGACATGCTATCTATGTACGTCGACCATAATCACAAGAACTGGGATGCAACTTTGCCATACGTAACGTTCGCTTACAACACTGCGGTTCAAGAGACTACGGGTTTCACTCCATTCCGGTTGCTTCACGGCCGAGAAGCAATTACGATGCTTGATGCCATGCTGTTGCCTGACACGACCGATATTACTACTGATGCGAACGACTTTATCCGGCTCGCCGACGCGGCCCGCCAGCTTGCACTCAAGCGGATCCGAAAACAACAACTAATCGACTCGCAGAGGTACAACTCCCGTCATCGCCATGTCATTTACCAACCCGGTGATCTGGTCTGGCTGTGGATCCCCGTTCGCAAAAGGGGCCACTCGGAAAAGTTACTTCACCGCTACTTCGGTCCCTATAGAGTACTACGGCGCCTCACAGATGTCAACTACGAAATTCTGCTTGAAGACACAGCTCAGCGATCTCGATGTTCCCAGCAGGCCGACATTGTTCATGTGTCAAGGATGAAGCCACACTACCCCCGAGCCACCTGACACTGCTTCATCACGCGTCTTTGTGCGTGTACGCGACTACCTTAACTTTTAATCGGCATTGGTCATCGGGGTGGTACTTTTTTTCGAAAGGGGGGGTAATGCCACAGGCATGGAACGAGGTTTAGCCATGCCAATGCGAGTATGTGCCATGGTGTGAAAGAAGAAGAGGACGGTTGGTGAGTGCTCGTGCTCTAACGTTCGGTTCGGCTCGACGTCCAGTGCTGCTCCTGTGAACAGACGTTCTGGTCGTTCTGTGATCACATGACAATATATACCTTTTTTATCTTATCCTTTTGATCGCTCTTTACCCCCGTTCTTTGGGAGCTATTGAGGCGTCGCACGCACCAGATGCAGACAGTTACGGGGCTCACTTTTCTTTTCCCTTTTATAAGCACATGAGAAAAGGTTGGACATACGGATGGATGGACAGACGGTTCACCCTACTCCTGGTCATTTACTCCGCGAATAAGCTGTGAAAACCACTGACGCCATCTAGTTATACTATTACCAAGGACATATTCACACAACGCCATCTATTGAACAAGTCATAAACTAGAGGTGCCCACATACTACATACGGAAGACGGAACGACTCACGGCATTTATAAGGAGCTTCGCCCCTAAAAGCTGCACATCTTTTTTTTCTGTTACTGCAAGCAACTAACAACCCGTTTGTCACGACTCAAAGCCTCGTTTGTTACTTGGATATAGTTTTATAGCACCGAGTGGCAGTTTCGGCTGCTAAGAGCGCCGAGTGAGGCGGAACCAGCAGTGAGTTTTAAGGAAGAATACCCAGCTACGTAATTGTACACGAAACCGCGGGCACATGAGCACCGCAGTAGCAACTCTTTTCAACAAAGGCACCGAAGGTGCCGGGGCAGCCCCCTCTGGGATGTAGTAAATAGGCGTGACCCACCGAACGCATACTGCCGGGGCAACTATTTCAGTCCTTGTACTTCCGTGCTAATCCATAAAGGAGACGTCCCCACTCTTCGTTGAAACGCGTGCTCCTAGGAGAGAGTGCTCGCAACGATTCATGACGGCCAACAAAATCTCGTGGCGCGGATGACTCTGGATCGTTTACACTAAACCAAGGTTGGTGACGATGTCATTAAGTGTGGCGTTTCTCGTGCATTTGCGCGACACTCACATTAAAAAACCCATTGATTGATTGATATGTGAGGTTTAACGTCCCAAAACCGCCATATGATTATGAGAGACGCCGTAGTGGAGGGCTCCGGAAATTTAGACCACCTGGGGTTCTTTAACGCGCTCCCAAATCTGAGCACACGGGCCTACAACATTTCCGCCTCCATCAAAAATGCAGCCGCCGCAGCCCGGATTCGAACCCGCGACCTGTGCGTCAGCAGCCGAGTACCTTAGCTACTAGACCACCACGGCGGGGCCATTTAAAAAAAACCTGATCTGATAAATGTTCTGGTTAATACTCGCTGTTTCATGATATTTTATAGATAATGCCCGTGGGTATCCAGGGCGTAGATTCAAACCACCCCGAATTTTTTTTTCAATTTTGCTTGCGTATATATGCACACGCAGAGACGCACGCACTAAGATACCCGAAGTATGCTTGAAACCCCCCCCCCCTTGGAAAATGGCTACGATCTCACAAATCTCTCCCACAGCTTAATCTCGTCTACAGAATTTCGTGACAGTATTTCACTTAGAAAACGCCTCCGCTGCGCCATCGCACCTACGCATAGGCGCACATACTAACGAGTGCTGTATACCCGCAGCTTACGAGCGACGGGCACACCGGTTCGGGCCTGTTGGAAGCTTCAGCCTTCGAGCGCGCCGCCGTCCGCAAGAAGAACCGGGCGGCGCACCAGAGACAGATCCAGGATCGGTTCAACGGTGCCACCCGCACCGCCACGAACGAAGCACTCCGGTGCGCCTTCCCTGCCCGACATTCATGAGTATTACTCGCGAGCTCGGTTTGTGTGCTCCAGATATAGAAGGCGGGATTCGGTAACCGATACGCTAAATTCGTGCAATTTAGAATCACTGGAAATTCGAAGGCGGAAACAAAAAAATTCCGCCATATCCACGAAGTGAATGATGATGAGTGGGCGAAGCTCCGGAGGTAAACCTGGTAAACCATGAATCCTCTGTACATTTTGCCCACTCGATTTTATTACGTCGCTCCCCCTAGCGTACGTCGCCGCACTAAATCGAACGATTGCCTTCAACCAATGACACGCGCCATATGAGACATCATTCCTATTTTATAAGATCTCGCGTCTTTCATCAACTACAAGTACCGCTTTCTAGTTTATAGCATCTTGCATCTTTTCATCATCAGCTACAAGTACCAACATCTAGTAAACACTACAAGAACTAAACGAGAGGTGGCTACGTACAGGAGACGGTACCGCCATCTAGTGAACACTACAAGAACTAAACGAGAGGTGGCTACGTACAGGAGACGGTACCGCCATCTAGTGAACACTGCAAGAACTAAACTAGAGGTGGCTACATACAGGCTACAGGGGACGCACAGCCCACGCCCTAAGGAGCATCGCCCCTAAAACTTGAAACATTATTTCGTATAATCCAAGGGATATTCAAAATACCTAAAGACGAGTACGTACGCCTCCCCGGAAAACGTAGCACTAGATTGAATCGTGATGCCCCCATTGAACCTTTCAGCGCTCGCACTGACATCTTTCGGTGGTCATTTTTTCCCGGATGCTATAGAACAATGGAATTCTTTACCCCAACATGTTATTAATAGTACCGATGTACAAACTTTTGATAGAGAAATTGATGCTTATTTTGGTAATGGTTGAAGTACTGCCCATTCTGTTTCCCTGTGTTTATTGCTTAGTGGTTTTTTTAGGTGTTCTGTTTGTACTCATATTGTACTCCCTCCCTGTTATGACCCTCAAGCGAGGGTTGGGTTGACAGTATTATTAAATAAAAAAAATAAAATAGGCCCTCCTGAACGGCTTCCGAGCTTCCTGCGTCGAAAGTTCCTGCGTCATTAAGTCCTCGAATGCCTCATCAAACGCGAAAACTGATTGCCGGCACCGTGAACAAGAGCATAAAACCTAACAACGCAATGACGTCGTCACGACGTCACAGATCACCAAAATGTGTGGCGCGAACACAAGGTCACATCGTGACGTGAAGTTGTGATGTGCACGTCAAATTTTGTGGTGACGAACTTATCGTGACAAACTCATGAGTGTCGACGTGTCAGGTGGCGATGTCGTGCGATGACGTCATCGCGCGAAATCGTAACTTCTTCGTTAAGGTAGGGGCGATCACGGAGGCCGTGCATAAACTCGTTCGATGCAGAAAGTTTACGTAGAGTAAGGGAGTCAATATATTGACACAGAAGACCAAGGAGGGCGCTTTTGCATCGAGTCGTCTTAGGCGAATACGTAACGCCTTCAGAGCACCTAGCGACTATCTTGTGCTATAGGCCTGCACAGGATTCTCGTTCAGTGAGGAGGGGGGGGAGAGGCGGAGCGAAGTTGATATATGGGGGCTGACTTTGCGTCCCCACCTCCTTTCAAGTTGCAGTCCCCCCCTTCCTGTGAGTCAATGTATAGGGCTGTCATTGCTCCAGCCCTCTTGGGTGATCAAGGGGGTGGAACCCGCCCTCCCCATGTCCACGCCAATGTCCAGTGCACTCATTCTCAGTGTCAGTTCGGGACGTAAGCGGTGGGCTGTGGCTACTGGCCATGGCAATGCGTCATTCTGCGCCACTGCGGCGGTAATGAGTCCAGAAGTGCGACGCCTTTCGTACCGTTTCATCAACATCAGGTTTATTCGGCTGAAGAAAAACAATGTCACATTAACTGGCACTGCGTGCCAAAGAGCTGACATGGCATTTATTGTTGAAAACTAATTTAACCTCCAAGAAGCTCATACCTCCCGCCGAAGGGCCGGGTTTTTTTGTTCAAGAAAATGTGGAACTGTCCCTATTAACCACTCTAATGTATCATCAAAACACCCCAGGTACCAGTCGCGATCATCGAACTCCAACGGCAGCGCATCGTCCGTCTGCAGAGGCGGTTCCGACGAATCAAAGGAGGCTACCAAGTGACGACAACTGTTCGAGGTGGCTGCCTGACCAGTCGGCGGCGAGCGATACACGATGGCGGTTCCCCTCCAGACGGAGCTACGCACGTCAGGATGGCCACACACATGACCGTCGCCCGAACGTCCATCGAGTACGGTTGCAGCAACATCCGCGAACCGCTCGTATTCGCACCCATTTGGAGTGTACTATGCACGTGACGTCACTGCGCAGCAGTACGACGCTCCAAGCACAAGGACTCCAAGCTGCTTGAACCATGCTTTGTGTGAAAACGCAAGGCTATACGAATATATTCACACGCAAATGCGCGCTACTTCCTGTGTTATTTAGCGACTTGTAGCGTGTGATCAGGGGCGGCACGCGAAAAGTGTTGGGGGGGGGGGGGGGGGTCTGGAGGCCCGCTTCGTATCAGTACGCCGAGCCTGTTGTGAACGCGTGAGCCGAATACAACACTGACGTAAACGACATAAAGTTGATTGGTGGGCTTGATTGATTGATATGTGGGGTTTAACGCCCCAAAAGCACCATATGATTATGAGAGACGCCGTAGAGGAGGGCTCCGGAAATTTCGACCCCCTGGGGTTCTTTAACGTGCACCCAAATCTGAGCACACGGGCCTGCAAGATTTCCGCCTCCATCGAAAATGCAGCCGCCGCAGCCGGGATTTGATCCCGCGACCTGCGGGTCAGCGGCCGAGTACCTTAGCCACAAAACCACCGCGGCGGGGCTTATTGATGGGCTCATTGGCGCATTACGGAATTTAAAATTTCCATCTTCAGAAACGGCCACAAGTTCCTCATTCTCATCTCCCCAGATAACAGGCAGCTATTTTGGTGCGACAAAAAACAGAGCCTTGAGCCTGATTTCATGATCGGGAAAACATCCTCAGTAGTATACCTATATCTTCGTTTCAAGTCAGTGGCGTATCTAGGGCGTGGCACACCGAAACTAGAGTTACTGTATATACGCTCCCTACGGTAGCAGAGTTGCGTATTGGTCCGTCACTATGTTCAATGGCTCTGCAGTGAAGTCACTCGTCGCGCGCGCAGGAGACAAATACAGCGCGACGTATCGGTGCGGGCGACGTGTCGTAGACTTATTCGCACGCGTTGAATAAGATTGCATTGTTGTGAAGCCGTGTATTGCTATGGGCTCTAACTAATGGTATCCACCATTCCGAATGGTATCCATCCTCTAACGAATGGTCTGACAGCTCAAAAGTTCGCTTTTCTGAGCAGTAAAATTTCTTGCCACCGACTACCCTTAGAAGTTAAAGTGGCAAGAAGTTTTAAGCACAGTGTGAAATCATTTTGCTTGCAGCATCAAGACATATCCTGCGCTAATTAGTGCTTTTTTCCGGTCACTTATTATATATGACGATGATGATGAAACAAACTATATTTGGGTACGTTGTGAAAATGCATATATGTACACGCGCTTATCTATGTAGTATGTATTTGCGTATGTAAATAGTTATGTGTATAAATAATTGTGTATATATGTATTTATTGCTAAATATGCTTTGGTAAGCTGCTTTTATGTACTCCGATATGGACCGATCACTAGCCAATGTAGGCTAACGGTCCAGATATCTTGTAATATTTTCTTTGGTTTGTCAATAAAAATCAGATTGATTGATTGATTGATCCGCAAACATAACGACGCACTTAACAGTTTTACAGCGGTTGGCAGATCCCAGCATAACATCTTTCAGACGCATACTCCAATCTGACAGCTCAAAAGTTCGCTTTTCTGAGCAGTAATTTGCTGCCTTACTTCGCGATTACTTTCAGCATGCACAAGACCTTCTCTCTCCTGGCCGGAAGGCAAGGAATAGTATTCTCGAAGGGCGTTTGAAAGAAATTCACGCACGTACGGTCGACAATCGGAATGCCTTTTGACCGCTGCTGCCAGCTGATTGGCGGCCGTCGATAAAATATCATTGCACATGCGATTACGACAACGACTACTGACAAACAGTAATTACCCATCATTCACAGCTGCTCCGCTGTTCGAAAAAGTGGCACAGAAAGCTAGCTTCAAGCTCATTTCAAATGTCCACGTGAATAGCGCAGTACAAGTTCTAAAGATCAATCGTCGAAAGCTTGATACAATTTCGGGGACACGATAAGGGCTTTTGGTGACTACTCGAGTGCTACCAATACTCGTATTATACTCGTATTGCGTCGTATAATACACAAAATATCAATTAAGGCATACCTAACTCCGTTAGAATGGTGCCGAATGCATTAAAAAATTAAAGCAAATCAACAAGAATAAGATAATTATGAGAATAAGGCATGTCAGCCTAGTGTACAAAATAAACAAAAGTCAATTAAGAGCGAATCAAGCATGAAATAAGGGAACTGAGGACGTAACCCACATCGCAGCGAATCTTCATGGGAATGCATACTGGTTTTAGCAGTCATCTTACCGTGCGATTGAAAATTTGAATTGAAAATTTCAATTTATGCTGCGGAACCGACAGAGACGCGAGAGCTTTTCTTTTTTTTAATAAATGTATGTAAGGAGAGGTTGGTGTCAATGCTGAGAGCTTTTCAATGAAATTTTATAGCTTTTCAATGAAATTTTATATTTACAATGGAATAAATAGTATGAATTGCAAATAGCTGCCGGCAGTAGGTCAACTACCCCCAGTCGTATGTTGCGTCCAACTGTCAGCACGACGTATACTTTAAAACACTTCGCCGAGGTATGGAGCCGATAAACAAAGCGTACACTAGACACGCGCACGCACGCGGAAATGATCGGCCACGTAGGACTGACGAAGACTAATCGGCGCGGGCACTGCGCCGTCGTGCACGTAAAGTCGGCTTCGCCGCGCGATGTTGAACGTATGACGTCACTTCGCACACCGTGAGCCCGCTCGCGGAACAGCTGGCAAGGAAAAGTTATGCTGCGCAACTCCGTACAGTATATACAGTACTCTCAAAGAATGCCCCCCCCCCCCCTTCCACCCCGAAAATGTTTTCGCCATGGCAGAGCAACAAATGACCATTTCAAAGGGGCACGGCACCCCCCACCCCGAAATCAGGGAGGTGCCCTGCACCCGAAAAAAATTTCTGCCTACGCGATTGTTTCATGATCGGTAGCAAAAAACGTTCCCGGTCCTTGTCTTCGGAAACGTTGAAAGAAGAAAAAGAAAAAAAAGGCTCGAATAACTGCACAGGGCAGAAAAACGATCTTGTAAAGGTTTTCGAGTTCTAAAAGCTCTGTGTACGCTACCATTTGTGTTCCTTGCCCCTGTGTCATACGCTTGCCTCGAAGGTACCCACGCTAGAAAGCTACAAACGCATACAAACGCATTGTAGCCAAGAAACGCTAACGCTGTGAACTGCCTTGCGATGTTCTTGCTGAATTCACGCATACAGTCACTAGTTTGCATAGACGTGTGTACCCCTTCAGAGAGTGGGGAAGGGAAGCTTGCGAATTTGCAGCGCACTTCCTCTCTATTATGAGAAAGTATTGAGCAGACTTCGCAACCACTCTCATTTAAATGACTAGGCGGGCGGACGCCAGCCAATATATGTTGCTGTGTTGACTGAGAAAATTTGGTAGGCAGCCACCGCTAATATCAGTTTCTTTTTCATGTGTTCGCGATGTTTTATGCTGCTCTAAAAACTCACCCGTGTCGCTACATTGGCCAGTGCACCCGCCATCTTTTTTTGTACTTCTGGTTTCGTCCCAACGGTGCTCTGCTTGTGTCTCCTCTCATTCCAACGTCCATGCGATGTAGCACCCGGCGTACTACACCCGTGATAACTAGTCAAACAATTACTCACCTGACCCGGTCACTTGTAGGGATCCGAGAGCCCAGTACGACTGCTGCTTCAATACCAAGCGGGGAAAAAAGCTTGCCGGTGCACACTCGGTCTCATTTTCTGGGCGCCTCGCAAGCTAGACACGTTAACGCGCACTGCTAGGCGTTTAAACTGGTTAAAATCGCTTCTAAATGCGTACCGGTACTTGGTTAATGTCATTTCGTCAAGCATACTGAGGACACTAGCAGTTGCACGGCGGGGACTCACGGAGCACGGCCGCACTTCAGCACGAAAATGGCGCTTTCCGTACGTCTGCTTTTTACTTACTGTCGTCGCCGCGATGTGGCGCCACGTGCCGGCAACGCGCTCGTTAAAGTCTAGCTGGCGTGTTTGCGAACCCGTTCGAAGAAACAAAAATGAAGTCCCCCTCCCCCTAAAAAAGTAAGAAATACTCTCCACATTTATAAAACAACCCAATTCTTGGCTAGCCATTAACATTGCGTGCGAACTACAGAAACAGAGATCCGCCGACAGCGACGTGTTCGTTCCATTTCCATTCAGGTCGCGATTCCTGTCGAACAGTCTAAAGTATCAATGCCCTCCGGGCTGTTAAGCGAAGGAACAACCCTCTCGAATAGTGTTCCCTTCTTTCGACCAAACCCACGAGTAAGTGCTTTAAAAGACACTCACACATACAACAAACACACAGGCGTGCGCACGCGGTGGAGGGCAGAGGGAGTACATCCCCCTAGTCACCTTAGGAGGGGGGGGGGGGGGGGGTGCGTGCAAAGTCAGCCCCATTCATTGACATAATAGGGTGGGCTGGGGACGCTGTGCGAACCTTTGTACCCCTGGAAAGGTAACCCCACGCAGACTATGGTGCAGCCTACTAGGAATCGAACACAGAAGCTCTCGCACCGGTGGCCCATGCTGTTGAAAGATGACCACCACTCCAGTGACTCGCGCAAATGTAGCCCTGTGTCCCAGTCAAAGCTTCAGCGCTCAGAGAGGCGACAAATGGCGTTTCTAACCTACTGAATAAAACAAATTTTTGCAGCAAGTGTATTACGGTATGGAGTGGCCCCAAGCAGGAAATAGCAGTTTTCAATCTATTCCTCGCCAAACTGCGGGAGAGCTTGCACTTAAGGCCGTGATCAAGTTGGTACGTAGGGGCAAGAGGTACTATTTACACCTGACAAAACGAAGCTTTGGCCCACAAAAATATACAAACGGCAAGCCTTATCACTCATCACTACATTATCTAAACACCCAACAATTCCCAGTAATCTAAAAAAACCCAATTATCCACAGTAAATTGAACAAAGAATCACTTACATTTGTTGGAGCACACTTTTTCCCATTCGCCCGGCTTGTAATTATCTTTCTCTATTGTACTTTCAGCTACTACACTCTCCTTAGTCATTGTCCTGCAATAAACCTCGAAGGTATAAGAATTATAATAGTATGCATGGCTACTAGGAACCCATTTTCAGTGACCACCTCCCGGGTTCCTGACAATACTCAGCTTTAAAATCCTCATGTCTAGTTGCGACATTCCATTAAGCTACAATTCCGACTACTCGTAGGCTCCCCTGCTGACTGAATTGCACGCTGTTGCCAGCCTCCATCACTACAGTCACAACCACAAAAAAAAAAAAAAGAGCCTGAGTGAGGCCACTGATGGGCAAATAACTCTTCTCTAAGCTTTGCAAATCTAGCCGATATTGTGCCTGCTGCAGTCATGTACTCGTTGACTTCTTAATCACATATAACCACCTACCTATGTGCCACCCGATAGCGTTTTTGCATTCTCTTGGAATACAATTTTTTACTCGTCATGACCAGCTGTCTTGCATTTGCACTATATGCCCTGCTCCTCCTCATTTTTTCTTGATTTAGACCAACTGTTCCCTGACCCTCCCTGACCATCCCTGCTCTCCTCTTGTCCCTTCAGGTCACCACCTATCATTTTCCTTTTCATGACTCGCTGAGTCTTCCTCAAACTAAGCAGAACCCTCTTTAGAGGCCTCAAGTTGAAACGCCTTCGCAAGCATTGACGTTTCAGCTCTGTAGGTAAACACTGGTAAGATGCAGCAGTTGTATACCTTTTTCTTGAGCAAATAGTGGTAAACTACAATTCATGATCGGAAAGTGCCCGTCAAATGCACTCTACCCCATTTTTTATAGTGAAAGCTGCTACGTGATCCCAAAACTGTTCACATGCGCGCAGGAGTTGTCCTTTGCCGCCACCACCGGTGTCCGTCACCACTATTCAACAAAAATAGGAAGAAAAAAACTCGATAAGCAAAAAACATTAAGGACACAATGCAATTCAAACCAGGGTCCTCTGCACGCCAGCCCAGTATTCTACCAGTGAGCCACGCTGGTGCTTGGAACGCCTTTGCAAACTGGCCTTAGGCAGGCTTGATATCGGCAAAGGAAACACGTTATTAGAAGTAATAAAGCATTTTAGAATAGCAAGGGAATAATCAGGTGTCAAATAATGCGAATTGCACAAAAAGTGGGTCGTCAAATGCTTCAACTGTTTACAAAAACTCAATCTTGTTCAAGTATTAACTGCGGTGCATACCAACTGTGGGGAATTGTGGGGATTACACAAGATTCTACAGTAATTCTTCATCGTCATCAAACACAGCTCAAAAAGAAAAAAAAATTGCACAATGTTTCTTGAAAGTGTGGACCAGGTACCACGCTTCTCCGAATGATGAAAGATGGCATAGTGAGTGCCTGCCCACAACACAATGATTAATGGAATAGTGGGTACCCTGCAAGTGTGCACGATAGTCACCTAAAGAGTGTTTAAAAAAAGGCTCTGAAAGGCCGCTCTCCAGATTTCGCTGTGACAGTGTGCTGCACGTTTAGCACACGCCAGGCTTTTTTTTTTTACTCCTCTAGATATTGAAGCATCAACAGGAACGTTTCAAAAGGCTGAAGTGAAGGCACACACACACCAATGGTCCACCTGAACAGTGTTATTGAAACTTTGCGACCCTACATCATCACAACGAGGCCCATGTTCCGAAGCACCTCTTCAGATCTTGCCGGCAAAGCAGTCGTTCGCTATCTGCTCATCCCACTTCTCGATCTGCAATGAGAGATGAGAAAGGAACCAATTTCAGACCCAGTAAGGAACAGACAAGCATTTATATATTCCTCAAGAGAGTACCACGACGCAAATCTCAAATATTTCCCGGTCGGTGCTCAAGAAACAAAACTACAATTATGAACCCTAAGCTGTGGTTCCTCATGCGCATAAAATATATCTGGTGACCCCGAGCCAGAGTGGCCAACCGAATACGCCACAGATTAGATCACTGTTTCTCTTTAGTGCACCTTTAAGAAACAGACTCGCATTCCATGACGACACATGTTGCACAACCAGTCTAGAAAAGTGTGCTTGCACAACTCGAGAGCAGCCACGGACATACCAGAGCGCTCGTGTGACACAGGCATGCATACACGCCACCTTTTCCTCTCTCTTTCAAAGTCGTACTCCTTGCGCACTATCGTTCGACTGTTTTCATGCAATGCAGGCGTGTCGCACTCTGCAGGCACAATCACTGCCGAGTAAAAACGTGTCACATGCGTGTTTGTTTGCAATGGATAAACCTCACGAGAAGCTCCGAACACAGACACCAAAATCGTCAACATGCGGTGCTCGTGTAGCTTGATTGTTTCTGCATATGTGGGAACTTGTGACCAATTAATCAGCGTGACATTGCAGGACGACAGCAACTGGTGATGTAGTAACGGCAAATCTGTCATCTGCTCATGGTACACGTAAGTAACGACGAGCATCGAATTTTCGCTATTAAGGCTACATGCAAGAGAGACAGCTTCCAAACTCATAAACTGTCTTGACTCGTCGGGATAATATCAACTGCAGTGGATCTGGCTTGCAGACTAAAGCGACAAAAGATTTAAAATCAAAGTAAAAATATTTTATGCGTGTTGTCCAACTGGCGTGTGGCGAGCGTTGACACTGCATGCCAAGGAAACCAAAAATGTTTTTTTTTGAGATGTCTCCAAATTGTGTCAGTACTCATTTAAACTTTTTCTTATTGAATACTAGCTCAGCTTACCCACCCTGAAAAAAGCCTTTGAAGCCACATTAATTAAGCTGCCTAGAATTCACTTCTCTCAGCCTTTTCGGCTTCATCAAATGGTGCAGCAATGAATTTAACACGCTAAAGTGGGCATTCTAGTCAAGGAAGGACCCGATTCAAGTAACTAGAATTAAAAAATGTCCTTTCTCTCAGGGCAGGTGCCAGAAAGGGCTCTGCACTTACGACTATAAATTAATATTCACTTGGTTGTCAAAGTTTCGCAAAATGAATCGCAGTTCTCCTGTGGGTGTGGAAGAGACTACACATTGCAGCGTGGTCTAAATTATCGAATCTGGACGGCAACCAAGCCTCGACGTGTCGGTAGCGGCCACTATTAGGTCGAAGCAAACCAACTCCCGAATCCCAAGGTTTCCTTTCACTGACTCGATGGCCCTCGTACTATGTTACTTTTTTTTATTTCAAAGAAATTTTCTGCACTAAAGACTAGAGAAGTCCTCTGCATACTTCAAAAAAAGTAATATTTTGTGTGTATCCTGCGAATAAAACGCCTTGAAACAATCTTTTGTTAGTTGTTTTAAGCCACGTAGAGTTGGTATTTTTGTAACATTTTCAGCCAAAAAACTCTACAGGGAAAGGGTCAATGAATGACAAACAGACAACTATGTTGCGCGAGTTTGACAAGTTGCCTGTGGAGGTCATAGAGTTTGTCCGATAGGTACACTAGAGGGATGATATGTGAGGTTTAACGTCCCAAAACCACCATATGATTATGGAAAACACTAAGTAGACTAGAGGGAACTCTGGCCTTAGTGTCTATGGTATCTGCAATGCACGGAGCTTCAGTCAGCATGGGAATGATGGGTAGTACACAGATTTGTCTTGTCTTCATTATTTTCGGCTCCGTTTGGCTTTTCCTGGCCTGGAGTCGCTTTGTCACCAGACTACAATCAGCAAATCTTCGGCAGTCGCACTTCACCGCTTCAACCTTTCAGGCTCACCCATTGAGTTCACAATGGTCAGTCTTTTTACTCAAAGCAAAACCAAAACACAACAATAAACAAAGCCACAAGTGGGTTCGAAACACTCAAGCACACAATGGCTAAGCGAATTCGTGTACTATCCATAGTTTCCATGGTGGCTGAAAAATTGCAGTGCCAGAGTCCCCGCTAATGAACTTTAGGAAACAATGGTGGGAGTCCCCCGAGATGGAACAAACAGGTGTTGCCTCCTTACCCAGGCATTGGGGCAGAGCGCTTTGTAGACTCGCTGGAAGTACTTGCACGGCTCGTAGTCCTTGCCCTTCACCTTTTCGCAGCGGTGGAAGTCGACATAGTTTTGCCAGCAGTTCCTGGATGCATAGCAAAGGCACACAAGCGACTCAGAACAGCAAAAATAAAGAAATTCGAGAAACAAGTCCTTTTGAAGGAGCCCCACAGCACTTTTTCAGCATAGTCAGAAACTGCTGGCGATTGCGGTCGAGGCTTCTGAGAACACGCAAACTGAACAGCACAGCGTACCACGCAGCCTGAAATTTACAATTAATGTTCTGTCAGCAAGAAACTGTTCCTTGTTTCATTAACAAACAATGCCAATGCCCAAGTTTTCTGCCATTGCGCGATTTGAGCATAGTGAGCTATATTGTTACAAGTCATAGTAAGGCAGTGAAAGAAGAGTGAACGCTTTCATGCATGTTTAAGTGTTTGACACAAACCTGAGATGAAAGGATTAAAGGGGCACTGACACAGAAATTTTGGGTTGTCATTTATGTGCATCAAATAAAAGCCCAGAGCCTCGAGTGCCAAGAAAGTAGACCACTAAGCGTGACTGCATTCTGAAAGAGTAATTACAGTGTTTTTGAAAGCTATTTTCGGTTCTTAGTGTACTCTGATGTCACACTGCCGTATGAGCTTTTCGTCACGTGCTACCGCAAGATATTGTGGAGTTTCCACAGCTGCTACTTACCGAGGCTCCGATGGCAATGCACACGTGGCCATTTTGAACATTTCAGTAACAAGCAAGAGGCTATTTTACAAGTTTTGGTACCCGACATCGTCACACCTACTGCTGCATGAGGTCACCAGCATTCACACGTCAATCTAGTGTCGATGTCGGTGAGTGCGCCACAGGATAATTTAATTTAATATGAAAATATTATACCGTATAAGCATTTACTGAGCCCACTGCATTAATTAACAAGCTTTGGTGGCTAGTGTCAGGTAATTAGGATACCGGTCTACCACCTCCATGCTACTGTTGTAGCTCAAACTGACAGCTTCAGAAATGGTTCTGGAACTTCTAATGAGTACTTAGAAAATTACATGCTGCCATTTGACAAGCAATTTTGATTACATCGTAGTTTCAACAAATCGGCAGCTCACATCTGCATGAGTAATTACCGCCGTTACCAGTCAGCCTCTTGTATCCAGCAAACTTGGTTGAAGTTGACAAGTAATCCCAACAAGGTACTGCCTTTTCTTACCAGCTCTCACTTAGCTTACGCAAAGTGAGCTAGTGGCTTAAAAACTAGGCTCCACTCCTTCATCGCTGAAATATGCATAGCTCCAAGCAAGGTCATCGACAGGCTAAATGTCCTAGGTATTCGTTTTCAGTTACGTTCTTGATATTAAAATGTCTGGCCAACGGGATATCATGACGAAACCTCTACTGCATGACCTTGTCTCCTTTTCTGATCTTTTCCTGATGTCACTTGCAATCATTATTGCATATGCTTTAGTGGTAACTCAATCTGGTTTCAGGGCTATTTTATGAAATGTGTGAAACAGTTAGGGCTGAAATGTAAGTGTTACACGCAGTAACTTGAGTCTCTGGTTTACATCAGCAGTACAGCGTAACCGTTTCCTTGCGCCGGTGTCCGGCGGTTCACTTTCGTCCTTGGCGGCACGCTGTACTTTCGATCGCGATCTCATTTCTCCACCGCGATCGGCTCTCTTACGAAGTACACGCGAAGCGGCCAATCGCGATCGAGAAATTAGAGCCCGACTGAGAAGCTCCCCCTGTAGAAGCGGTGTGACTGCACTCAATAGTGCAACCAAGGCGCTCCGAAGCGTCCTTTCCACGCACCGCAAAGTTTGATATGTGGGGTTTGACGTCCCAAAACCACTATATGATTATGAGAGACGCCGTAGTGGAGGGCTCCGGAAATTTCGACCAGCTGGGGTTCTTTAACGTGCACCCAAATCTGAGCACACGGGCCTACAACATTTCCGCCTCCGTCGAAAATGCAGCCGCAGCAGCGGGGATTCGATCCCACGACCTGCGGGTCAGCAGCCGAGTACCTTAGCCACTAGACCACCGCGGCGGGGCCACAGCAAAGTTTATATCGTATAGTTCGCATATAATGCTTCAATGCTTCAAAGGCAACGTTAGTTCTTGCTTCGATCTAGCGAACGCCGTATTAAGCCACGAAATCTAGAACGTCGAGGCTATCCAGGTCCCTACAGTTCGCAATTTGTCGATACGCCAGTTTCAGTAGTTTCATGTAACGTGCTTTCAGGTGATCACGAAGTTCCAACCAGTAACTAGAACGCGGCCAGAACATAACGATGACTACAAACGGGTGTTCAGGGCACACTGACCTCGTTTGATTGGTGTTCGGGAACCTGGGGTCAAAGGGAACGGTGTGCAGCTCGAATTTCTCAGACATGCTGGTGCTCTCGCAGGGCTCCTGCAATGAAACGAGATTACACGCTCGCGCACGCAACTCAAAGGTCACACCGCAATCTATCTGTGAACTAAAGGCGCGATACCAGCTCGAAAACGCGAAGTTAAGCGCAGTCAACATACTATGTCGAGTTAAAATACCCTCAAAGCTGACCCTGTAACTGCAAAAAATAAACACTGCCGGCGATAGACTGCCTGAAGCCTAATCCAACGACTACTGGTGCAGAAATTTCTAGGGGCGTTAGTCAGGAAATAGACCGTGTCGGTTGCTCTTAGATGGAGATACTACCGATAATCACTACTTACTAGTGCGTGAAGTAAACGTAACCTAAGCGCTTACCCTTGAAAGGTCGAACGAAAGGCACCCGACTTTGCTTCCCACCTCCTAGAATCGATTCCGGATTGAATTGGCTGGCTGGCTTTGGCGCGTTCGAAGTCAACGTGAAAGCCAGCAGGCAAAATATTTTCTCTAAATCTAGCCGAATGCAGCAACTTTTTTTAAACAAAAACAAACAGTATAAAAACTTATTCAACGCCGGTAATCATAAAATAAGTTTTATTTAAAAACAAACTCTCAAAAAGTAATTACAACAAACTGTTCTAAATGTTAGAGTTGTAGAGTTTTATACAGTAATAGGAAACTTTATGGTTAGAGTGCAACGTGAATAAATCTCTGAGGTCATGCTGACGCACTTACTAATGAATTAGGTGCACTTTTTTTTGCAAAAGAATGAGCTGTATTTTGTTACACCTCATATAAAAACAGGCAACACCATAAATAACATGACTTCCACGGCATTATTGTTTCTTCACGCTATGCTCTTTTCTCTGAAAAGAACACTAAAAGCTTATCTCAGAGGACATGCTTTGAGTACTCCGAGCTTTGAAACCAAAACCACGGAGAAAGCTTTTATCCCCCATATTCGAAGCTGTTACGTCACTGCCGCCACACTCTACGCATCTCATAGTAATGCTACGACATGCGAGCTACAAGTTCGAAGTCGGCGCGGGCGAAGTTCAAAAGCGAAACAGTAACACCATCGGCGCGGTCGGTTGTTGTGCGTACATACGATAGTCGCGCGCGCGACGCGATAACGCTGTTTCAGCAGGCGCCAGTAAGCTAGCAGACCTAGGCGCGATTTCATAAACGGAGCCTGGATATTATCGCGCGGAGTCGCTCATCGCTCGCGCCAAACCGTCAGCCGCTTACTGCGTTGCCCGGGTAGAGAAAAAATGCGTCCTACACTCGCAACCACTGCCGCGGGCCTCTGCATCGCATTACGTGAGTACGCGTTTCGTTTGTTTAACGAGTGCCTGCGCAACGAATTCCAGCTTCATTTGCGATAAATCTCGCCGTTAGTGCCACATAAACACCAATAAAAAAAAGCATACGCTACACGAGTACTTCAAGACTGGTCGGTTAAGCTGGCAAATAAATGTGGCATAAACTTGGTTCCCCGGTGTATATACTGCAGATGGTTTGACGTTCGAAGCTGAATTTTGACTGCATTTGACTGAGTGCAATACCGTAATTGTTTGGCCGCAACTATAGTGCATGGACATTTAAACATGCTAAGAAGTTCGGAAACGTGCTCGCATTCTTTCGTTTTCAGTTGTCGCTAATCGAGACAGTGTGGCGCAATGTCTTCATCGTATTTCGAGCGTTTCGACTATCGACTCGTTTCGTGTACCACTCAGTGGTACACTCATTTTCACAGTTTCATCTACCATTGAGCTCTTTGGTACACTTGGTACACTCAGTGGCACAGGTCGGTTCAGGTACGTACCACTGAGCTCAGCGTACACTCAGTTGTAGAGGATTGGTTTATCTACCGCTGAAGTAAGCGGTACACTCTGCACGGAGTTACACAAATTAGTTGCACAGATCATTTACCACTCAGCTAAGTGGTACTGGTTAGTTCATGTACCACTCAGCTCAGGGTACATTCAGCTGTGGAGGATTTGTCGATGTAAAACTGAACTAAGCGGTACACTCAGTGGCACAGGTTGCTTTCATATACCACTGAGCTCAACACTCAGGTGTACTGTATTGGTTCACTTACGTACCGTTGAGCTAAACGGTACACACCACCTCTCTATACTTAGTGGCACAGATTCGCTCGTGTACCACTGGACCCAGTGGTACACGAAGTAGTGTGCTTAGTGACACGTGGTAGATGAAGCAAGGCGAGAACGAAAACACTTATAATACGATGATAACATTGCGCCATATGGTATATGACGAGATGTATAGCCCGATTCCTGATACCGCAAACGAAAGAACAACCTAGAAAACAAATAAACATTAGAGAGCCTGAACCAGGCGGCTCGTCAATCTGATAAATTCTGTCTAATTGTCAAGAAAGTTGGAACGAAATGGTTGAATATAAATATATAAACACAAAAGCCGAATACGATGGTCGTATGTTGCAGAAGCGTTCGTATCACCCGATGAACAGTGAGAAACGCGTGTCGGAGATGCTCTGTACGGTGACTTCGGAACAATGCTATCAGGAACGTGATGTGTTTGCACTGCACGTACCCCCGCTAGAAAAAAATGCGTAGGTAAAGACACCTAGAAGGCTGTAGTCGCTATTGTGTGTCAGCTTACATATAACTGTGGTATAGCTAGTCGGTTAACGGTACCGACAGAGCTACTTTGTTCGATTTCGTGCGTATTTGCTCGAAATGAAAGGAGTTGTAGAAATCTGGGCGACCCTTGAAAACAGTTGTCTTGCTGTTATAGAGAACCGTTCGAATTGTATTCAATTGCAGCCCATGCAGCACATGCAAAGCAGCACATGCAGCGAAGTATGTTCTTCACATCTACTCGCCTTCCATGGAATCGAAGCGAAACAGATCGTGGCGAGTGGTGAGCAAGAGCCGCACTCCTCAATGCGCTGAGCGATTCCGAAGTGCGGCGCGGATGGATACACAATATACGCGCTGAAAACGTCCGCCAGAATTGTGAGGATTTGTTGAACTGTACGTTTCGAATTCTTACAATGGACGGCACAGTATTAACCCCCGGCAATTTAACCTTTTCTCGCTTTATTTTCTTTCATCGTAACTGTAAGTAGGCAGGCGAGCCTTGTCATATGAGTTTAGTGAACACCTGAACATGCATTTGCCGCATTTTTCACCCGCCGGGTGCAACCACCACACCCCGACGAAGTAGAAAGGCGTGTTTCTGAACAACAGGGCGCACCTGACCAAGAGACACACCTTTGAAAAGCTGCTGACCCGTGCACCCAACAAGGCCTGCAGAAAAAGGGTATTTTCTCCCCTTTAACCGCTACTCGAGGGAGTATGTGAGTCATTCGTCCTCACGTTAGTCCTCCGAATTCGCACAACGACACGCAATTCACCACAGTTGGTCTTTTGGTGCACTAACAACACGATTTTGAGGACTAAACTTGACGTTACTCCTCCTCTGAGCTGGTTTAATGTAGGCCCGTGTGCTCAGATTTTGGTGCACGTCCTCAGATGGTCGAAATTTCCGGAGACCTCCACTACGGCGTCTTTCATAATCATATGTTGGTTCTGGGACGTCAAACCCTACATTTTATTATCATTATTATCTCTTAGCAAGGACGAAGGACAGGGGCGCCACCGTTCCGGGGGAGGAGCTTATAGCTGTTCTCGAAGGCGAAGCTCAAACGTCCTTCAACAACAAAAAAGTATTGTTAGCCTTTTAAAGGGGTCGTGAAATGATCGCTCTAAAGCGGCAATGCGAAGCCACCGGCGCCCACACGCACTAACTGAGTGACGTCATCAGAAGTAATGCTTTGCCTATCGAGGAACGCGCAACTCTTCGGTACTTGCGAGTGCGTGCAACTGGGACACTCATCAGCGTCTTTACCGTACGCAATTGACGCTAACTTGAACTCTGACGTCATATTGAGCAGCGTCCTTGTGGGACGCGGATCGCTTATGGCAGACGCCGATGAGCGCCTCTTGCGCATGCTCGATATGCCACAGAGTTCCGCGTTCCTCGATAGGCAAATCGTCTATGCAGGTCCACTCGGGCAGATGACACAGTTAGCGCATGTGGCTGCCGATGGTGCCGCATTGTCATGGTAAACATAGAGTTTCCTAATATACACTAGAGGGAACTCTGGCGTTAGTGTCTATGGGAGCTGCAACGCACGGCGCTTCAGCGAGCATGAGAATGACGGGTAGTACACACATATTTGTCTAAACTTCGTACTTCTGGCCTGCTCTTGGCTCCGTGTGCGTTCGTGTGGCTTGAAGCTGTTTTCTCACGAAATGAAAATGAGCAAATGATCAGCGGTTGCGCTTCACCACCCTATTCTTTTAGACTTACCTTTCCAAATTGGGTCACGAAGTACAAAAAGGTTATTTTTTTTTCAAAACAAAACCGAAACACAGCAATAAACGAAGCCGCAAGTACGATTCGCCGCCCGCAAGTACGAAGACTAGGCAAATGTGCGTACTACCCATCATTCCCATGGTCGCTGAACGATCGCAGCGCCAGAGTCCCCTGTAGTTAATTTTAGGAAACTTTATGATAGTAAAGCGGCCGTTTCATGACCCCTTTGAACCAACGTAGGTTTCAACGACAACACAGTGTCCCAACTGCCTTGTTTCGGTATCGTTGTCTGCGTGTATACTGCCCACTACCTCATGTGTAATCCATGCAGCCTCTGTTGACGTCGTTTCTCCGCGCATGCGCAGTGCTGTTGGGTGGCCAGCCGCAGGGGCCGACGGGATGCCTCGCGGAGATACGCGAGGCGTGGAGCTACGTCAAGGTGCGCGAGCACGCGTACATGTTCTGGTGGCTCATGTTCGCCGACACCCCCGAATACCAGGCGGCGCCACTCATCATCTGGCTTCAGGTATGTATACGTGCGCACGCATATGCGTGTGGGAATCCTCCGTCCACAAAAATATGGAGGGAGACTCAGCAACAGTGGTAATAGGCCAAATGATACAAAGTGTATTTGTAGCTTCTTTGTTATAGCTGCTACGATCTCCGACTATTATTACGAAAACAAAGCAGCTAGAGAAAAACAAGCGCATCACGTGGCGTACAAGGGAACGTAAAATGACGGAAATAGCATTAAAGGGGCCCTGAAACGACTTTTCAACTAACCAGGGAATGGATTCACTAAAACAGCTTATTGCCTCACGAATTCAACGCCGCGAAAATTTTCAAAATCCGTCCAGTACGAGTGGAGTTACAAAGAATTGTCGCATGCTGCAATCGCGTTCTCTCTTCTCTCGTCCCGGCGAAAGTGCTGGAGACTAAGCAGGGGAGGATGGCAGGGGCAAAGAAAATACGTCACGTGCACCTTGTGACTTTGAGCACTCTTTCTTTTTTTTTTCATCGAATACGTGTCTTTTTTGCGGGAAGTTGAATGCATGGTACGACAGCAACGAGCGCGAAGTTTTTCAGAAAAGGAGCACAAGACAAATCGCTCTAAACTGTGATCGAGTAAAAAGCGTCTCTTTTTTTTTCACCCACAACAGTAATCGTCATCCGGCTTGCCTGTGCTTCTTTTCCTAAAAACTCGGCACTGGCCACTTTCCTATCAATAAGGCTATCACACTGATATCGCGCATGTCAACCGTGACATAGAAGTGCCAGGCGCCCGCCAATAATGCAAGGAAATGAACGCAAGATAACAATGTTATGTGGCGCTTAACGTCCCAAGACAACCATGTTGTTTTATTATAAGAGAGGCCGTAGTGGAGGGCTCCAGAAATTGCGACCACCTGGGATTCTTTAACGGGCGCCCAAATCTTAGCACACGGGCCTCCTTCATTTCCGCCTCCATCGGAAATGCAGCCGCCGCAGCCGGGATTTGAACCCGCGACCTGCGGGTCAGCAGCCGAGTACCTTAGCCACTAGACCACCGCGGCGGGGCGGATATCGCCTCCATTGACAGTCGCCGCCACTGGAATTCGATTCCGTGACCTTCGGTTTAGCAGTCTAACGCCATAGCCACTATACCACCACGGCGGGGCCAGGAAGGCAAGGTAGATGACGATTGTTGTACGTGTGAGAAAAATACACCCTCTTTACTCGATTTCTTGAAGTGAATCACAAGTGTCAGCAATGCGCCCTAAAGGGTGTAGCTACATTTAATCTCAAATGTTTTAGGGGCGAAGCTCCTCTTAGTCTAACCGTGTCCTGCGTAAGGCGTAACCGAGAGAAGAACAGACGAGAAAAAAAGAAGGCAGTATCTCCCGAACAGTATAATAGACGGCGCTGTCTCATAGAAGTACGTGCAAACTGCAGCTGAGTGAGGATATTCTAGATGACGCTGTACCGCTATATACTCTCCGATTGGCTGCTGCGCGGGTTGTGCCTGGGTGTGCCTAAAGCCCCTATATTTCGTAAAAGTACCGCCATCTGATCTTCCCCTCTCGGCTCCTCTCCGGCGCGTTGCTTTTTTTTTTTTCTTTCGCTTGCGACAGTGGTGCCCCCTGTAACGCGCCACGATCTTGTAGTTCGCTTTCGAGCCGGTGAGAGGAGGCAGCGACGCAATACCGAGAGGACAATGCATACATATATATAAAACCGGACCTTCTCGAAGGCACTGCGCCGTGCTCCCGACCGGGTTGCAGAAATTAGGTGCCTTTTCTCATCTTCTAACCACTACCAACCTTCTCGAGGAACGTTGGCTAAGTGCGCTGACTAGCTCAGATCTGCACGACCAACTGTGGGCAATCCAGCGAGTCCGTACAGCGGTGGAAAGGCTACGCCTCACTGTACAAAACGCCGGGGTGGCCCGAGCCCGGGCCGGTAATCCTGCAGGGTTTCTTTTTTATTTTTTTAAATAAAGTCTTTCCCGTCCCTCTGTCAAAAGAACGCTGTGCTTTTCCGAATGTATAGGAGTTTTAGGTGCGCTGCCTCTCTCTCTCCTGGATCGTCGGCGTACGTGGCGGATCGTTGGTACGGACGGACACATGGACGCGTTCACGCACGACGTACACACGCACGAACGGACGGACAGACGCTTCGCCCCACTCATCATCGTTCACTCCGTGGACTTGCTGCGATTTCTTTTTGTGCGTGGCAGAAATACGTGCGTGACGTTGCGTCTATTCTCAGAGCGTGCCATGAGCAACCTTTGTTGGCGAGCACATCGCTCCTTAAAAGGGAGTTGCGTACGCGGTCCTTTCTTCGCCAAGGGGCAACCCTCGGTGCAGAAGACTGAGGCGCAAAAAGCATAACGTGAAGCAGGAAGAGCAGGAGAGAAGACCTAAGTAGTTGGCGCTGTTCTGTCTTCTCTCCTGCTCTTCCTGCTTCGCGTCATGTTTTTTGCGCCTCAGTCTTCTGCACCAAGTATGCACCAACTAGCCCATGCCCCGCCGCGGTGGTCTAGTGGCTACGGTACTCGGCTGCTGACCCGCAGGTCGCGGGTTCAAATCCCGGCTGCGGCGGCTGCATTTCCGATGGAGGCGGAAATGTTGTAGGCCCGTGTACTCAGATTTGGGTGCACGTTAAAGAACCCCAGGTGGTCGAAATTTCCGGAGCCCTCCACTACGGCGTCTCTCATAATCATATAGTAGTTTTGGGATGTTAAACCCCACACATCAATCAATCATCAACCAACTAGCCCAAAAAGAAGTCCTTTTGGGCAATCCTCGTCCCGTATGCGAAACGGCCGCGCTAGCACGCGCCTTATCGTTTCGGTTGCCGGCGCACATCACATGCGAGTTTATCGGAGAATGCCGTTGCTAACTCGAACTCCGCGAGATATCACGTGCCATGCCCTTTAGCATGTCATCGCCGCAATGTATTAAGTAGCCTCGCGAGTTAGTTATCTGGATGATTCCACGTAAGATCGAATGGCTGGTCGACCTCTTAAATTTCTTTCAAAATTTTGTAATATTGTTTTTTGCCTGATGAGTGGAAAGAAAATATCCGTGATTGGTATTGCTGGAACAAAAATATTGAAGCACAGTAAATTAATAATGACGAAGAGTGGAGTGCCACGCTTGCCTGCTCCGCTGTTGTTGTTTTTTTTAATATGGCGATGAAATACACGAAATTAATGCTGGTACATCAAATTCGTTTAGCTAAATATAGGCGTACTTTCGTTTACGTTCAATTATATTTCGATTCTCTGCATATTGTAAACTTTTAAAGAAAAAATTTCAAATTTGACCTAAAAACGTTTTTTTTTCTAGTTTGCAGGCTTTTATTTCAAAAATAATTGATTGATTGATTGATTTGTGGGGTTTAACGTCCCAAAACCACCATTTGATTATGAGAGATGCCGTAGTGGAGGGCTCCGGAAATTTTGACCACCTGGGGTTCTTTAACGAGCACCCAAATCTGAGTACACGGGCCTACAACATTTCCGCCTCCATCGGAAATGCAGCCGCCGCAGCCGGGAATCGAACCCGCGACCTGCGCGTCAGTAGCCGAGTACCTTAGCCACTAGACCACCACGGCGGGGCAATATTTCAAAAATAACCTATGACAAAGCGGTGAAATTTCCGCATTATTTTCTCAGCATGCTTATATATAAAGCTGTTAAACTTCATATCCAAAACACTTTTCAATAAAAAGATATAATCGCACCAACTACGAGAAAACAGCATGCAAGGGAAACGTCGGACGACGGATTAAAACACATACATTTTTTATAGTTTTTACACTTTCCCCACTTATTCTGCTCCACATCAGCTTTCACAATCAATAAAAACACGTTGCATAATGTGCGTTCACTTGCAGTTACGGCCCGTCAGAAAATGCCATTGCGCAAAGATAGGCGATTGTAGATCCGGACTTCCTGCCTGCAAATTATGGAATGCAGGCCTCTACTTCAGTTTCTTAAAAGGCAGGTACTGAAATAGCTGTCGACCGCACCGAGGACGCCAATTTCGAAATGATTTGGTCACAGCTAGGAGCGGCCGTGAGTGCGGTATTACCGAGCAAGCAAGCGCACACAGCCAATGTTCCCGGGTGTGAAGAGGGCCCGTCCATGATTGATATGTGTGGTTTAACGTCCCAAAACCACCATATGACTATGAGAGACGCCGTAGTGGGGGCTCCAAATTCTGGCCACCTCGGGTTCTTTAACGTGCACCCAAATCTGAGCACACTGGCTTACAGCATTTCCGCCTCCACCGGAAATGCAGCCTCTGGGATTCGATCCCGCGACCTGCGGGTGAGTAGCCGAGTACCTTAGCCACTAGACCACCGCGGCGGGGCAAGAGGGCCCGTCGAATAAGGCCTTTGCGCAAGACTGAACACAACATGTGGATCTGAAGATTGTACTAAATTTGCGATCGCGCACGCCTTTTCGATTTGGCATAATATTGTATTGTGTAACTATGTCTTGCTCCTGCAAATTAGCAGTGATGAACACGGTAGTGAATTATTAGAAATTAGTGCTGTGTACGCATGGGGTTCATTGAGGCACTGCGGCATCAAGCTGCGATATATTAGTCGGTAAAATTTCAGCGAAAATTTCGTGTCTTTGACATGAGCTGTTCTTCGAATTCAATATGAATGAATAAATGAATGAATGAATGAATGAATGAATGAATGAATGTGATCAGGTATTTTTGTGCCAAAGCCGCAATATGATAATGGGGCACATGCTAGTGGAATACTTGGAGTTAATTTCAAACCACCTGGTGTTCTTTAATGCACACCTAAATCAATGAGCGCGTGTGTTTTTTCTTTCTGGGGGGGGGGGGGCAAATCGTCATTATTAAAATGCAGTGACTGTGGCAGCTGGATTCGCACCCGCCACCTCGAGCAATGAATACAGGGAATATCCATACGCAAAACAATGCTGTCATGGTATTATCAGGAGGAAAAACAATGGACTGTATGCTCCTTGAAGGCGGTGTCACAAAAGCACAGAGTCGCCTGCATCGCCTCAATAAGGGTCTGTATACAGTGTATTCACGTGACATCGATTGATTGATATGTGGGGTTTAACGTCCGAAAACCACCATATGACTATGGGAGACGCCGTAGGGGGGGGGGGGGGGGGCTCCGGAGATTTTGACCACCTGGGGCTCTTTAACGTGCACGCGAATCTGAGCACACGGGCCTACACCCTTTCCGGCTCCATCGGAAATGCAGCCGCCGCAGCCGGGATCCGAACCCACGACCTGCGGGTCAGCACACGTGACATCGACGTCTGCCCCCTTGTTGCGCGATTTACAGCTTGCACGTCTCCTCGCCCCGCCGCAGTGGTCTAGTGGCTAAGGTACTCGGCTGCTGACCCGCACGTCGCGGGATCGAATCCCGGCTGCGGCGGCTGCATTTCCGATGGAGGCGGAAATGTCGTAGGCCCGTGTGCTCAGATTTTGGTGCACGTTAAAGAACCCCAGGTGGTCTAAATTTCCGGAGCCCTCCACTACGGCGTCTCTCATAATCATAGCGTGGTTTTGGAACGTTAAACCCCACAAATCAATCAAATCAATCAATCAGCTTGCACGGCTCCGTGCGTGCTTCTCCGCATAAGTGAACCGACTTAACGGCTGTGCATCGCCGTGATAGCTTCGATTACGCCAAAACGTGACCCTTGTAGCGGCATGATTCGTATAGAATGAAAGCAACAACATTTGACAGCCCTTGTGACAATGGCTATCGAAGTAATCGTCGAAATTAATAAGCCCACGTGCGATAAGCGATTGGATCGCAAGGTCCGATTGATAAACCGTGTGGAGTGTAATCGCATTGTCTATAGTGTGTGTTCTTATCTTCGCATAACAGAGAGCGCAGCTATGGGTGGTAGGAATTCGTGTTGAAAGACGTGGCCATGCTAAAACGGACACGGGACACGAATAAAGACAAGACTCGTCCGGTCTCGTAACATTTTACGTGATCATTTTAAACCGTGGCTTTCTTGTCGGTTAGTTCTAACTACCGTTGCGTCTAACAGAGAAAAACGACACGTTAAGATGTGCTCTTCTCTGCGCAACTTCTATCTTCTCCCCCCCCCCCCCACACACACAAGCACACATACACACATGTCCGCCTAGATGGATCAGTGGTACTCGGCTGCTGACTCGAAGGTTGCAGGTTCGATTCCGGCTGCGGCGGTCGCATTTCGTGGATACGAAATAATGGAGGCGGCCTTGTACTGTCGAAATTTCCGCAGCCCGTTCTGTACGGCGTCTCTCATAGTCATATCGTGGTTTTGGGACGTAAAACGTACCCCCCATCATTGCTACAAGCACACACGCACACAAGCGCGGCATAGAGAAACACACACACAGATATATATTATATATATACTTGCATAAAAAGCGGACACTTTCGTAGAGCCCTGCGGCCGAGCTATAGTGCACTGCTTTCAGCGCCACGAGTGGTTGGTCAGACCCGATAATGTCTTCAGCATAAATAAAATAACAAGACTTTTTTTTTCCCGACGCTGGGATTTGAACCCATGCCCTTGTGCTTCCAAGGCGAGTGGTTTTACCACTACGCTACAAACCCATGCGTCCACATCTAAACCACATGAATGGGCCTCTTTGTGCAAAAAAAAATGCAGAAAGAGAACACTTTCCAGTCATACTTTACTGTTTTCTGTTGTGAGGCATTAAATGTCCTCAGCGGCACATGATGTAGAGCAGATATTTCAAAATTGCACAAATAAGTGAAATTTCTTCTGTGCAAAAAATGATTGATGCCAAACTTGGGCATTCTATGTCTTCCTGAGGGGGATATTACATATGTCTTAACAAAAGAATAAAAGCGAGGACGGGTACGCCATCTAGCGGTTGGTCAGACCCTTGCCTGCTGGGCCGTGAAAAGGCTCCAGTGGCCACTCTTTATGTGGTATGTTTTTCTATGAGCGCGGTGTGTACGTGTGCTTCAAGTTTGCGCAGGTCATTATGTTGTTGTAACATATCCCCTTCTCGTTCACGCGCGGAAAGCAACAGGAGTTATCGGCTCATTTAGTCACGTGGCTTATCGGCCGATAAGCTCTCTCTCTCTCTCTCTCTTGTTATACCGAGCTTGTCAGTCAGAGAACTGTCGCTGTCCACTGAAGGGGGGGGGGGGGGGGCGACACAGACGAAGAACGAAATTAGCCACGAGAAGTTCGAGTGGCGCCGTTTAGATAGCCACCTGATAAAGTTTTTCCCCACATTTGATTACCCCAGACCAGTCTGTGCATGAACATGGCGTGCGAGACCAATCGTTGCTTGGTCGAGGCATCGGATGTTTCGTTATCATGTGGGCCACGAATTTATGCGCCATCGAAACCGTTAATTTCGACTTTCTGGCGTCTGTTTTGCAAACGATCAGAAGCGCTCCCACGGGAAGTGGACATTACCGTTTGTAGGACTTGGCGGTAGTAGATCGAGTTAAATGTGGGTTTCCGGCTACATAATCCCCGACTATATACTGTTGAGAACAAATCTGTACACGATAATCGAGTATACCGGCATCTCAGTATTTCGGAAACCATTAATTGATATGTGGGGTTTAACGTCCCAAAACCACCATATTTATTGATTGATTTGTGGGGTTTAACGTCCCAAAACCACCATGTGATTATGAGAGACGCCGTAGTGGAGGGCTCCGGAGATTTCGACCTCTTGGGGTTCTTTAACGTGCGGCCAAATCTGAGCACACGGGCCTACAACATTTCCGCCTCCATCGGAAATGCAGCCGCCGCAACCGGGATTCGATTTCGCGACTTGAGGGTCAGCAGTCGAGTACCTTAGCCACTAGACCACCGCGGTGGGGCAGTATTCCGGAAACCATTGTGTATGTGTTGCAGCGTTACTGTAATTTTCTGAGTATTATAAGTGATTGTGTAAGAAAGACGCATTAATCCAAAATATCCGGCATCGAAAAGCGTAATTCTGTCGAAGGACCTACATTAGTTGCACCTACACATAACCTACGTCAGTCGCAATGCTGTCAGTGGCCTAAATTGAAAACGTCCCCGTTTCATTTGTAATATTTCGACACACGTCTAATCGCATCAGTCTATGCCAAGTTGTAATGAAATTTCACTCATTTGGCACGAATATTTTCTGCTCGCTTTCATGATTTGTATAATCTTGTTTTTACAATGTATAAGCGTACAAAAATTTGTTTCATGTGTCCGTTCCCCTATGTAATACCCCTTCGGGGGCCTTTAGGGTTATTATGAAATAAATAAATAAATAACCCAGATTACGTGCATGGTGAATGTTTCGCAGTCCTGCACCCCCCCCCCCTTTTTCAAAGTGATATAACCTGTTCGAACGGCCGTAGTTCTCCGTCCTAAGCTATATTATCGATACTTTCTGCATCTTACCCCCGTATTCACAAACGCTCCTTGACTCGATTTCCACCCTTCACTTGACAAAGTTGAGCACTGCGCCACTGCTCGGCTGAAAATGACGCTGCGCTACACAAGAATCGCAGCAGATTATCGCCGATATGCAGTGACTTGCCGTGCCTAGAGACGGCGCTCCCATCGGCTTTCTCGAGTGAAGGTGAAGCGCTGAGCGAAGGGACGTTCTAGAATACGGAGGTTAGTCTACTTGTGATAGTAATGAATAACACTACTTTGTACCGAAATCCACACCGCGAAACTGAGGGAAAATCACCGCCGTATCGCGAAAGAGCGGTTACACGCGGTGGGCTCGGAAAGAAGCGCGACCGCCGGCATGCGTCGGTGGCGGCGGAGCAGACGAGTCCGTGCCGCAGTGACGTCATTTGGCCGCGAATGCAGCGACGCCAGTGTTAGTTCTTGGGACTTATTGTCAGGAGAACACAAACGCTGAAATCGCAACTTTCTTTTAATTTTTGTGATACAGCGAAAGCTGATATGAGATCACAACGACAGCCGACCTTGGTGGCTACTATCCACCACCATCACGCAAAATGATATATATATATATATATATATATATATATATATATATATATATATATATATATATATATATATATATATATATATATATATATATAACGTAGCGGAAATCCAAAGATGTTTCGTAAAAAACCCTTGAAACGTGATGTCTCGGTGATTGTGGTAGCTGATTGAGGGAGTAGATTCCATTCACAATTCAGATGTAGTTCTTGGAATGAAAGGGTGCGAATGGGTTATGGTTTTGCATTGAGGAACATAGACGTTTTGTAGGTGGTCGATTCTGGGTGATATCAATGAGGGGAGTTCTGCAAAAGAGCTATGCTAAATATATATATATATATATATATATATATATATATATATATATATATATATATATATATATATATATATATATATATATATATATATATATATATATATATATATATATAGGGTTTGATTCAGTAGAAATATCAGCCGTCATGCAGACACTGCGGAATCAGGGCGTAGATGAAATACATATAAACATTCTGGAAGAAATCTACAGGGGATCAACTGCTACCATAGTGCTTCATAAAAAAAGCAACAGAATACCAATAAAGAAGGGTGTAAGGCAGGGGGACACAATCTCCCCAATGCTATTCACTGCGTGCTTACAGGACGTTTTCAGAAGCCTAGAATGGGAACAGTTAGGGATAAGAGTTAATGGAGAGTACCTCAGTAACCTGCGCTTCGCCGATGACATTGCATTGCTGAGTAACTCAGGGGACGAATTGCAACTCATGATTACGGAGTTAGACAAGGAGAGCAGAAAGGTGGGTCTTAAAATTAATCTGCAGAAAACGAAAGTAATGTACAACAACCTCGGAAAGGAGCAGCGCTTTGCGATAGGTAATAGTGCACTTGAAGTTGTAAAAGACTATGTCTACTTAGGGCAGGTAATAACCGCAGAGCCTAACCACGAGATTGAAGTAACTAGAAGAATAAGAATGGGGTGGAGCACATTCGGCAGGCACTCTCAAATTATGACAAGTAGATTGCCACTGTCCCTCAAGAGGAAGGTATATAACAGCTGTATCTTGCCGGTACTTAGCTACGGAGCAGAAACCTGGAGACTCACAAAGAGGGTTCAACTTAAATTGAGGACGACGCAGCGAGCAATGGAAAGAAAAATGGTAGGTGTAACCTTAAGAGAAAAGAAGAGAGCAGAGGGGATTAGGGAACAAACGGGGGTTAAGGATATCATAGCTGAAATCAAGAAGAAGAAATGGACATGGGCCGGGCATGTAGCACGTAGACAGGATAACCGCTGGTCATTAAGGGTCACCAACTGGATTCCCAGAGAAGGGAAGCGGGGTAGGGGGAGACAGAAGGTTTGGTGGGCAGATGAGATTAAGAAGTTTGCGGGTATAAATTGGCAGCAGCAAGCACAGGACCGGGTTAACTGGCGGAACATGGGAGAGGCCTTTGTCCTGCAGTGGACGTAGACAGGCTGATGATGATGATGATGATGATGATATATAGGATGAAATTTTCAGCTTTATCGACACTTACAACGCTGTACATCCGAACATACACTTCACACACACCTACTCGCAAGCAATAGTGACGTTTTAGCGTCATCCGCACATCTAGTGACGTCACCTTTGCCACATACGCTCAACTCGGCTCGTTATTCAATCGTATAGCGTGTCGCTTTTGCTGTGCTGTGCAGTCCAATAATACCTCGCATGCATGGCAACACTCGCAGACTGCAAAGCAGACTAAGAAAAAGCGATGCACTCTTGCGTTGCGCTGCACGACTCAAAATCCATCAATGTCACGTAACCTGCGCCGTCAGCCACGTCACGTGCCCCCCAGCGAGCTAAGTCTGCAAACCAAGCTTTTTTTCTACCACGTGCGTTGTTGCGTCACCCGAACTTGCGCAAGCTTGGCAGCTTAGCTGACTATAAGTTATAACAAATCAAGAAGGGGCGGGTACGCTTCGGCCGATATTTGCTGGTGTTGCATCCGGTTCGTTTGCAGCAATAGATGGCGTACCATTATAGGGGAAGGTGCTGCATTGCGAACATGTGCGTGATGGTGTAGCTCATCACCACTTAATTTTCTCTCGCATGACAAAGCACGCACTTTACGAAACTCTGGTATACATGGACTTATAGGTATATATATCTACCTTCCATATAAACTTCGTCGTTTTTTTTTTGTCTATGATGTAAAAGTTAGGGCGCTTTCGCATTCACCAAGTTCGTACGTTATAGAGAACACACACACACAAACAGACGTGTCGGTTGCAGCTGATGCCGCAGAAGTGTTCGTCTGCTGCCGTGAACAGCAAGCAGACGACGCACCGATAGAGACGTTCCTGTTAGGCTTAGCTCCATGCATTCATTATAATGCGTACAGTATAAGCCGTGACCAAGCGCGTTATATATCATATATTTATAGATATATAAATCATCGGGTGAAACGAGGTGGGCAGTGATGGCGCCTCCGATGTTTTTTCGACACCACCATCTCGCATGAATGACCCCTTGCTCCGGCATAAATTATTGATCGGTAACCTGAACAGGTGTCCGTGAGCAGTGTTGCGAGGCCTTAGCGGCGTAAGTTCCTAACCTTCGCTGCGCCCCTTGAAAAAAAAAGGAGAAAAAAAAGGTTTCGCGTTTTCCAGATACCAGTGAGTAAACAAATAAACATGCAAGGCAAGCGGGTAATTGAGCAATCAAACACCCTGAAAGAAAAAAAAAAAAGAGACTGGGTTTACACACATTACGCGCGTCGCAGGAGCTTTCGTGTTGTGCATGCGTGCGCCCAACTTTCAAGTACAGTTTGGTAGAGTTATACTGCTCTTTTTTTTTTTCAAAGTTTGGTACACACATTGCGCAAGCTCATTGCGTACCGCGAACAGCTAGCAGACGACGCTCTAGAAAGAAAGCAGACGGCCTCAAAGAAAGAAAAAAAAAAACACGGTCCGCCAAGTCTGCAACCCTCACGCCTTCGGATTAGGCACATAAGGTGTCCGAGGCGGCCGCCGTAATGGAGTCACGTCGTCGAGAAAGGATCAAAGACGGGCCAGCTGACGCCGACGCAGCACGCAAACACAAGCGACTGTTTCCAAGACAACGCGACAACATGGCGCCCGCAAACAACCTCCATGCAAAGAAAAACACGCGTGTTAACGAACTTCGAATGCTTGCCGCGTAAAACGCGAAGTAGCAGCGCGGTCTATTCCGAAAAAAAAAAAAAAAAAGGCGGAGGTAAATCATTCGTATAGTAACAGTGGGGGTGCGTATTGGCCCAGCACGTTACACTTACGTCATAGCACGCAGGGCTGACAAAGCCACGGTACAAGAGCGCAGAGGAACAAAAGCTCTCAACCAATACGTTGCCTCACGGATGTCACGTGACCCATAGTGCGACGGGCAGATAATCCAACGCTGGAATTAATGGCTTCGTCGGGAGTTACCGAGGCCTTGTGTGTGGCGTAATGCGTCCTTGCCGGTCTATTTCTTCCTCGGCGGTTGTAGGTGTTGGACGACGCAATCTGAATCGTGGCAGACCTTGACTGTTACTTTGTCGGGAGTTACTTTGAATACGAGACTTCGGCGTTCGAGCTAGACACGGCAACAGTCTTGCGTAGCTGCGTTCCTAATTGATAGGCGGTGTCGATTTCATTGCCGTTGTTTCGTGGAAGGCAGCTGGAGTGTTTACCGAATCTCTCAAATGTGTCCGCTCGGGCTTAACTGCGAATAAAAGAAGGCTATTGATTCATTGAAAGGCCTAAACAGTTACGTTGTGAAAAGGTTGTTTCCTTATTGAGGAGGGGATAAGTGTAGACAGTGTAGACAAAGAAAAAAAAACAAAAATCAGGGGTGTTTTGACATTTAGCGTTGACGACGGGCTCTTGGTTTATTCTTTCTCTCGTGTTTATAAAAAGGCCTTTAATTATTGAACACGACTTGACTTAAACTTCAGAGGTGCCCACACCTCCATTTCTCGTGAAACGTTTCTAAAGAGTGGGCATACGTGATTATACACTTTCAACTCGAGGCAATTTTTAATGACAAATTTATACATATATAGTTTTGTGATGTATTAGATATGTATAAGTGACACTTTACTGATCCAGGACGCTGGGAGGCATTTCATGCAACAAAAAAAAAACATTACTAATATGTGAAATGTAAATATACATAAATTGAAGCATGTGTGAGAAAGGGTGACAAGATAGGCACGTTGTGAAAAAGACACTTAATCATTTAGTTCCCCGCTTTCCTATAGCCTCAGTGACGTAGTGGGAGCCTCCTAACACCCCAATCATCGGTCGTCGGCAGGGAGAAGGGAGGGAGAGGGTCGAAAAATGGTGTCGTTCATATCAATGGCGTCACAGTGCGGACAGGGTAAGTGAGCTGGAGCCTGTCTGAGCCACTTTCTCCAGCCCGTTCGACTTACTACCTACTCATATTGTGAGCTTCCATCTGTCGGCTCTCATCTCGACTATGGATTTCAGTGACGTCACAGTGACGTTAAGGTGTTGACATTTTTCGGCGTAATAGTTAAAAAAAGTGCTGACTTTAACTTCCTCTCTAATTATGAACCAATGATGAAAAAATTAATGACGTTAGGGTTCACAAAAAGCAATATTAATTCCAAAATAACTGATCTCGTGTTTTGCTCGTGCGTCCCTTTAAATCGAATGAATGAATGAATGAATGAAATGTGCTGTCCTAAGCGGTTGCTGATCCTCAATTGCTGCCTTTGCCTCAGGGCGGTCCAGGTGCCTCTTCGGCCGGCTTTGGGAACTTCGCCGAGATAGGACCCTTGGACGTCCAGCTGTTGCCGAGGAACCACAGCTGGGTATGTCGTACTGTTTCGGTTGCGCACATCCCCTAAAGTGGTGTGCCAATCCACTTCTATAGAAACAACTCTGCTTTCTCTGCGCGCGCTCTCTTTGATCGGACGAAAAAAAAAACAAAAAAAAAACTCACGGAGTTTGTTAAGCATTCACCTGACACGACTCGTAGGCGAAAGCCTCATTCTTCTCAGGGGTGGCGCCAGGGTTACCTTACCGACGTAGGGGGGGGGGGGGGGCAACAGTAATTGAGTTCTTCCGCAATAGGGCGGGGGGTGGCAGGCGAAAGGAGGGCTTCGTACTTCTTTCACCGTACTAGCTGATGACAATGCCAGTTCCATAGTTGACTCTCTTATCGCTGTTGTTCATGCCTGACACCACTGCGTCAAACAGGTGCGTTTCGCCAACTTGCTGTTCGTGGACAACCCCGTCGGATCGGGCTACAGCTTCGTGACCAACGAGACGGGCTTCGCGGTCAACAACTCGCAGATCGCCTCCGACCTGGTCACCATGATCTCCGTGTTCCTCGCAAAAATGCCGGAGTTCCAGGTAAGTCATGCATGCGCATAGTGGTTGATTTTGTGAAGTTCATTCTCGTCATAGAAAAGAAAAAAGTCGCTTTCGCCTTTAACATTATCAATGAGAGAATGGAATGCATTACGTTTTCAGGATTGCTACAATAAGTGAGCCGCGCCTTTGTTTACTTCAGAATTTCTCACGTATTTCGAGCCCTGCAACTTTCATTAACAATTATGCTTTGTCCGATGTTTTCTATTCTTGTATTGCTTATCTTGTCATTATGTTTCGTGAACTTCTGTACTATAGAATTGAATTAACCTGCAAATAAATTATTCTCCGTGAAAACAGTATTCAGTTTTAACTCCCACCCCCCATGCAATGCCCCTAGTGGGCCCTTAGGATAAATAAATAAATAAATAAACAAACAAACAAACAGTTCCTAAACCACAGCGCACGTTTTTAGAGCGGCCTTATTCGAAGCGAATGCAGTGTTGAAGTACTAATACAGTTCTCTCAATAATTTGCGCGACTCTGAAATATAAAAATAAAAATTCTTGAGGTTCGACGTCCCAAAACCGCGACATGGCTATGAAGAACGCCGTAGCAGAAGGCGCCAGAAATATCGACCATGTGATGTTTTTTTTTTTTTTTTGACGCGCACGCAAATCACGTGCCTCAAGTAGAGTACACGTATACCAGGCATTTTCACCTCCATCGAGAGTACGGATTTGATCACTCAACCTTCGGTTCAGCAATCGAGGCACCGACTCGGAATGAAGAAACCAAGATCAGAGGAAGAGACTACGCGAAAATGGCGGTAATCCCGGGCCACGTCAAACTTTCTCCCGGCAATTTTTCAAGCAAGAACTGTTTATCCACTGCAGTATACACGCTGAAAAAAAAAACTGTACTTTGACTCTTTCTTGCTTCACAAGTATAGACACGTAGTCGGGGGGGGGGGGGGGGAAGCTTCCCACCCTTCTCCCGAAGTTTATTCGTTTTGCCCAGTACATATAATAAATTCAAGGCATTCATTCAACTGGTATACCGCCCCCCGTTCTCGCCCCTGCCTCGAAAAAAATTCATGGCTACGGGCCTGCTATTGACTCGCGTGTAATCTCTTGAGCAAGACATATAGGTTGACCTTTCTTTAGAAAGTCATAACGCGTATACGACTTTCAAAAAGAGAGTTTTCGAGTTTCTTTAAAAAGAGTCAAACCACCACGACTCTCCTTAAAGAGAGTCAACGTGACTCTTGAGATATTTCAACTGTGAACTTCATTAAACGAAATATGGTTAAACAAAAAAAAAAACATGTTGGAAACATCTGGATCCTTGGCATAGTGCTAGTATGGATACATGCAACTATAACGGTCATAAATATACAGGCAGGAGACAGGGTAATGCAATCATTTAACGACATGTTAGCTTGGCACACAGAATATACTGAAAAAAAAAATCTAACTTATGCACAATAGTTTAACAGGTTTAGGTTTTGTGTACCGAACATAATTAAAACATCTCATATTTTCATACATCCGTTTAAGAGAGATTCTGGTCAACATAATAAACATAAGTTAAAGCTTCACGGCGTGTCCGATACTACGATGCGAAACCTAAATAGTCTAGTATAGTTACACATGGGAGAGTTACGTAATGAAGATTCTAAGTACACCTTTTTATTGTACATAATAACAACAGACAACTGATCGTTCAAGTGCTAGCAGGTCAAGGAATGTAAATTGCTTATCCTGATGTTTGATAACAATCGCAAACGACGAGTTCTTATCGGGCTGCTTTCGTAATCAGCTCTCGGGCGAAATATAAGGGTGATATGCCGTAGAAGAAGTTGGCGCGGTATACGTGACAGTTCGAGATCTGCACTGACGTCACGCATATACACGTGTGTGCCGGTGACGTCACCGGGTCGCATATCGTCCACTCGAGCGAAACAGTCAATCCAGCAAAGAGAGATTGATTGATTGATTGATTGATATGCGGGGTTTAACGTCCCAATACCACCGTATGATTATGAGAGACGCCGTAGTGGAGGGCTCCGAAAACTTCGACCACCTGGGGTTCTTTAACGTGCACCCGAATCTGAGCACACGGGCCTACAACAATTCCGCCTGCATCGGAAATGCAGCCGCCGCAGCCGGGATTCGAGCCCGCGACCTGCGGGTCAGCAGCCGAGTACCTTAGCCACTAGACCACCACGGCGGGGCAGCAAAGAGAGAGATACATATAGAGAGGAAAGGCAGGGAGGTTAACCAAGCTTGGCTTGGTTGACCACCCTACACTTGGGGAGGGGTAAAAGAGGAATATTAGAAAGGAAAGAGATAGAAAAGGAGCGAGAAAGAGGAGGCTGAATGGTCAGCTCGAGACAACACAGCACGGTCTTCATAAAAAAAATCCAGCTAAAAAACTAAGATTAATGCTCATTAATAATAATAACAACAATAATAATAAATTATTATTATTATTATTATTATTATTATTAATAGCTTGTGAGGTATTACGCGCGCAAACTTTGAAGTGATCGTGATAGGCGGCGCAGTGAAAGACTTCGCGAATTTCGACGACCTGGCGTTGTTCAACGTGCACCGAAGGCGCACAATACTCGGGCCTCTAACATTTCGGATCCGTCGAAATGCGACCGCTGCGAACAGAATCGAAATCGCGACAAAAACTTTCGAGCTTTAAAATAAAAAGATTGTGACGCACGTCACATCAAAATATCACTCCAAACTATTCAGCCAGTTCAAGATGTGGCTGACGGATATACTTGAGTGGATCACCAAAGATTACCTTCGAGATAACTTGTGAAGGAATCTCATTTTTTTTCTATTATCGACTGTCTACGTAAGCATCAGCCAATTCAACAGTCTGAACATGCTTGTTGTAGCGAGCGTCTCTCGTAATCATATGGTGGTTTTGGGACATTAAACCCACATATCAATCAATCAATCAATCAATCATTGTCGTAACGATGCGACAATGCAAACACATACGTGATTACTGTAGAAGGACTGAAAGCTGGGGTAGTTGCTGTATCAAGGTTTCTTCATTATTCAAACTGTTAGCTGACCTGCCGTTTTCTTGCTTTAGTGTGGTCACATGTGTGTGAAGGTTGAAGTGTTCCTTTTCAGTTCATGTTTTCCAATAAACATTCGGTTGCGAGTCAGCGCTACGGTTTGCTACTCCTCTTGTGTCCACCTAGTCGCGCGCTGAGTTGAAACATGTTCAAACGCTAACGACTGAACTCTTTCTGTTCGTTGCAGAACGTGCCTCTATACATATTTAGCGAGTCCTACGGCGGCAAGATGGCAGCCGAATTCGCCCTCCAGCTTTACAAGGTAAGGCAAGAAGGCAGCATGGGCATGTGGAGGGCGATGCATGAAAAACGTCGCGACTTCAAAGTTGACATGAAACTTGAAGGCCCGTAACGTCCGCGTTAGGCCAACATCGTATTCACTCAAGAGCATTCACTGACATGTGGTCATAACATGGCATGCAGACCTCTATGCCTCGCGTGCGTATAAACGTCGCACCACCCACGAAATGCGAAAATATTGAGGAACTTGAGAGGAACCAGGTGCTCTCCATAAGCGAAGGACCCCGTAAAATACAGATGCACAGTCTGTCTTGCAGTAAGAACACGTCTCGCAATCAGTCGAAGTCACGGGACCTGCTAATACCAAGTGCACTAGTGCACAAGGATGACGACAGAATTTTTACTTCGAAGACACATTGCCAGCGCCATAACTATAATCATAACTATAATTGTGCCACTAAAACGAGATTGGTCTGTCTCGCCGATGAATATGGTCGCAGATGATCTATAGTACTTCCCACAGTGCTCTCCGTTAGTTGCGTAAGGTATACAAGCCGCCGAGGACAATATTGTCACGTGGTCGCGATGTAGGGGAAGGCAGGAGCTATAGTCTCTATGCCCAAGATGAAACTGTTGATTTGGCCGAACTTGTGGCCGGGAAACAGAAAGTCAGATTACAGCAATACGCACTGGTAATGACATAGGAACGTGCACGGCGTCGGCCATCGATAATCTGAGTCTGCGGAGAGGCGCGTCAGCATTTATACACCCGGCAGCAAACATTCGAGCGTTATCCTCGGCGGCCACGTTTGTTCCATAATGAATTATGCCATGCACAAGCCTATCAGATTATCCTGAAGTAATCGGCAATGCTCTCTCACACATGCTGGCACGGTTTGCGTAAAGCACTAAGACGTGCAATATAGGCCGCCAACGTAAAGCATAGAAATTAAGAAAGACGCGTGTGTGGCGCGATATGAACAATAATAACGGTACTTCTTTGTAAACAGGCCCACGCTAGTGGCAAGGTGTTGTGCAAGCTGTCTGGCGTCGCACTCGGGGACGGCTGGCTGTCGCCGTTGGACTCGACGTCAACGTGGGGACAATACCTCTACACTATGGTGAGTGATTCGCTATCTCATTCTTATACTGTCTTTTCTACAGCAAAGCTGCCAAAGCTGAAAGCAAGACGTTTGTTAAAGGGCACTAAAGTCAAATAACAATTTATGTCAGAAAGGAAGCTCAATGTATGACAACACCTAAAATGACTATATTATCAACAACACTGCCCTACTTATCGAGAAATTACGGTAAATGTACAAGAACACAAGCGTTGCAGTAGGACATTTTCAATATGATCCCGATGACATCAGACGGACCGCCTACAGTTAATCACTAGTAATCGATCTGTCTGCTCTAAATAAGGAACTTTCCGTGCATCAAGAGACGCAGTAAAATGCTGCTTGTTTTTTTCTGTTTTATTAATGGAGAAAAAGAACCTCCGGACGTTACTATAGAGAATTGCGCGAGCTGTTCAAAAATTCCATTTGCGCGTCGTTACACGGGACAAATAATGCCATCTAGCGGAGCGCAGTTGAAACAAAAGCGTCTGCAATCTCGGGAAAATGGAGGGAAATTGATCAATGGCCGTTTTTGCTGCTGTGTCTCCCCCTGCTTTCGGTCTGCTGCTACTAGCCCAGTAAAGCCGGGTAATGTTGCCCACGGCAACAGCGACGTGAGACGGACCGGTCGGTCCGCTTCATGAGGCGGGTAATTCAAAGTGCGCTAACCCGACTCGGACCACTAAAACGTTACTTCATTTCAAAATAGGCCCTTCCTTGGCACAAAAGTAATACTACGAGGTTTCTGGATCACTATTTCAACAATCAACGTTGACTTAATAGTTGACTTTAGTGTCCCTTTAACACAAACTCCATCGGCATCACTGTCGTAGCGACCGCCGCAGGTGTGCGCTATATGTGCTAAATATAGCCAAGCCACCGCTGCGCCTAGAAGCAGGCGGCGCTGAGCTGCCGTCATAACTGCCAGACACCTTACCCGCGGGTCGGGGACAGCGATTACAAGCGTGTTCCGGATTCACCCGTCGCCATCTCTTGGCTGCCGCTTCTACGGTCAAACCACAGAACACCTACCAGTCAAACACGCTGGATTCAACAGCCTCCGGACAACGCCTCCTAAAGAAATTATGCCTGGAACGTGAGCCGTGAACGCGCTGCCCTACCCTCTGATTTTACCCTCCTCCTTCGGTACGAAGGCGAGCGTCTTCGACGGCCACCCCCTGCGAACACAGCAATGCTCTCACAGTTGCCTCCGAGCAGCCGTGATGTCATGTGACAGAACGGTACCCTAATGTCACGTGACTGAGCGGTACGGAGGCGAGCGGTCTCACGCGACGGATGCTTGCAACACGGGACAGGAGGCATGGCCTCCGAGATTACGTGCCGACAAGAAGCTCCCAATTGAAAAGAGAGCGATGTTCCAGGCATAGTTTTTCTAGGAGGCGTTGCTCCGTAGAGTTGGTTCCCGTTCTGCAGCACGACGAACTAAATATGATCCAGTTTCTTTGTGTCAAGCATTGAACAACTTAGTGTAAACGTCGCGTGTTTTAACGTGAGAGCGTTAAAAGACTCGTTTCTCAGAAATCCCGGCGGCGGTGTCGTTGATTGTGGGCGTAAAATCATCTTGTGAGTGACCGCAACATCGAAAACGATGCAAATAATTTTCCGAGTTTGAGTGAGAATGGAACCGGGGCCATTCGCGTGACGAGTGGGTGTTCTGCTGGACAGTCATGCGCTTGCTTGTGTATGAAGTTGAAAAAAAGATCCTCTGCTTGGAAATGACTTCACATTACGTGTAATATGGCAGTAATATGACGTGGTACAAGCGTATACATTGCCATCAGGCGTCAGGACAGGCGATTATCAAAATAAATTCGTGGCTCAAAAGCTGGCTGCCCATTACAACAGGCGAAAAGATTTATTGTGCATAATTGCTCATGGTTTAAAACATATGCTCGACATCACACAGAATGCAGCCATGTGCGAAAGCTTCACTGGCATGAGACCATTTCAACATCATCGATTGTGTTGTGGTAATCTACAATTTCAACTTTTCGAGTAACGAACAATACAATAAGAAGCATGCGCTAAGTGGTTGAAGTATGCATAAGATATCAATGTCGCGTTCAACTTTTTTTCTTTTGTTATACTGGAAAGGTCTCGACTGCTGAACCATTCTTCTAAACTTTTATGTAATGTGAGTATGAGAACTCCTCCACGAGGAGTTCTCGCATCTGTCTAGAAAAATTGGAGTGACAGAGCAAGGTTTGCAAGCGGGTAGTAGACAGCAGATAAAGGAGACAAAAAGGACTCAATGAGGACTAGTGCTTGTCCTCGTTGTCCCCTTTGTTCGCTGTCTATTCGTGAACATAATCTTCAGTTTACAATCAATGTATATGCACTCCCTACAATGCACAATTTATATGCATGAAAACATTTACACAGGATGTGTTTCCTCACCAAGCAGGGGAGGGGACCCGAAAAATCATGCATAGACATTATCTACAGTATACAATCAATTTATGTGCACTCGCAAGAGTGTAGAATTTACACGCATTAATTGTAAACTCTAGGGAGTGGTTGCCAGCGTACAGAGGCGGTGCTGTGAATACACGCTGCATGTGCGATGTTCGCAGTCTTTCCTGGACAAGACCAACCTGATGACTCTTAACAAGGTAGTGGGCGAGATACGTCAAGCACTGGTCGCAAAGGACGGAGCCAAGGCGACGTCCTTGTGGGCCTCGGCAGAGGACATCGTCGAACAGGTGGGAAACCTCTGAGATTCGCAGTGAAAGGGTCATCGGTTTGAAGTGTAGTTCCAAATTCTTCAAATGTGCGTGCTGCTTCGTTATCTATACGCGGTAGCTATTGCTAGCCAAACCTGTGAGATCTACCGACTTTTTTTTATGATTCTCTTTTCAATCCCGATACTATAGCTGACGAATGGCATCGATTGGTACAACATCCTACTGCCCCAGCAAGAACAATCGGCCTCTCTGGGGACACTGTCCCTGCCGTCTGACAACACAATCGGTGCGTATATATACATGTGTCTATGCTATCCTATACATTGAGTACTCTATGTATAAAGTGCTTAGTGTACATAGCGTGATTAGGTTTTACGCTGTGCGTCAGAATCGACAATAAACAGGCGGCGGCGTGCTGTCTTGTTTTGCAAGTCCATATAATCTCGAAGGAATTGTGACTGCTCGCGTATTAAACTAATCATCTACTTAAAGGCCAACACCGGCGATTTTTTGACCATGTCAGGGTAATGGTGCTTTTATGTTTTTTTGGACACTCTTCTTACGCGCCCTATAACTGAAATTCTCAAAAAATTCTAAAATAATTTTTAATTACCAAAAAACCACAATAACAAAACAGCAACCCAACCTAGTGCGCTTCTACGTGTAACGTAAAGATTTGCCTGGCGCTGCAGGAACCTGTTTGATTGCACATAATGCTAGCTAGATGGCACTTTCTGTCGACGCCTTACACGGCGATCGGCTAAAACGCTTAAGCTGTTATGATGAATATATGGCGAATCGTGTGCGGCTCACAACGTAACATTACTTGGCACCTATCGCACGCCCACCAACACGAAGAAGGAAATCGTACGCTCAACCAAGGAAGCGCCAGCAAAATCCGAACAATCCATAGTAGACAGGCAGACGCTGCAGTGGCGCATCAGTTCGTCACTTCCGCCCAGGCGAAACTCAACGTCGCGCACACAATGTTGCCATTAATTCTAGCAAAGCGAGGTGAGCGTTTCGAGGCAAGCTATAAAATTCATTTGAAAAAAATCTGCGAAACTCTCAAGCCTGCAATCAGGCACGAATGACGCAAACGTGCAAATGAGCGTACCCAGCGACTTTCTTTGAGATCCACTGACCTCGAAAAATCGCTAGAGTTGGCCTTTAAGCAAAAGTTGCGCGAGTTGACAGGGCTTTGGTTCCTGCTGATGAGCCAATTAACGCTTTCCTAGACATCCTTTTTCTTTATATTTTGCTATCCCCTCCCCCCCCAGGGCTCTCAGTGTACCATCTAATAATGCCATTTTCTCCTCTCTAACAGGCCGCGCATTCGTCCGCCATGTGGCGCACTTCTACAACATATTCAACGGCACCCTCACCGAGCTTATGAATGGACCAATCAAGGAGAAGCTCGGCAGCATCCCCAAGAACGTCACCTGGGGAGGTGAGGACGGCGCAATCCCATGAGCTTTGTGTCGCTGCATTGTTGTGCGGTCTTTCTGAACAGTCAAACAAAAGTTATGCGGGCTGGTGAGGGCCTCTTTTTGTTAATGGGAAAAATCGGTGACGCGAATCCCAGAGCCCAAAAGGTATAAATAGGTTTACCGCGTATACGCCCTACGTCCACAACTCCAGATGTGCAGACAAGTTTGTTTTCGGACTCGACCAACAGAATCAACAGTGCTTCGAGAGCAGAAGCGTGCGTACCAAGGGGGAATTGGGGGGCGCCCTTTTTAATTACAGTTGAACCCCTTTGTAAGAGACCTGCCCCGAGGAACGATTCTTGTCTTTTGTATAAGGTGTCCTGTACAAATAAGCAGGGTACCTTCTATGCATTTTCTTACTAACCCTTGTTTTAATGTTGGCACATTGGTGCCTCTTATACTCATTTGTCTCTTACATCAGTGTCTTTTATAATAAGAAAGAGGTTCAAGCCTACCTCCTTAATTTACTTAGTCGGTCCTGTGCTGACGAAGACGACGCCGATCCTCGACTATTATGGTGGCCGAGCCATTTTGGGAAGCGTGCCATTCGTTCCATTCTCATTGTTGCATACATTGCGAAGCTTCATGCAATAAGATGACACAGTACTCCAAGAGGGGAAAAAAAAAGGGGGGGGGTAGGATCACGAATATGTCCTTTCGCCTGCTCTGTGTCGCTGCATTGTTGTGCGGTCTTTCTTTTTTTTAAGTGTAATGCGCCTACTCATTCCATGCATCATGCATAAACTACAGCCCTTCAAGTTTTAGTGATGTGTACTGCAATGCTTGTTTTCGGACTCGACCAACAGAATCAAGAAAGGGGGCGGTGGCGCTGAGGTGACATTTGCCTCAGCCCCCAATGGTCACAACCCTGCACTCGCCTATTGTCTAGAGAATCATGAACAAAGGTTGCACATACTGAAAGTGCTGGCTCCTGGTCCACCCGTTGTGGTCTTCGCCTTATCTTCCATGATTTCGTTTCGTTTTAAATATAATTACGTATTTAGTGGCTCCAGTGTATACCTCTTATGCATGCATACACGATTCTTACAATCTTCTATGGCACGCAGGTCAGTCAGGTGCGGTCTTCCAGGCATTGAAAGCCGACTTTATGCTGCCGGCTGTTGATGCAGGTGAGTCACTGTACCCGCCGAGGCTGTCTAATGGCATGCATGCCTGCCGCATTTTGATGGAGGTAGAATGCTAGAGGCCCGCGTACTTAGATTTAGGTACACGTCAGGGGCGTAACCAGAAATGTTTTTCGAGGAGGATTCAATACTTTATGTTCATGCGTGTTTTGTATGTGTGCGTGTATATAAACGCAAGGGCAGTTGAGATTCTTCTTATTGCCCATGTTGAATAGTGCGCATCACTGTGCCTTGTCTTTCTCGGCGACTTTCCCGGTCGGCTGCGCGTTGCGCTCGTGCGCATGCTTCGACTCCCATTACCCCATCCCTGTGCTGACCTTTTGAGGGATAGACAGCTACGGGTGGCACTTTTCTCTTCTTTTCCTTTTCGTAAACACTTAAAGAGAATTTTCGGGAGGGGGGGGGCTGAACGTCTAACACCCCCTACCCTTCCCCGGCTACTTCAGTGGTACATGTTACAGAACCCTTCAAGAGATAAGAAGTTGATGGCGCCCTATTTGCACGCGGACACCTCCATACACCACATCAAAAACCCAGCTGGTGAATCAAAGCGGTGCAGTCATCAGAGAGCAAGACTTTAAAATGCAGTTCCACTAGTTGGATATATATAAAGATTAGGCCAGTTTGCACCCTCTGGGGAGCTTTTAGTTCCCAACGATAACTGGCATAGGACGCAGAAGTTCGCACCCTATATAGGGAGTTTTTTACTCCCAAATGATCATCGTCATCGGGCACATTGTTAAGAATTTTCTTTGTTATCAGGAGTACTCGCAAAAGCTCCCGTAGAGAAGTACTGAGGCAAAGAGGCACCAACACGCTTTCTCTCTCTTTTTTTCTCGCCTTGCGCCGAAATAAAGTGAATCTTATCCCTGTATTTTACAGTGGACAGACTGCTGAATGAGACTGACGTCACGGTGGCTGTTTATAGCGGGCAGCTGGACCTTATCGTCGATGCTCTTGGTAAGTTTTGGTCTTCGGCGATGACGTCACGTGCTTCGTTGTCTAGTAGTCGCGAAAAGATACTGTACTTTTAGATCTTGTAAATTGCCCACAGTATATGTATGTACTAACTTTCTTTGCCAAAACAGAGCGAAGAAGACAATCGTACACCAGATCCGCTTTTATGAGCACATTTGGGTCACTCCTGCTTCGGATGTAAGGGGGGCGCAACACTTTTATAAAAAAAGTTGATAGATGGGTCTTAGTATAAGCGCATGACGCTTCACGAATCACATTCCACAAACATATTTATAATGCGTCAGGTACGAGCAGAGATACAAGTGACGCAGGGTGGGGGTGGGGAGGAATGACAGAGAGTCAAAATGCGTCTCTTCTTTCCAGCGCGCGTCACAACCTTGAACATTTGTTTCGTTCTCCGAATGCACGGCAGAGAAATAATAGGCGCGCCTGGGCACGTGGCGGCATCTCGCGGCAGCTACAGTGACTATGCAGCCCGCGTCGTGGCATCCGAGATGAGCCGGTGGTGCACCGTTGCTGCGGCAGTCCCATTCTCACGCAGAGCTACAGTGTACTAGAATTCTAGTACGCTGTAGCCAGGCAGATGAGCGCCACTCGACTCATGGGAAAGTATCGCCATCTCGCGGCGCTTTAAGGGGGCGACGAAAACACACCATGGCCTCCGAGATCGCGGGCGCGCGGCGGGTTTCTCTCCGGCCCTCCCAATCGCACGGAGAGCGTTTTTTCAGAAATGGGTGTGGCCCGCTCTCTTCTCCGCACCGTGGCACTCTTTCTTTCAGTCTAAAATGCTGCCGTGCTGTTGGCGAAGCTTCTATGTGGCGAGAAAAAATTGGTTTTGTGCTTTTATATAACTTTGTGTTCATTTGGAAATGTAGTGTCAAGGTATACGAGCGGCAAAGTTAACGCTGGGGCGTTTCATTTTTAAATGGGGTTTTTTATTTTGCTGTGGATTGGTGCCGCCTATATTAGAGAAGTCAAAATCGCGATGCCTCTGCAAGAGATCTGCATGTGCTCAAAACTATACTTCGAAGTTCGCGGGCTGTATAGGGGGGGGGGGGGGGCACTGGCTAAAAAATATGGCAGCCCGATCCTTTTTATTCTCTATTTACCTCGATAAATTTGTGGTTTTCTGAAAGACGCCATTCGGCCGCATGTGCTACCCTTTGATTTGGATGCAGTAGAGATAACTGTGAATGAACACGATACTGACATTGCCTTTGTGCTATCAAATCATAATCAAAATACAGATGACGAAAAAAGGAGACGATGATAACTCAAGCACTTCCACTGTGAATGATGTAGGGCGTAAATGCAGGTCGGCTAATCGTAGCCTTTTACAATATTCCGGCGAAATTAGTTATCGTATTAATAAGTGGCACGGTCAGTGCACTTAATTATCTAGAGCGCAAGTGGAATTCGGTTGACCACCTGATAAATATCGGTTCGCGATAAAATAGCAAGACAATCTCTAACAATAGGAGGGCAATATAATTCAACAATAACTAGCCCAGTCTTCAGTAAGAGGGAATTCTAGAATGCCTCAATCACAGACTAAATAATGCCTCCTTGCAATGATCTATATAAAAAAATTCAGCAGTTGTCATGCTTTTATTCGCCAATTGGATCAAAATAAAAACAGTAACAGAAAGAGAATGCTTGCCCTCAGTGCAGTCAGAAAATTTGTTGGTGCTTTTGCATGCTCACACGCGAGAAAAAAAAATATGCGCACGCTGAAATCACGCGCGCTCTGCTTTTTGCTGTGGTCTCCACCGCTCGAGGAGCCACACTAAACGCGCTCTCTCGCGGTAGCCGAGCGCGTGAGGCAATACTTGCTGGTTTAGGCCATGAACACACTTCTCCGCTGGGTAATCTCGGAGGCCATGCCCGCGACGCTCAAATCAGCCAGCCGTGATTTCCAGCCGACTAAGAATTGTTAATTCCAAGCCGCGTGCTGCGCTATCTTTGGCTCGCATGTTCTCAGGAGTCCCGACTACCGTTCGGCCTCGTTTTCAGACCATGCTCCAAAAGTGTTGCATGGTTCATTCAGAAGACAATGCACTGCATTTTGACTTGTTAGAAAATCTGTAGTACCTAGCAGACGCCGTCGGAATCTTTGACGTCGCGCCATTTGACGCAGTAATTTCAAGATGGAGTCGACACCTGCAGTTTCTCGCTTATCTAGTCTCTTCACGCAAACCTTGGCGACTTAGAAATCATGACAGTAATTTGGAATAAGAGAAACGTCGCTTACCTCTATAACTCCCGTATTCAGAAACTCTGCTTGACTTGACTTGCCATCGACTTCAATGCAGCACTAACACGTTTCGAACGCGCCGTCTTTGGGCGGTGCCAAGGCAGCACAGACGCATTTCAAACGCGCTGCAGTGGCCCTTTTATGCGCAGTATTAATAATAGCTGAGAAAGAGTGTTATTACTGTTCTAGTGGAAATCAGCTAGCACGACTGTTTTTTAGAAGGGCGGACGCTCTGCGGTTCTGTGGGCGGAGCCTACATTCTCTCTTAACACGGATTGACATCCATGTCGCATACGTGCAGGAACGCTGCAGTGGATGGAGCAGCTCAGGTGGCCAGGCATGAAGGAATTCCAAGCGACGGCCAAGGAGCCCATGGTAGTCGAAGGCGAGACTGCCGGCTACTACAAGTCTTTCAAGAACCTCACCCTCTACTGGGTCCTCAAGGCAGGGCACATGGTATGCCCGCAACTTCACTCTCGACCCCATTTTCCGACTACAGTCCACTATATAGCAGTGCTGTGCAATGCCGGGTTGTAAATGCCTGCAGCGTGGGAACTACCCTCGAATCATCCATTTGCGAAGTGGTCCATGTGACCCGGCTAGTCGACAGTAATTACCATAGGTGCGCGCCGTTTTCCTTCGGGGGAGGGGGCAAAAGCTTATCGCAGCCCCCCCCCTCCTCATCAAGTTAAAAAAGGCAGTTTGAGCCATATTACCCCCATCGTTAGCGGCTAAGGAGGTGGGGAGGCGGCCACTCCCCCCCCCCCCCTGCGCATGCTAATGGAAGTAATGGCCAGAATAGTAGTTTGATTTAGTACGTGAAAAGATACACGTTTTTAAATGATTGTGGTCAAAATGGGTAGATCGGTCATCACATTGGCGGATATGAGCATGGTTTGTCCCATACAAAGGGAATTATTTTTTTTAATGTTGAAAGTTGACAAAGAATGACCACTAGCGTCAACCAACAGCAATACAGTTCAATCTACTGGCAGGACAAGAAATCCCCACTGGCAGAGTCATTTTGCTTAAAAACAAACATTTGTAACTTTAAATTGTATCCTACGCACTTGAGGCAGCTGCAGATTGCACCAGAGAGCAATTTTGGCTCTTTTTTTCTCACGCGTTCAGAGGCCCCCGACGGAGCTGTGTTCAGTTTCCTACATTCCTGCCTGCAAACGGAGAAACGCGAGCGCTGCGTCCACACTTTACAGACACACTTTACGTAGAAATTGCTACAAGGTTGGAGACTTCATATGGTACTCTTTATATTCCGACACGAAACAGAAAAACAGTGGACGGTAGACAGTCTCTAAATAGAAAACGCATAAATACCCTTATGCAGAGTTGACAATGACACGCTATGCATGAAAATGTGGGCACTTCTTACACTTCACTAAGACAACGCCATGCTGCCACCTACCAGCGGCTGCGCATTCTCCACAAGGTTTCGTTTCTCAGCATTGCCAGATGGCACCTATATCTAACGCAGCATTTCTTTCAACAACATTTGCAACGAGGCACGTAGATACGCCGCCAATTCTCTGTTTTAATCAGGTTCCATTCAACAAGAGAGTCTACTGTATATTGTGTCTCGTGTAAAACACTCACTTGGTCTCCTGCTTATCATGCAGGTTCCAGCTGACGCACCGCTGGCAGCCCAGTCAATGGCCCGCCACATCACCATGGGGAAGTGGTGATGAAAACTAAGAAGCCATCAGCAACCGCAAACAGTGGTCAAATAAGCTTTCACTTCATCGTCACCACAAATTCCTTCCAAAAAAGACTCATCACACGAGGAGGAAACTCGAAGCCATTTATTGTCGCCACTGCTGTGCCATCGCCCGAACCCCGCGGGCACCCCACAAGCTCGCCCGACACACAACATGCAGACACTGGTCTGCCTGGCAACACGATTGCGGAGGAGACCCGTGCCCTTGGGTACCTTTCGGTGATACAAGTGATCATTAAAAGCACATGTTCAGAGATGATGACGCTGCCAATGCTCGGCCCTTGGTTTGTGAATGCATTTCTTCGGTAATGGTGGCACTGCACGTTTAATGATTCCGAAAAAAGGGTGCTCTTCTTGCATAGGCTTACACAGAAAACATGCGCACTGCAACAGATCTCGGCAGTGACGGACACAATGAAAAGAAGCAAAGACCAGGAAACGGGAGGCTTTTGTTACGCCACAGGTGCCTGGCTTGCAAGTGCTCCTTTGCACCGAAATTCTGGCATAAAGTTTTGGCAAAAAGTAAATGATAGAATGTCATGCTCTTATAGCAAGTTGGCTTCATACGTGAATGCAGCATATTATGTAGTACCGTTTTTATGCAAGCCTTTTAGTTTGTATGAAAAAAGGTGACGGCTAAGCACAGAATAATGGATCTTGCTGGGAAATATGACTTGTAATTGAAACTCACGAACTTTCCGCTAACGCTCTTGGCACTGCAGTGGATGGCACAGACTGCTAATATATTTTAGAACCCCAGCACTGCACTCAAGTGCTGTCAGATGCTTACCACAGAACGATATGATTCCTTCACACTACATGTGCTTCATATATGCATGCCAAAAATTTAGCAGTCCTGATTTCTGCAAGAGTTACTTTGAAGACAACTTTCAGTACTCACAACAACTTTTTTTTGGCAAAGTTAATTGTCAGGAAATCACTTTAGCGTAAGACTCTCAGCGCTGCTCGAGTCAAATATGTAAACAGGACAGACACAGCTCAAACTGCTCCTCGAAGGTGGGTATAGCTACCATGGACCTCGCAGAATACAGACAGCCACTGCAGTGTAATGGCAAACACCTGCCCAAAGATTGTTATACTAATGGCGTTATGAAACAATTGGCATGCCAAACTAACAAAAGCCTCCTGTTGGTAAAAGCTTGAATGCAAACACTGTTTTTGATAACAAGGCTTCATCCATTAGCACGTACGACAGCAATCATATAAGACCCACCACACAATTTCAAGCCTGTGACCATCAGGCAAATAAACACAATTATTTTTTCCTTTAATTTCTCAGTTAATAAAACATGTGGACATTCATGCTAATATATTCCTTTTATCGGGAACTGCCTCCAAGCATAGTGACTCCACTATAACCTAAGGGGGGAAGGGATGCATTGAACAAATTTTGACAGAAGTACTATTTGTGCCACTGTGCATACTAATAAGGCCAATTCCCATTGCACAAGGGGCTACTAGGTGTGCCAGTGAACCTATACACTTGGCACTACATAAGTCACCATGCCTCAATAACACCCTTCAGTTCACTTGAATGACAACCACAGGTGGTTCACATCACCAAATGGAGTGAAAAATCACCAAACGAAGTAAAAACGCTCTGTTTAGGGCATAAAGAGTAAGGATGCAGGTTGGCATTCATGAAAAGGGAGTAAAATAAGTGTTCAGTTGAAAGGGTATATAGCCGGCATGTGCTGGTGAGAGAAGTAAAATGGTTGGCCAGTTAGACAATGCAGGGCTCAACGAAAGGGGGAGTTAAAAATGACTTTTGGTGAAAAAAAAAAGCTGTGGCACAGGCAAACTTTGGCCTGTTGGTGGTAACCGAAATCTCATTGAGCTCTTGGAAGGCAGAGCTCACTTAGCGATTCGTTTAGTGTTACAGCCTGTCAATAATACAGTAGGACTGCAGGCGGTGTGGTGTACGACTAATGCAACTGACGAGGTTGTTTTGCTTTTTTGCTCGCGGAATGCCTGAAGCAAAGCTCCTCTATGCACATTGGTTAGATCAGATTCAGTATTCCTTTCTGTCGCTTAAAGCACAATCTGGATGTGAATATTACTGAAACTCTGCCCAGGTTTACATGACTAGGATTGACACAACGATTTACAATGAACTACATCATTTTCTTTGGATGTCTCAGCTTTCAGCAAGTGTCTTGGCAGCGCCCGTAAGAGAGCTGCATACCCTCTCTCCAGTATTTTGTTTAGTTTACAGCGCAGTCTGCATGAGAATATTACTGCGTTGGCCAGGGTTTACAAAGCTAAGACTTACACAGCTTAAGTTCAAATTATTTTCAAGTAAGTACACCTTTAGCTGGGAGATGTCCTCGATACAAGCAATTGTGTCTCTGGGCGATGCCTTCCGGAAAAAGCTGCGTCGCATCCTCAGTACAGGTAAGGCAGGCGAAATTCTGTGGCGAGTCGCGTAAGGCACCCCCCTCTGTTAACTACCAACTCAATGCTTCGAATGCAAAGCATGAACGAAAAACACAATAGAAAACAAAAAAGAGGGGGGGCCGCCTTTCGCCGAACCCCAGAGCCCACGAGATGGGAGGGGTTGGGGACCCCCTCCCCCGTCCATTAAATCCGAGGAGGGGGGAGGGTCCAACAGCAGCAAAACTCCCAGACTCAGGAGAGCCACTGTGAAAGGTGGCACGGCCCCGTCGTCATAGAGAGAGACAACACACTTGCCTCCTCCCGGGGCGGCGTGGCTCACCGACTCTCGCTCAACAGCGCGGGGATTGAGGTTGGCGGTCATCCCCACAGTGGGCCTCCTCAAGCCTACACGGAGGAGAGGGGGAACCAACGGAGGAGGAGAGAGACAAGAGAGATCGCGTGTCGGTGTGACTCTGCGTCGCCCCCTCCCCCCACACCAACACTCTTGGCACCCTCAAAACCGTGCACAGCGATTGCGGACCACTCCTAGGCTATGCCCTTTTCACCAAAACACAGCTTTCACTGTCCCCCCCCTCCTCCAAGCTGTGCAGTGAACAGTTGCAGGCACGATGTACACAGTTGAGTCTGCTAGTGGCAGCAAAATGCAACATACATTGAGGCTTGGATGAGGAAATAGACCTCCCACTTAACAGGGATGTCTTTATTTAACTTAATTTTACAATTTGCAATTAACATAATTTTGCTGAAGGCACCACCCTGTTCGTCATGCCACTCTCAATGAACCACGTCCAAAGCATTTTTGTGTTGCTCGGTTGAATATAACCAAAAACAAAATAGCATAACATTTCTAGCCTGAGATTTGATGCTCTTAATACAAGAGCAATACGAATAGCTTTACAACTAGACCTTCAATTAGAGATGAACATCAATGTAAGACACAAAGTTGAAGTTTCACGACATTATTGGTGTTGCAATTGACCACCAAGTGCTTTGGAGGGATGTCTTGTAAATCGGACATGTTTACAAAGAGTTCTTGAAAAGTTGCACCTAAAGAGATCAAAACTAGAACCTGCATGAATAGCCACCCATAGCACACTACTGAAGCCGGGTACAATTTTAGAGAACGGAAGACCTCACTGAAAGGCACACACACTCAAATCTTACCTATACTGTTGTGCAATCCCAAAGCGTTAAGCCACAATTTGCTTGCTTCTACACCCTTTTACTGGCCTCTCCGCGAATGCTTTCATTTTTGGCCAAGTTTAAATTTCGGCTATGATAGAGGAAATTGCGCACTTAAGGACTGTGCTCCAGAATGTCAAAGCTATTTCAATGAAGCACCACAGCCAATTGATATATAAGCTGCTCAGAACTAGCCTGATAAATTTTTCTAATTCCTAGTTGTCACAGTTACATTTGGCTGGGACAGCCTTGAAGTGGTCCACAATGCACCAAACATAAGTGTATGTACTTACACCTTTAGGCGGAGCGCCAGGGGAGTCAAAAGAGAGTCGTTTATTGCTTACACAAGTTCAAGAAAGCCACTCGTCGTCGCAAGAGACAATGGAACAACTGAGCATAAAATGGCAACAGAAGGAATTACAAAGCCCAAGCAAAATAAGTGCTTTTTCGCATTTTCTCACATTCACACACTACAGGGATCAGGAGATGGGAAGACAGGTGATGAGATAAAATGAGAAAAAGAAAACAACGCATAGTCGTCACAGACAACGGGGGCATAGAAAGGATGACTTCCTTTGCACAAACCTTGGAGTGTTCGTCCAGATGATCACACCACTGCAGTCACAGCATCTCGTTATTTTTAACGCACAAGAAACTTCGCAGGTTGATGTAGTTCGCCTACCTTGACGGCACACGGCACGCGACACCCCTACTTTGACAGCACACAATGCATGACACCCCTACCTTGACTGCACAAGCTCGTTCGCAGGAACACCACGTCGTCTCTTGATCACAAACCCCACAACTGGTGTGCGTGCGCGCACGGTTCACTTCCCTGTGGTTCTAATCTTCAAAAATACGGGCGCAAGTGCAAATAATATACAATTAACAATGAAACACTTGCCTGCTTTGAGACTTACTGTGTCGTTTGTGCCCGCAGACAGTTGATGACGGCCACAGAAAAAAAAGGTTTTTGACAGCGAGCATAGTTTCGAACAGGAGGAGAGAAAAAAAGAGAAGAGCGTCTGTCAGTGAAGGGAACTTCATGAAGTTGGTCGGAGGTGAGGAGACATCGCCACAGCAACAAACCTTGTTGAGCAGCAGACCCGTCTCCCCCTCTTCAAACCCCCACCCCTGGAGGGTGTGTTGCAGGGGAAGGGGAGAGAGGAAGACGATGTCGCCGACCACTTATCTGTTCCGTGGCATTGACGATAGAGCAATGAATGATGACAGTGACAAAGCGGAGATGGCAGCCTAGAATGGCCGGGGCATCATGGGAGGCGCGGCACCGGGCTGCGGAGGATACGGCATGGGTGGCGCCCCCGCGTGTCGGTACGGCACCGGAGCAACACCCGGTGGCATGCCGGGGGCCATGCCTGTGCGTCAAAAGAAAACATTTTGAGTACAAGTTCAATTAATAATACAACACTCTTTTCATATACCACAAGTGTTCTTCGCAGCACTGCATATTCACCCAACTAATGACAGCCCCTGTCGTGCTTCATGTGCAGCAGGGGTCCTAGTTGCACGTGCTTAAGCTTAACTAATGTTTGTGCTGATATCAAAACAGCGTTTGAACGCGGTGTTTGAAGAGTATAGTTAGATACAACTTGAGAAATCCAAGGAGGCCTCACCCTGACGACCAAAACAGAACAGCCGGTTACCTACACGAATGAAAAGAGAAGCCTGCTCATGCAATCGGCAACATTCTCCAAAGGCAGGATCCCAAACTGACTGGCTAGTGTTGTCATTCCATAGTATGATGCACAAAGGCTCGTGTGCACTCGCCCTTGAGGAGGAGATACTGAGAACTACAAAAGTTGTATCCGACTATAGCTGCTCTTAGTTGGGCTAAGTGCACCGCATTGCAGTTGCAAAAAAGCCTATTGAACGGCAGGAAGGCTTTTTGCCTCACCAGGGGGAGGCGGGGGAACCGGTGGTCGGAGGCCTCCGTTGATGGTCGGAGATGCGCTAGCCGAGGGAGATGCCGCTGACTTGGTTGCAGGTGGGCTCGACTCGGCCGTCTGATACTGGGGAAGCTTCATGCGCTTTTCCTCCTGTGTGCAGAGAACAGGGTTTACAGTCGAAAACCTCCGCAGCTTTCGTAGATTGAAATTTCGACACAATGCCTTATAACCAAACAGAACACCGTCTAGACTACTACAGCGAGTCAATTTAATGAGCCAGTCGGTGCGGTTGCTTTCTATGGTTAACATACAACCTGAAGCATACTCAAAGGTGATTCGATTTCTAGCCAGTACTAGTCAATTCACACTCAATATCTCACGTTAGCTTTAGCTTGTAATAATATCCCCAAACACACTCCTCTGAGCTCCACTTTCAGACAACCAACTCACCAGAGAGATGTCTTCTTCTGGATGGACGATCTTGCTGGAAGCCCCAGCGGGAACCACAAGCGCCGGCTTTTTGATGTCCGGCGGTGCGGAGACCACTGCGCTGCTGGTCGGAGGCGTACTGGACGCAGTCTCTGCACAAACGCAGTCACATGCATGGTCACTCACACGAAATCATGTCTCCGTTTAACCCTTCGAAAGTTTTCTCCGTACATGTACAGCATTGCCTGTACACTTAAACCGAGTGTCTTTTATGATCGTTTCTCGTGCGTGGCACGTGTTTACACACTTCGGGAATACATAGAATTTTTTTCATGCACCGATGTGTCTCCATTGCTATTTTATTTCCAAAGCGGCGCGCCGGCTTTCGCTTCTTTCGATTGCTCGTCTGAACACATGCACACCATGCGGCTGGTTTCGGTTTGCAGTGAAAGCTGTTATCAGGTTGCAACACGGGCAGAATTTTGGCGCCGTAATTGTCCGCTGCTCCGAATTCAGAAAATTAAAAAGAAAGAAATGAAAAATACCCGGAACACGTAGGGATTCGAACCCACATCTTTTGCACAGCTGCCCAGTATTCATAAAGCCCCACCCCTTGTGCTTGAAACTCCGTTGCAAACTGACCCTGTGCAAGCTTCACATTTGTTTAATGAATCACATTATTGTGTAATGGAGTGCTTTAGAAGAGTAAAGTAACAACCTGGCATCACACAGTGCGAATTGCATAAAAAAGCAGGGGGTTGACTGTTTCCAATGCCTTTTCGAGTACAGAATCATCTGTACACCACACTGAGTATGCCTCAAAAATTCAGAAAATGTGCTGGACCTAATCTGCACACTACACCGAGTATGCTAAAAAAAACAATAGAAGAAACATGCTCGGCTTATTCGGTACACAACATAGACTATGCTGTAATACCAGGAAACATGCTAGACTTACTCTGCATTTAAGAGTACCGTACCTGCTCGCATAATCCTCGCACTTTTTTTGCCGGAATAGCGATGCAAAGTTGGGGGGTGCGAGAATTACGCGGGGAAAACTTTCTACGAATACGTACAGAGCGAAAAAAAGAACAAAGTGGCCGCAAATTGGGATTCTCACACCAGCAACTAACGGCAAGCTTTAAGAAGTACTAATTAAAACTAAATTTCAACAATAAAAGCAGAGGTTCAACACAAGACAAGATTTACTTGAGACACAAAAAGTGGAAGCAAATAGTCGAGAGCTAGAATACCATACGCAAAACCTGTAGACGTTGCGGGCGTAGCGGTAGCGTTCGTCGCTCAACAGGAGCCCTCAAAAGGTAAGCGTAGGACGTCAGTATTGGGCTGGTGCTCATTTAACAGAATCGCCCGCAGTTTCCTTCTGAAGAAATAAAAGTTTACCATCAATCCCAGTTTTAGGCACACAGCAGGCCCAACGCGTCTTGGTGGCTTTCAGCTGCCGTCACCAGTAGCGAACACAAAACTCGTAGACTCTAAAGGGCCTAGCGACGGCCCTGTTGCCGTTGTTTAGTGCATGATCTATCACTTTCAACTTGAAAGCAGCCATGTAGCTTCAGTATCGCCTCAAATCGTGACAAGATTACCGACACAACATGCAAAACACGCCGCAACGCACACTGGCCACTTCTGCTAGGCGTAGATTGAATTGAATCTCCGTGCAATAGTATGCTTGATAATTAAGAGATGGCGCCAGATGGCGCGCGCTATCATCATCAGTGGCTGGAATGAGCAGACGACATTATTGCGGCAGTTTTCAGGGGTGCGATAATTACTCGAGGAAAAAAAGAAATCGTTTTTTTGTTGGGCGATGTCAGGGGTGCGAGAATTATGCGAGTGCGAGGATTACGCGAGTAAATACGGTAAGTGTGCTTCAAAATTGCAGGAAACACACTCGGCGTATTTTGTGCGCCACAGTGAGCATGCTCCATAAACGCAAAAGACTATGCATAAATAACCAAAGACATTCTGAAAAAGATGTGGATAATGAAGAATATTACGCTGCACACACTAAACATCTTGTGTCCCTCACCTGTTGTGGATGTCGGCGTGGATGATCCAGTGGTGCTACTTGGCGAGGACGTACTGTACGCAGGAAAAGTGGGCTTCGTGGTTGTGGTAGTCGCCGTGGCAACCGCCTGCCAGCAAGACAGAGCCGAACCGGGGATGAAATACATTTAGAAGTGTGGCAGCTTGGGCTAGTTGGTATGGCATGACGCTAGTTATAGCGCGAGTACAAAACAACGACACAGAGACAAGAAGGACACGTGTCCTTCATGTCTCTGTGTCGTTTTGTTCTCGCGTTATAACTATTGTCATGAAATACATGTTTCCCGTTGAGGTGTTTATATGGGCGTACAAAATATACTCATGCTTTCATTCACGTATTTCTGTGAAGAGAGCACAAATGACTGAAAAAATGGAATCACGAAAAAGATCAAGAAAACTATAGTGAATAAAGGAAAGGTGTCCGACAAGAAGGACTCGTAATACATTTCTCTCCTGGAACTCTGTTTCATGCATAATGCCACATTATGGTAAGTAGCAAGACTTCGTTTGCAACAAGACATAGTTAGGTGACTTAACCACTCGTAGTGCAATTTATTATGATTGCTTTTAGGCTGAGTAATATTTGAAGATCTCTGTGCTTTAGAAATGAACCAATCTCATCATGCTTGTCAATAGATGGTTCCGGACATTTTAGCATTTATTTATTCTCTTTTTGTATCACGACCTCTACAATCAGTTCCAGTAGCGCACAGCCGAAACAAATCACTGAGGCTCAATTTATGACGAGCGAGACATGGGGATTTATAAAGCTTTGCTGATTGAAACTCTTGCATAGCACTTACAGCATTGAACCAGGCGTATGAAATGGGAAGTAGAGGCAAAATCCGTGCCCCCGCGATGACTCACCTGCGCCGCTGGAAAGAGAGGCTTGGGTGGTGCTTGGGTGACAGGCGGCTGTGGTGGTGGAGCCGGATGTGGTGGCGGCATCAGCCCGCCCATCATGGGCATGGGAGCCCCCGGAATGCCGCTGACAAAATGAACGAAGCTTAGACTAAAGCTCGCTAGTCGAACATTACACAAAGAGAGAAATTTCAAGAATGCTGCTGCTTCGATTTTGGAACAACACGTATGGCGTAGGAATACACACAAACTTCATTATAATGAAGTTGCATCTTACACAAAAATAAGTTCGTTATATCCAAAAATTCGTTATAAAGGTATATACCTAACGTGTTCACTGCAAGACTAATTTTCATTTACTTTGTACTAATGATAATTTGTAGGCTTGTGCGAATATTCGAATGCTTCGAATATTTGAACGAATAGTTGAGTATTCGAATTCACTTCGATACGAATTTAAACTATTGAATATTTTTGAAACTATCGAATATTTTCGCAATTAACGAATAAATGTATATTAACACGTAAGTCGCTACCTATAAAGGTCGTTTCACTGCAATGTAGGAGTGCTAAGCCGTGAAAGCACCCATGCAGCGTAAATAGAATGATGAAAAATGGCCAAAAAGTCGATTTTAAGAAAATGCGATATTTGAAATTTTCAGACCTATAAGCACGTGTCCTCAAATTGTGAACGCTTAATTCGATCAGTAAATGGATTAAAATTGATTATGAAGTCGCCACGGGAGCCGGAAAACAACCCACGGCAGGTCAAATTCGTTCAAACTTCCCACGCGCCGCCAGCGAGGCAGTCGGCCGATCGCCGCCATCGTGGGCTTGTTTTGAGGCTGATTCCTTTGTGCGCATTTTGCCACCCTTTAAAATGGCGTCGCTTAAACAAAACGGCTGCCCTCGCCCCTTTTCCGGAGCCCCCTTCCGAGCCGCTGATTGGCCAGAGCGCGCGCGCACCTGGCGAACCCCCTGTTCCTCGCTTCCCATTGCCTGATGCGGCCAAAGTTGCACGCGCTTTTTTTTTTGTATGTTGTTTGGCGGCCGCTGGTTTCCGTTCGCGCACGTTGTTCATCTGCTTCTCGCACGTGCCTGCTTGTGCTTTGCGACCGACGCACCGACTTTCCGTCTTTTGCAGGCATGATTGGAGACGCTCGTGTAAAGAAGAAGACGCGCCAAGGGTACGGCAAGAAACAGAGGCGCCCGTGGAACGCCCGCCAGAAAAAAGCAGCCGACAACGTGCAGCCGATTTCGCCCGATGCCGCCGAAGCGGCGCATTCCGACGACGGCGCGCAACGGCGGCCGTTTGTGTTTGAAGCGGTGCACTCTCCTGTGCCTTGCAGCAGCACCTCATCGGATTGTGTCGTCGGATTGTCATCTTGCACTTCCAGCAGCATCCTAGACCATATTGATACGGCGTTTTATTCGGCGGACGAGTTTGCTGAGTGCGCGAGAAATTCAGCGGGCTTGAAGGCATCACTCGCATCGCAGTGCGCGACGGAACGTAAGTTCGAGTTACTAGATATTGATCTGGAGGATGGTGGCAAAAAAAGCGGGACAGTATTTGTTATTGTTGATCTGGTGGCGATACGCTCGTTATTTGGATTTGTCGCGAGCCCAGAATGCGGTGAAAGAAGCGTCACTATTTCAAAGGCCAAGAAAGAGTACGGGCTGTGTTCGAAGCTCATAGTCACGTGCGGCAGTTGTGACTTTCGCGAAGGGCCTTTTACGTTCCTATGTATAGCCGATTGATTGATATGTGGGGTTTAACGTCCCAAAACCACTATATGATTATGAGAGACGCCGTAGTGGAGGGCTCCGGAAATTTCGACCACCTGGGGTTCTTTAACGTGCACCCAAATCTGAGCACACGGGCCTACAACATTTCCGCCTCCATTGGAAATGCAGCCGCCGCAGCCGGGATTCGAACTCGCGACCTGCGGGTCAGCAGCCGAGTACCTTAGCCAGTAGACCACCGCGGCGGGGCCCCGTATAGCCAACGAGATTGACGCCAAAATAAGGCCGTTAATATGCGTGCCATGAAGCCCATCAACAGTACCGGCAAGGGGGCAACGGCTCTGTCGGACTTCTTCGCCGTGATGAATATTTCGCATCGAGGACTTCACCACAAGTTACCAAAGCCACATAAATATAATGAAAGAAGCCCGCTGTGCAACTGCGAAGCGGCAAGCGTTGCTCGCGTCAAGGAGCTCTATGCGGAGTTCGGCAACGCGCCCGGAAACGTCGATGTCATTTTTGACGCACTTCGCTTACGTGTGGACATAGCTCGCATATATGTGTTGGCTGAATTGTTGAGATGTATAGTGGCCTCGTGATAGACCATATCGTGCTATCGAACTTTTGCCTGGCTTGCACCAGAGGACCCAAGGAAGGAGAAGCAGGGTATTCTGCCTGGCTCATTCAGCATGCCCCTTTGTGCCAGAAGAATGTTGATTGTAATGCTGGCCAGATGGAAGTGGAGGCAGCACTACGCTTGTTTGAGCGGTCACTTGAAAAGCACAAGCTTCGTAATACGACAATGCTGTCGGACGGCGACAGCAGGACAATCCATGCACTCGCAGAAAAAGAGGTGTACGGCTTCATAAAGCTGGCCGAAAAGCACTGCATAAATCATGTACACAGGCGTATGGGAACTACCTTACGTACCCTTATAGAGAAAAAGCTCAAGGTGGCTCACTTGGTAGAAAGGGCAGATTTACGCAACAAAAGATAAAGAAGATCACCTCATACTATGGCTACGCATTGAGAAGCCACAGGAACGATGTTCCAGGTATGCGGAAGGCTGTCCTAGCAACTTTGAACCACATGTCTTCAACTGACGAGGCACCAAAGCATGACCTTTGCCCTGAAGACCCTGAATCCTGGTGCAAACTTCAGAGAGCTCTTGCGAAAAATGAGAAGCCGCCACCACACAAGGACAGCCTGCCTGATTTCGTAACTGAGGCATTGGAGCCTGTGTTTAGGCGGCTGAGCGACAATGCCCTCTTAGAAAGGTGCAGCGATGGGATCACCCAGAACCCAAGTGAGAGCCTGCACGCTATGATTTGGCAGCAGGCATCATTGCGGAGCATTGAAAGGGCAGTTGCCGAAGCCATTACCCGCTTCAACCAAGGCACAACCAAGAGCAACGTGGAAATTGCCGAGAAGCTGGGCTACAGCGCTGGCAATAACTTGGTGGGTCGCAGCCTTGAGAAGGACAAGGGCAGGATGCGAAAATCGCAAAGAGCATCTCGACAGCAGTTCAATAAAGGAAAGACTTTCAAAGCGTCACAAGCCAGCAGGGGACTCTGCTTACAGCCCTGGTCTGCTGTAAACAGTCATGATGGCAAATAGTGAGAATTTTTGCAAAAATAAATATTCTTGGTTTTAGACCTAAACATTGTGTAAATCTATTGTCTATCCAAGGACAACACTATTACATGATTTTTTTTGTGTTCCTTTCCCTTGCAAGGCGCTGGAACGACCACAAAGTAAAAAAGTAATAATTCTCATGCTGAGTCAATGACTATTTTATAGTTCTAGAACAAGCTGGGAGCAGTATTCTTGATGGGTACAGTGAAATTTAGCATGGACATTTATCCTATAATATAGAGCTACAGAATGATGTCATTAATATCGCTGTAGCTTCACTTTAGCAAAAGTTGAAGTTGCTAGAAACTTCAAACGCGTCTTTCTCAGTTCAAAGTTTTTGCACATTGCACTCGGCCTTACGAGGGTTTTTCCTATGTTAAACTTGAGTGAATGTGACAAAGTTGGTATCATTTTATTCGTCTTGACATAATCGGGGGAGGGGGGGGGTGATGCTATTTCTATTTTTCTAGCATCACTTCAAAAATTACCATAGAAGATTTTAGTGAGAGAAATTTATTGTAAAGTAGCGACCATAAGTGTTCGTCTGTTTTCTTGCTTATAAAATGCCTTCAAATGAATTAAAATAGCATCACCCCCTACAGCAAGTCTCCAGCATTGGGATTATGCATTCACTTTTTGGATTTAGCAAGAATAAATTGCCAAGAAGTCCTGTAAAAAGTATGCAATTAATTAAGATTCAATTGATTGATATGTGGGGTTTAACGTCCCAAAACCACTATATGATTATGAGAGACACCGTAGTGGAGGGCTCCGAAAATTTAGACCACCTGGGGTTCTTTAACGTGCACCCAAATCTGAGCACACGGGCCTACAACATTTCCGCCTCCATCGGAAATGCTAATTAAGATTCAAACCTTCATATTTTCTAAACCACTTAAAATATTAAGAAACAAATTAGAGATTTGAAATCAGCATAAAAAACTAGCTTAGGTAGTGAGGTTTGGTTAAGATTGAGCAAAGAATTAAAAAAAAAATTTTAAAACCCCCGTCCCCCCTTAAAGGGGCCCTCAACACTTACTGGACATGGTCAGAAAACGCTGCCGATCGGTAGTCGAGGCTACCGAGAACATGCGAGGCATATATTTAAGCGCAGCACGCAGCCTGCGATTCACAATAAATTTTCAAAGCTAAATATTACTCTCTTCTCTCGGCAAATGACACCACAAGCTCAAAAATCACTTGTCACAGCCAAGAAAGAATATACGGCTCTGGTCACAACCATTGACTGGTTTGAGCACGACGCGCTCGTCGTGACCAGGGCTGCCGCGGGAGGCCGCCGCTTGTCCACGAGTACGTGTGCGATCGCACTGAAAATCCGCGTATTCAAAAAAAAAAAAAAAAAGAGGTGCTCAAGGTCACGAGGTGCATGTGACGTACCGTATTTACTCGATTCTACCGCGCCCTCGATTGTAACGCGCACCTGGTTTCGACGGCGAAAAAAAAAGTAAAACATTGATTGCAACGCGCACCCATTTTTCTCGGCCTGCACGATCACACTACTCGGGAAAACGACTCCTTTCGGGAGCGTCTTCCGTTTAAATATGAGGTCAGGGGGAAGCTTGTGCCCACCTGACGTGTAACAGAGCATTGCCGTCACTGCAGTTTTACCGTGGACCGATGTCAGCACGTGAACTTGCTTGCCCCCCCCCCCCCCTTCTTCTCGACGGTTGTGGTGCTAGGCATATCCAAGTAAAGAGGCGTCTGAACGGCATTCCCGATTTGCTCAAGCAGATAACCGTTGTTGTGCCGCAAGTTTAGGACGAACCTCTGAAAACTGTGAAGCTTTTCATCGTACTCTTCTCGAAACTTTTCGCATATGCCCGTTCGCCTTTGGAGGGAAAAGCTTTTCCTCTTCATAAAGCTAGTTAGCCAGCACCTGCTCGCTTTAAACTGGCTCTGCATGAGACCTTTTTTTCTAAGACTAATTGCATAGCCCGCACTTGGAGCAGTTCTGTCGTCACGGGCCGCTGTGCCGCTCGCTGCTCAAGCACATACTCGCCGAGCAGCTCTTCAATTTGCGGAAACCGACCCTGCTGTGGCCCACTGAAGCCTTTGCGTGAATCTTTGCTGTCGACAATCTTCTGCTTTTGTTTCCACCAGTCCCGCACGCATGTTTCGGGAACTCCGAACGACCACGATGCGACCCATTTCCGTCCGTTTCTTCACGCGCTATGACTATTCTTTAAAAGCGGCATTGTGGTGCACTCGAGTTTTTGGAGTCGGTCCTTCCATGCCGTCGACGCTGATGCACTACAAGATGATGATTCCTCAGCACACGTACGAAGTGCCGCACATGGGAAACATAGAAGCAGAAATGGCTGACGCGCCATGCCGACGCACGTAGGGGGCGGCCATTTTGGATATGCCGATGGCAATAGAATGACCGTAGTCAGTTTTTTTTCGTACTCGATTCTAACGCGCATGAAATTTATGAACTCGCTAAACCGGAAAAAAGGTGCGCGTTAGATTCGAGTAATTACGGTATTTTGTTCCGACATGCAATTCCTCCCTGCTTAACTTCCACCTAATTTCGTTGGGATGAGAAGAGAGAATGAAATTGCAGCGTGCGACAAACTTTTCGAACTCCGCTCGTACTGAACTGATTCTAGAAACTTTGCGGCAGTAAATTTGTGAGGCAACAAGCACGTTTACTGGCTCCATGGCTACTTGAAAAAGTGTTGCAGGGCCTCTTTAAAGGAACATGTTACCCTCAAATCAATTCATTTGATTAAGCTTGTTATGACGGCTTATATGCTCCAAGTATAATAAATTTTAAGACGTTAAGTATCTTAGAGGTTATCACTCGCATCCTACTAAAACTACTACTCAAGGTTGTTTCGACTTACTTTGAATGAAAAAATGACTGGCATTTGCGTAGAGCACCTATTGTAATTGAAAAGAAATATTGTGCAGGTTAGTTAGGTCATGACAAATATTCCTTTTTTTTTTATATGTCATACATTCAATTCGAATTCTATTCGTAATTATTCGATCAAAATCACTATTCACTTCGAACCTAAAATTCACTATTCGCACAAGCCTAAATTTGTTATAACCATGTTTCTTATATCGAGGTTTCAGTGTAGGAGAAAACCCACGCCACCAATGGTACCATAACGAAAGCATTTGCTTACTTACCCTGGTGCCATGAATGGTGGTGCCATACCTGTACAAGACAAAAAAAAAAAGTGTTCCTTTCTTATCTAATGTATGAGTCATCAACCACTGAAAAAAAACTGCACTTAACACAGTCATTCTAATACATTTTATATAAGGCTGCAGAAAAAAAAGCAATGGCTGAAAAATGTACAATGAGAATGTGTGGTTAAAATCTGGAAGAAAAGACTGCTAAACAATAAAACATACCTGACTGCATGTGACTCTAAACCAGTAGAATTTATTTGCCACATTAAGCCGAAACATGCCCTGAACTTGTAGCTTATTTCTTAAGAACAACATGGTTGCGGATGGCGAACAACATTTTTGCTATTTTGCATCGCTTATTTGCTCTGCTTCACACTTGCACGCTTTAAGGATAGTCCGAATCAACCAAATGCTGGCCTCATAACTAGGACCAGAACAGATGTCCCGATTATTCGATTTTGTGAATCAACGAGTGTTGATTTAAAGAGCTTTTACTGTAGAGGATTCTAGCAGAGAAAGTCTTGAGTTTATCTGATGATACTCGATCTGCAAAGTTCCCTATCTCGCAAAGAAACTTCAATTCCCCAGCAAACACCTATAAGACTCGGTCTTATCAGCTTGATTTAATGAACAAGCTTAGTTGCCGAACGCGATTGAACACCCGAGTTAAAAGAGATGATTTCCTGTCAATGTCGAACAGACAGGTTTATATTCGAGCACAGGTTCTACCCTTATCACAGTAAGATGCCTAGGAGCCCTACTCACTGCCCTGCAGTTTTAGCTTAACAAGGCTGCATGCTGCGCCTGTGCACGGAGCAATGGATTTGGCAGTGGCTAGCGCTCTCGCGTATAGAAGAGTGGTAGAGGCCACAGTGCTTGGTCTACTTTATAATTTTACATTTTTTAAAGCCGGAAAATCCCTTCCTCGATGAACTTCCCATTCAATCGAAATGATTCGAGCACACCGATCACTTCGCTAGATTGTGTTTCGATTGCACATAGGTGCCTGTACACATTCCTTGTCAAGAGCGAACATCACATACGTTATACACTCAAACATCATTATAACACGGTTGCATCTAGAATGAAAAGAATTGGTTATATCTGAAAATTCATTGTAGAGGTTTATTCCTAAGAGAATATTTATTGCAAGACTATTCTTCATTTACTTCATGTAACAGATATTTCCTTATATCAAGTTTGGGTGTATGCCGGAAAACATATAGATTAGCAATGTATTATTAGAGGGCTTGTGCTGTGTGTGTGTACTTTTTTTCTAGAACAACGGAGTGTCGTTCACTCTCACCCATGGCTGCCATGTGGTGGGGCGCCATTGGATGGGGCATGCCCGGAGGCATGCCCGGCGGTGCTCCAAAGGGGGGCATACCCGGCATACCCGGCATGCCCGCCATTAAGGACGGGTGCATGGGCCCCAGATGGCCGGGCATTACAGCTGCCATTCCCATCGGTGCAGCTGCCAGTGCCGGGTTCATCTGGGTCGCCGCCATGGCCGCCGCTTGCTGCGCCTGTAACACAGACTGCTGGGCTGCCGGGGCCTGCCAAGAGCATATGCAAATTAGATGATGATGGAAAGCCGTAGACAAACAAGTTTGGGATGAAAACAGCTGCCATACAATTTCCAACAAAATGTTACAATATCTACATTACTGGCTGCCACCTGCAGAAGAAAGTTTAACATCTAGACTTTAATATGCCAGAACCACACCACGATTACGAAGCATGCCATTGTGGAGGACTTTTCAACCTGGTGAAGTCCTTTAACATGCACCTAAATAAAAGTACACAGGTGTTTCTGCATTCACCGCCTTTGAAATGTGGGCACCACGGCCGGGATTCAAAGGCGCGGCCTCACATTTAGCCTCTAAGCTGTCAATCTGAGTCACAAATAGAAATGAGTCACAAGCGCAAAAGCTTACATTATAGTCATCGATCCTCACGCTCAGGGGTGAAATGCTGCAGCCACTAGTTACCACAATTTCCAAAACCCCAATTTAACTCCAATAAAATGCTTTGCATAAAAGTAATATGTAATATGCTATCTTCCACAATACCACAATCACCACGCTTGATGAGAAGATGCTTGGTAAGCAAGAAAACACAAAGAAAGAATATGTGGGTGGTGGCATCCCCCTTAGATAACCCACAGCTGTCAACACTTTATTGGTTATGATGACGTCTAATAGAGCTTATTTAATTCTTACACGGTCGATATAAAATACACTGCTTTATAAGTAAGCCAGAGACTTGTCAAATGAAGTTTCAGTAAAATTTGTTGAGTCAATGCCTACAAAATATGAAGAAACATACTTCAAAATATGATGTTGATTGATTGATATGTGGGGTTTAACGTCCCAAAACCACCACATGAATACGAGAGACGCCGTAGTGGACGACTTCGTTGATTTGTAACTCCCTGGGGTTCATTAACGTGCACCCAAATCTGAGCACACGGGCCTACAGCGTTCCCGCCTCCATGAGAAATGCAGCCACCGCAGCCGGGATTCGATCCCACGACCTGCGGGTCAGCAGCCGAGTACCTATGCCACTAGACCACCCCGGCGGGGCTTCGAAATGCGATGTGACGAGCCGATACTTCAGCACAAAATTTTAAAATCCAACTTTTGACCTTCACTTTTTCTTGTATTAATAAAGCTGCGACGGTGAAAATAATCTCATGAGAGCTATATCAGTGCAATTTATCAATCTAAACCAATTTGCCATTTTACTTTAGCGTCCCTTTCACAAACGCCACAACAGGGACATACCAACCTGGGACGCAGGCTGCTTCGCGGGCCGCTCGTCGTCCTGCTCGTCGCCCGATCCTCCTCCACGGTCCTGCTTCTGCCGCTCGTGCTCTTTGATGTCCTCCTCGGGGATGCCCTCCATGCCGTAGATCTCAATGTCCACGCTGTTCTTGTTTGGCAGCGCATTGGGAACCTTGTCGATGGTCTCCTTGTGAACCTGTCAACACGCGAGGAGAGAAAAAGCTCCTCTTTTTTCAAATCAATCTGCCGAGAGAGGTCGCCCCCATGACACGATATTGCCACCCTCCACTTTACGCGCACAGTCGCCTAGAAGAACCAGCTTATCTCGACCGCTAGATGAAGGCCTTTTGTTATCGTCAGCCCGGCTATGTTCACTGCAGGGCAAAGGCCTCTTTCATGTTTCCTTGCCAAACCTACTGCTCTTCTTCGTGCAGTAACGTTGTCCCCAAACACTTCCTTATCTACCCACCTTACTTTCTGCCTCTCTTGGCCACACTAGTCTTCTCTCAGAATCCAGTCTGTTACTCTTAATGATCAGAAGTTATCTTGCCTTTGTGCTACATGCCCCGCCCTCATCAATTTCAACCAATATCTCCTCATCCAACCCCAACCTACTCTGCTCTCTTATTGTCCCTATGAGGCCAATTCCGGCAATTTTTCAGCCACGCCAAAGTAACGGTGTATCTATGTTCCTGAGGCCCTCCTGTCATGGTTCCATTAGTAAAAACACTAAGCAAATGAGACAACACTAAATAAACAAAAAAATGCACCATCCAAGCAGAAACCCAACTAAGCAGTGTCTTCACTTGACGTGGAAGCTAGAAAAAAACTGAAAAGTGCGCAAGGCAAGCCGGTCCCGCCAACGCAGAATATGAAAGCAGCAAAGAAGCGTTCTGCCGAAAGATGACCACGCCACAAAAGCCATACCATGCCTGTTGACTGACTGTGCCATGTGCCCAAAATCCTTGAAGATGTCTGACAATAACAGCTGCGATTTGGATGCATTAGCAGGCCAATTAATATTGTCATTGCTTCCAAATGAGGTACATCACACCCGTTTAGCTACGCGCTCTCTTGGTTACGTTCTTTATCACTGGACAGCACCACCTGTCTAGGGAGCTCAAGCTTGTGCCTGCTGCGACTGAGTAAAATGCTACCTCTAGAAAGAAGTTTCCATACAGACTAAGACTATTTGTCATTGCTAAGGAAAGAATACGAAAGTTTGTGGATAACGATGACCGACATTGTGTAGGCAGGATTAAAATTCATTATAAGCCAAGTGCAAGCCACCCTATGCACGGTGCGCAGCTTGCCAAGCATGCTTAGGCCCAGTCGTGATGGACGGCAAGCGTTTTTCCGTACCATAGTGTTTGTGCACGTTCACTCTTCAGGTGACTGTTGAAGAAAATTTCTGGCAGCTCACAGTGCAACTTCGCTTGCCACTCATTGCATGCACACCCACAAGGAGCTGAAATTCGTACACCGAATTAACGAGGTGCAGGTCAAACGCACAAAATCATTGTCCAGTGCAGACCAGATGTTATGAAGCACCTTCGTTCCGTCAACTGTGTCTAAATGAAAAAGCTGACAATTGAGGAAAGCCAGGTGGGAGGGTCGGAGCAATGAATAAAATTAATTTCTGAAGAACCTACACACATCTCCAGCCTGTAATTTGGCATAAATCATGAAAAAGTTGAAAGGAACGCACTGACATAATCGGGAGTAGTGTGTGGAAACGTTCACGTCAGCTACCCCCGATTCACTCTGCTGTCTTCTCATCTCCAGATAACACTCCTATCATTGTTCATTCAACTACTATTCCTCTAATGTTAATAAAAGCTCCAACACATCCAGTCAATTTGTACAACGTACAGCCTGTTTCCCCCTTTCGGAGTAATGTGGGAGCGCATGACACCACGACGTGGCATGCGCTCCAGTCACATAATGGCAGCACCTAGTGCTGCAACCACTCGAAAGGCATTGTTCAACATGCTGGCCACATTATTGAGAAGCATGTTACTTTTAGGGGAAGCGCTCGCAGATCGAACGTGTAGCACGCACATTTTAGTGCCTCTTGCTCCTGCACATTAGAGTAGCGAACATAGCAAAGAAATATATGTACACGCTCTCACTAGCCCAAGTTTTCAAACAAACGAAGCACGCCGCTGTCAAAAGAACTTCGTAGTCACACAACGATGATTGGCTCAGTTCTCGCAGTAACGATGAAATTTGTGAACAGCCCCTAAGAGCAGCACATGCATATGCGCGGAAGTGCCAGCATATGCCACTGCCAGACTCCAGCGTTCACTGCATTGCACAGCCAAGTGCTCTCGAGCTTTCCTTAAAATGTACAACAGCCTGTAAGCTTCAAAAGACTCTGGATGCTATCAAAAGCATAGCAAAAGCTATGCTACACAGAAAAGAGCAAAGTGCATACAACTTATCATTCAGCAAGTAGGAAATAATAAGAGTTTTAGAAATTTCTGAACAAAAAGTTGAGAAAATGTAGATCTTAATTGAAAGCCGCACTCGCACAGAAAAAAGGCATTCGTCCACATTTTGACCCCCCTGAAACAGGTTTCACATCGACGATAAGCACATCAAGGAGCGTCTATTGAAAGTACACAAAATGTAATTGAATTTAAAGCTTGCAGTGCATTTTCTCTAACTCATTTACTTGTTGCTGGATGTGTCTTCTGGAAGTAACCTTACCACAATGCTTATGTAATTGCATGTGCAATGGTTATAAATGAAAAAAAGGAAACAAACACAAAAAGAAAGCACGTGCCTGATTGCTTGACAAAGCAAGCCAATGCATTCGCTGGGTTGTGCTGGAGGCTTTTCGATTTCTTTTTTATTCTTAATATTTCAGGGCATCAGTAATACTGCTCTAAGTAGACGTGTACAGTCTCACACTGTTCTAGAAATGATTGTACAGAAGTACACATCAACAACAGTGGTGTGCACACCGGTACATACTTATACAGTGAACTGCTCATCAAACCTCACTGTCCAGCGCAACCACTGAGCTAATGGTAAACATTCTTGATGCATGTTTCGCAGTATTCGGAATAGTAAAAGCTGCGATATCGATGACCTGCAGATTCGCCCAGCAAAGCATGTACTAGATCTAATCGGTCCTGTCTTGGAGCACGTGTACAATCTTTCGCTGGCGAACGGCACATTTCCAAGACGCATGCAAATCGCGAAGGTAACAACACTTTTCAAATCTGGCGACAAAAACAAGTTCTCGAACTATAGACCAATATCAATTCTGCCTATTTTTTCTAAATGTCTCGAGAAGCTGATAAATGTAAGAATAACATCATTCTGTAACAAGCACAATCTTCTTACAGATTTTCAATTTGGATTTAGAAAAGGTCGCTCAACTGAATTAGCATTATTGACCCAAAAAGAAATAATTCTGCAAGGCTTTGAAGAAAATTTGGTTACCCTTGGCATATTCATTGATTTTTCAAAGGCCTTCGATACCATCAATCACAACACTTTACTAACAAAACTTGATATTTACGGCTTTAGAGGAACATTTCGTTTTTATTGCCCTGTGTTACCAATAGCACTCTTCTCTTTCAACGTTTTGCTTTGTATTTGCAATTTGATGCCTTATTTATGACAGTGTTGTTTCACTTTGTTGTTTCACTTTGTTATGACTATGTTCTTTCAAACGATACAGCCTTTTATCCGCAACCATCTTTTTCGGTATATCGACTGTACTGTATTCTTTTGCTTGTTCTCCCCCCTACAATAATGCCCGTAAGGGCGATGTAGGTACATGTATAAATAAATATAAAATATAAATAAATTTCTGAAATTAATTAGAAGTTATCTGCAGTATAGGTATCAAACTGTTGTTATAGGCAATCACTATTCAAAAAATTTACCGATACGTGCTGGGGTCCCGCAAGGGAGCATACTTGGACCACTATTGTTCAACATTTATATAAATGATTTAACGAATATTAAGACTACGGCGCGATTTGTTATCTATGCGGACGACACTAGTTTATTTATCACATCTAGAAACGTTGCCGAACTCATCAGCACTGCCAATGATACTCTAGAACAAATAAACAAATGGAGTTTATCAAACTCGCTAACTATTAATGCTGCCAAAACAAAAGGCGTGCTTTTTCAACCAAAGAATAAAAAACAAGTAGTCCATGGATGTCTCCAGATAGGAACTTCCGGGATAGAAGTAGTACCTTCAGTCAAAAGTTTAGGCGTCATTTTTCAGGAAAACATGTTATGGAATGAACATGTCAACACTATTGCCAATAAGCTTGCTCGAGTCACAGGTATACTAGTAAGATTACGCCTCTTGCTGCCATTGAAAGTGAAGCTCTTAGTTTATAATTCTCTTTTGCTATCACATATCAATTATTGTCATCTCGTATGGGGCAACACAACCAGCTCAAACATCAACATTTTATCCCTTTTGCAAAAGAAAGCCGTTCGAACGATTTTAAATGCTCCATTCGATGCACACACGGACCCTATTTTTGACCAGTTAAATATCATACCATTAAAGGCAGTGTACAATACAATTTTGCAAAAACAGTTTCTAATAGAAAGAAAGAATAGCATGGGTTTTCTAGAGCAATTGTCAAGGCTCACATTAAATTCAAGCACGTTCAGTACACGTCACAAAGAAACCTGGCATGTTCCACATTGTAGAACAAATTATGGAAAACAAATGCTACGTCATGCCTTACCATCTTTGCTAAACTCTCTTCATTAACTGCCATATTTCCCCTCCCGAAGGATCTGGATGTGCCGATCATACATCTTATTCGCTATTGTATTTTAAATGAACATGCGTTTTATGTTAAAAGTACAAGGCGAAGCGTTTTTGAACTTTTGTATATTCATTAGTGAATACTTCTTATGCTCGTATGTTTACTATGTATTTTTGTGTTGAAGGTGTATAGCGACGCGTTTCAAACTTTGTATATAAATTTGTTCACTGTTTTCGGATGCAAGTGTGTTAAATTACCTCTATTTCTTACTGTGCGTGTGTGTACATGAATCTGTTCTTGCATTGCATTTTTGATCTTGCCCGCCAACTGTTTGTTGCAAAAGAAAAGGGGCACAGACCTCGTCAAGCCGTAATGTGGCTTTTTGTCTGTTTCCCTGTTATCTGTACAATGTATAGATGAGAAATAAAGTTCAAGTTCAAGTTTCCTTCTGCCACTTCTGGCAGAAGTATTTTGCTATATTCAGTGCCAACTTTTCTGGGACATACTGAGGCAGCTACAACATTGAAACGCATGCCTGTAACAGTGCCAAAATATTGTACTCAAGTTTACCGATAATTTTCTGATTTGTCTTGCTGAAATAAATACCATTTTTTCTATAATGACACATTGACAATGGTGAGAACTTATAGGTAAAATACAGTTGTTCACTTTGCAAAAATGCTTCCTTGTGCATTACATTTCTATTGCAGCACCCCATTTTACGAAAAGTAAACACAGTGTATGTAAGGTGAGTGGGTCACTGTGTGGCTGCAAATGCGCTGTTTAGGTTCTTAAAAAATATATATATTCATAATATGACACTAGAAGTTACTCTGAACAATCGAAATGTCTCTCCCATTCACATTTAATGATTTTGATTGATTTTTGGGGTTTAATGTCCCAAAACCACCATAGGATTATGAGAGACGTCATAGTGGAGGGCTCTGGAAATTTCGACCACCTGGGGTTCTTTAACGTGCACCCAAATCTGAGCACACGGGCCTACAACGATTCTGCCTCCATCAGAAATGCAGCCACGCAGCCGGGATTCGATCCTGCGACCTGCGGGTCAGCAGCCGAGTACCTTCGCCACTTGACCACCGCGGCGGGGCTCCCATTCACATTTACCATGTAGAAGTATTTCTTGATGTACTAACAATGCAAGTGAGCAAAACTAAACCCAGTCGTAAGCTTCTGTACAACTTGTAGTGGAGTAATATTAATGTGCGGACCTGCACATCTGCAGCCCTCGCTCAAGAGTCAAGATAAATTGTTGCTGCATACACACAAACAATCACATCAGTGAAAGCAGTGCCATGTTTAACGAGTAGCTGGACATAGGTGTTGTGACAGGAATTTCGATTTTTTTTTCCCTTGTTGGTAACGCATGACACCAGCAGACAACCACCACATGAGATTCGAGTGGGCCGCTGTGAATTCGTTTTACGAAGGAGTGAAGCATGACGCTCAGTAACTTTAGAATTCCTTATGCTGTAAGTGCAATTGAACCTGCACACATTACTGAGCTCGCTAGGAAATGGGCATTACTTCAATATTTCATATATATTAATGTAAAATTTAAGAATATTTCTGTATCTGGAACAAATTTAGGTGCACCAGTCGACTTTATGACCACGTAAGGAAAGTGGCTTAGAGGAACAGATTTTTTTTAGTTCTTAATTTTATGCAGTTTTCCGGTTAGCAGTGGGGATTTTAACAATGGCAAGTTGTAGGCGAGAAAAATCTCTAACGATGTTACCCTACTTATTGCACCCCTCAGCGTCTCAAATGCACGTGAGAAAGCCCTCCCCCATGAGGAAACACACTTTTTGGAGCACATAACACTGCCCAGTGTTTGATACATTAAGAGTACAAACCATTCTTGTTCCACATTGCCGTAAATTTCAAATGCATTGACATTCAAGCCCTGTCGTGGTCAAAATTAGTTCAATATAAAATATAATTCGATTTAGGCAAGTTCGACTGCATTCGGAGTGCTTGAACATAGAAGTGCAAGCTAGACGTATCAACGAACTATTCACGATAATTCGTGCCAGGTGGAGCTATGTGAATAAGACATTATGTGGACTCAACATGTCAAAGTGGACATGACGCCAATTAAAGAGGTTTTATTCAAAATAGCTTGGGATAAAAAGTTTCCCTAATAAAAACTTGCCCTCACCTGCATGCAATGGATTGCCAGCCCGGGACCCGTGTACAGCTTCTTGTGGCAGATGTGGCATTTAAAGTGTTTTGCCTTCTGGTGTTGGATGAGAATCTTCTCGTCGTCAAACTCTCGGTTACAGTACCTGAGGTCGTTCGGTTAAGGAACCAAACTGGCACATCCACCAATCAAGAAATAAAAATTCAAGCACTAAGCACCGAATCTGCAGCCCCATAATTAGGTGTACCACAATGAGGGAGAAGGAAGGCTTTATCACACGGGCCATCTGCTCATGCGAACCGAAAATAGTCTGACAGCGCTACCCTCAAACATTTCTGGCGATGCATGGCCTCCGAAGCCTGGCCGCCCACAATCTTGGAGGCCATGGTTAACGAACACGCTAGCACCCAAGCGGTCCCGTCAACCAGAGGGCCACCGTATTTGCTTTTGGCTCTCGCCGCAAGTGGAACTGTACCTGCCGTGAAAAAAGGTCCATTCTGACCAACTAGTGTTCTGTAGCGTGCGGCCAAGTCTAAACACGCGTGTCTCCCTTCTGTCGATGTGCGGCTGCCGTGACCAGGAATTCAAAGTGACACCCTCACGCTTGGCGCAAAACAGCTAATTCCCCTTTTAAAGAAGTATCCAAGCGGTATCTTTGATTTGTTATGTGTTTAGTGCCAGACTTCAGGCCTATAGAATTCTAGTCAGGCAAACATAAAAGATACTGGTATAATTAGGACGGGAATTCGACAAACCGGCTTGCACTTTCGTTTCATGGAAGCAAACGTGTCATGACATCACAGTTTAGCAGGTGTTAGCATGACTTTTTAGACTCATTCAATTGAGTCTAACAAAAGGGGGAGGGGCTAGGTGCCCTTTCCCCACATGCATCCAGTATATGCCCCCCCCCCCCCGTCCTTTCCAGGGAAAGTTTACGACATGCAGGAAGATTAACTATGGGGTGCACGACTTCCTCAGTATTTTATGAAAAAGTAACTTTCAGCGTTCACATATGCTTTCATTGGAGCATTAGTCAAGTTATTCAAAAATTATGTCGAAATCCCAGCTGCGTGAGAATAAACACTGGGGGTGGTGGATGAGTTTCTTTTCAAGGACTCAGAACAGGCATGAAATATGACGGCTTATTTAAATCGTGTGGGTGACATGACCCAAGAGCCATGCTTCACCGGCAAATACGACGATCACTCGCACTTTCGGAAAGTGTTCCATGCTTTCTAAGAATCCGTTCATTTCTTCCCCGGCGTTTGGTTATTCCTTCTATTATTCGAGCTTCGAACGCTACAGAATTACGAACGAGAAGAACGCATCCTCATACCTCTGAACATTATTTCACGTTTCGCAGTATTTACTCAGCCATTCAAAAAGTACAAGAAACGTCACAGTACTCGATCGGCATTCGACTCGAACCTCATCAACCGTTGATGGCACAGCCATCGGACAAGTTGAGGGTCTCGTTTCTCCTGATGATGACGATTTGTGGCTTTGCCCTTTGTAACGGGTGAACACATATATGTTGTGTTCCAGCCTAGGTACATAAAAAGAAAAGAACAAACAAGAGAGGATCGAAAGCATAGAGTTAACTTTCGGCACCCCTGTTGGAGCCTTGTCTTTGTGGTGGAAGCTGCTTTTGCATTCCTGTCCGTCAAGGCCAGCGCCTGAGGTAGTGTAGTGGCCTCTGGTGGGCAGGGTGAGAATTTCTGGCATTGTAGCACTACGTTCTCAACTGTGCCCTGTTCCGCTTCGCACGCTCTGCATAGGGTCGAAGTGGCTACGGTATGTGAGCGTGCGAAGCACTCCCGCGCGCGCTTCGAACAGTAGCCCACTTCCACAACTGTTGTCATAATGGCCTCTTTGTATGTACGATACAGCTGAAGTGTACTCTTCAGCTGCATCGAGATCTCCCATTGCGCATTCTCCACTTCGCGTATGCGTTTCCGGAGTGCTGCGGAAAACTTGTGCTCCGTGGTTTCGACTGTTGAGAGGTCCAACGCGTCGAATTTGCGTCGAAGAGACTAGACTCTGTTCGACCACTGTGCCCCGAGTGCCACGACGTGCAGGTAGCGGAACATACGACGGGCCCACCGCTGATCGTTCGTGAAGCGTTCTTGTTTCTGCGCGCCAAACGCTGCGCCAGAGTTCTCGCTAGAATCGGCGGAAGGTGTTAGATTAAAAGACGAGCACTTTTATTAGCTCAGCAGGTACAGCGGTAAAGCAAAACTATCGCGCAACCCACCAAGTGCGCAAGGTTATGAGAGCGACGTAACATACTACGGTCCTAATCAAGTACTAAGCTGCTTTCTCATGCAAAGCGGCACGGTTGGGAAACGGAGTCGCAGAGCACGTCGCTAGCAGCAGGTGGCGAAACATCTGCTGCCACAACCATTTCAAAAGGGGACGATTCAAAGTTCGCGAGAAAAACGCGGTTACAAGTGTAGGGCGTGCTGAGCGCATCGAAATTTCGCGTTACTGGGTGCGTCGGCGCCTACTCTGGAAGAACAGAGAAACGCGCGCGCACATTGGAGACGAGAATCTTACGCTGACAATCGTTCAAAGGATACCAACACCACGGCTTTGCTGGCTTCTTCTTCTTGCGTCCCATGGCTTTTTTTCGCCGAGAAAGATAGCGCAAACGCTGGCTCCTTGTCCCGGACCCGTCCGCACCAAGCCTCAAGCGCAAAGATGGCGACTGCCGCAATTCTTTCAGTGGTGCAAAACGCGGACCGCAGTTTCGCAAGAACACTGTTGCTCACCTAGTTTCTGAATTTTTATATAGTATAATTCATACTTCACACAAATTTACTACCAACATTCTGGAAAATATTGCACTTCATTTGAGCAAAAGTGACACGTGCGTTTTTTTTAAACTTGAAAATGGTTGTTTTTCAACAAGGTGGGTATGACGTAATTTAGTCTTGATTTGCCGTACAAGTGCCTCAGTGTATGGCCTTTGAGACCAACAATAACACTAAAAAAATTAATATTTACGTTTAGGCATGCATTTAGCTGATGCCAGAACATGCAGGTGTTGTGTCAGCCACCTGTCTTCATAATGTCAACTGTGTAAACGTACATAGTTTATTTCTAAACTTATGAGCACTCGGTAAAAGTACGTCATAACATGTCACGTCGAATCTATTTTTAAAGTATGACGTCAACACTGTTTGCATGACGTCACGACTTTTTAGTTTTGGTTTCGTTGCGCTACTTGCCCCTTCGAGGTGAACGGGTTTTTTTTTTTCGGCAGCGGAGGTCGTGGACATGGCCCTGAGACGTCGTGTGTACATTGGCATGACGTTGGCGGCGGCGGCGGAAACTCCAATTTTCCAGCTTGTTTTTCCTCAACGACGCCGGTGGTGACAAGTTTCTATTCTTCTCTGAAACAATGGTGCGGTGACGCGCCCTCTGACACGATATCCGGCCGTGTTCATCGCGACGTTTCGGCTAATAATCGATAGAGATCGCTCTCGCATCGAGGAAGTTTCGTTTGCGGCGCCTTGTTTGACAGTTGTTGACGGATGCTAGCGCGGCAACGTGCCTTTGAGGGCGTGCATCTGAGAAGTTTAACCCGACGCTGGTGATGTAAGTATCAACCGCAGTAAATGCGCGTTCATGCGGTAATCGTTCCGTGCTTTTTTTTCTTTTTTTTTTGGGGGGGGGGGGGGGGGCTACGGGAAAGAGTTTTTGCGGAAGCCGAAGTTTTTTTCCTTTCCTCGAGTGAATCACTGACCCACTTGCCGACGTTTGGTACACGTAGCCCTTAGAGGGTGCATAAAACTACTTTTTGGAGCTGTCAGAGAGTCAGAAAGCGCGCGGACTTGGACGCGGTAAGTATGTTCGCATTGTGTTGTTCTGAGCCTCTCGTGTATCACGATGAATTTCGCGTAACGGAAGTTTGTTCTTGAAAATGCCGCGAGACAGTGCGGATTCTCTTGCATGTAAATTGGAGAAATTTTGAAAAAAAAAAATGGAGCATGCAGTTCGTACCCGTAAATTTTGAGCCGAGTTGCGACAGCTAGCTCTGTATAAATATTTTGTTGCTGTCTTGAATGCAGGACAAATACTTCGACGTGATGTGCGTGCATTTAAATATGAGATATATTACAACTTTGCATGAAAGTTCACCATCAATAATATATGTGTATATGGTCGTTAATTTAATATGTGCCATACTACTTCCTAGATATTGGTTATTTTTTTGTAATACATTGATTGTACAGAAAATACTGCACTCAGCAAGCTGCAATAATTGCGTCCAAATTGTTTTTTTTTTGTTTGTCTACACCATGGAAGTTGGGACATGTGCTAGAAAATACTGGCATCACGTCAGGGTAGTACTTTGCTTTTTATGACTTTCAACTGTATGCAATGTTTTGAGACACATTTTTTTTCATAACAGCTGTATTATGCTTATAGGCACAGCTGCTCAGCAACGATTGGCATATAACAGTTAGATGCAGATCCAGCTAATTATCAAAACACAACCGGCACATAACGTATATGAATATTATGATCAGGTTAACACCTACACGCTTCCTTAGGAAAACGGCGGCAAAGACCAGGACAATAGAAGCACACGTCCCAAGACATGAAGCGCTGTCTGGCAAATGAAATTTTGTGGCGAAAAACATAAATAAATACATATCAGCCCTTGTCAATAAAATTAAGACCAAGACAAAGATGCAAGAAGCTTTGAGTACGTGACGACAATGACCAACATGATTCAGCAGCAAATGGTTATGCAATTTCTTTGTGGGATGACGAAATTCAAGGAGTGCTTACACTTCTATCTTTTAACAGAGCAATCCTGTCGGCATCGATTATTTCTGGCATTAGTTTTCATCTTCTCGATTTTATTGACGAGGGCTGATACGTGGATATGCACTCGTTTACGTTCTTCATCGCAATGAACTCCAGTTGCCAGTGAGCGTTTCCTGTGTTGTGTGTGTGCCAGTATTGTCCTGGTCTTACACACCGTTTTCCTGCCTTGCGCGTTATTTTGATGCACTCGATTCAAACCCACCAGGACTGTCAGCAATCATCGGAGCGAATCATGCCTCAGTGTTCACAATCGTAGTAGTTAGCTTTATTAAGATATTGATAATATTGAGAACTAACACAATTTGATTGAGAGCTAACAGACAATGATGCGAGGGAAGACGTAGGGGATGGTATTAGAAGTAATTCTTGGCATCATTGTTTGTTAGTTCTCAATATTAATATGTCTAACAAAGAAACAAACCATTAAGCTTACATATATTTCTTTGATAAACATTTGAGCATTGCATGTTTCATCGTGTGCACTTGTTACTCACTTTGCAGAACTTGCGAATGCCGCACGAAGTCAGAGTTCGTGGATTCACGGAGCTCAGTGAGGGCCTGCAGCTCGACTTTGTGCAATCCGTGCCGGACGACCTGACCTGCTCGTCGTGCCAAGACTTGGTTGGCATCCTGTGGCTGTCGCCATCGTGCGAGCACCGCTTTTGCACCCGCTGCCTCGAGTCGCTCCTTGGACAGGCGAGCAAGTCCATCTGTCCCGTGGACCAAGCCGAAATCTCTCGTGGCCAGGTCAGGAAGCAAAGTCATGCAAAGTTTGTCCAACTCGTTCCGAAGAACTGAACACGCGAGAGGGACGCTAAAGAGTAGCACCACTTTTCAAGTGTTGGTAAATTACTCTTTCACGATACCAAAATCCCCACTCTTGTTACAAGAAGATGCTTGTAAGGTGACAAAGGGCGCGAAGAGAAAATGTAGGTGGCGATGCCATTTTGAAATATCCTCACTAATTGCCGTGTTGTCTTTAACTTTGAAATCATTTACAAGAGCCTATGTAGTTTATAATCGGTGAAAATGAAGTAAATTGTCTTCTGGTGGATTCGCTTGCCATACCAAGTTTCAGGAAATTTCATTTTGCCAGTGTCGCCTGAATGCAGAAAATACTGTTTGAAATTTGTGACATAGCGGGCGAAGATTTGAATTTGAAAACAAAATTTTGACCTTGACTTTCTCCTCTATCCACAAACTTGTGCTGGGGAAACCAGGGTCAATAGAGGTCCTAAAATTAAAATTTGTCACTCTAAATAGAGTCATTGTTTCACTAGTGTCCACAGCACAAGCACAATCGAGCGCACTCTTGTAGCTTAATTGTGTAGTTGGCATTTCATATAATGTCACAGATGCACTCTTTAAACATTATTTACTGTCGTGAGCAATATGGAAGGGAACACACGAGCTCGTGGAAAACCTCAAACACAAAGCGGAGAGATTTGGTGTGGCCGCTTGAGAAATAAAGTCGGAAGGGCACCGTGGTCCTGTTAAATAGCAGAACCCCTAGCTTACTGGTATTGCTCTTTGAAGAACAGCAGCTGATCATATGTCGCGAGTTGCTCGTGAGTATTCGTTATAAGCAGTATTTCAATATAAGCGATTATGTGAGAAAAGATAAGGCAGTCAAAGTTCAATCGTGCTACAACTGCGAAGAAGTTAAAACACAATGTATTCAGCGACGGAAAACTATTTAAAGCAAAGCACAATGACGTGGCCAATCAGAGAGAGCGCCCCATGGAATGCTGTGGCACAAATCGGCCCACGGTTTATTGACCACTTTTCAGGATCCGAGAAACCTAGGTTTTCCAGCGTCGCAAAGCACCAGGCAAACATTATTTTTGTTAATATTCTTTCACGGGGAAACTAGCAATGGAATTACAAGTGAGATTAAACAGTTAGGGCGCACTGCATCGTGGAACTTAACAGCTCTCGTTCCCTCCGCAGTATAAAGAGCTGGCGCTCGCTTGGCACTCGTTACTGGGCAGTCTTCGGTCAGGGGATTGGTACTTTTGTGGCCTGTTCTGTATGTGCAAAAAACTTGCCGCCACTTGGCAACACACTTGGCAACACCTCCACTCACCACTTTTTAGGAGTGTCAAGCTCGTTGTGCGCTTCAAAAAAATGTGGCTTATTAACGTGGCTTGGGTCAAGACTGTAATAAATTTCGAATAGACTGATATTGTGAGTAAAGTGATTTGATTTTAATGAGGGATTATTGTATGTTGCTTCGCCAGAGCAGTGATTGTGCAGGGGTCAGGGCTTCTGTCAGATGCATGCCAGCACCTAAATTTACTTCTCACCCTTTTGATTTTTTGTAAAAAAAAGAAAAGTAATAATTTATATCAGTGTTGAATAAATGTTCGAAAGTCGGGTGAATATAGCACTTAGTATACACATGTTTCTGCCTGCAGCTTGTCGAGGACACCTCCGTGCAGAGCAAGGCATCCCAGTTCCAGGCTTGGTGTCCCAACCGCGGCCAGGGCTGCACCGTAACGCCTCGCATCTGTGACCTTAAAGTGAGTAGACAGCCCTGGTTTCTCAATCCGTTGTGTAATGTTTGATCCCAATGGCAGAGTCGGAGCAAGTTTTTCGGCTCGTTTCGGAGAAATTTGGTGCCAATGACAAACTGAGGGTGGGGGTCGAGTGTTCTAGTGGGAGAGCCTGAATGAATTCAGAGGAGGAGTCACTTCATAAAGCAGGAAAGTCGCTCAGCCTAAGTTGGCAGAGGAGACAGCAGCTCAGCGAGACGCACTTCTCTTGACCCATTTCTATGCTTGGAGGTGCTGTTAGTAAGTAGTCGCTTGGTGGTAATGGCAGACGACGTGGACAAGTGGGCAAATTGCACAGCATTGCCTCCGCTGCTTATTAGTGACAGCTTCAAGCTTTGTATTAGAATGGTGCTCCTGCTCGTGCGATTCATTGAATAGTGACAGCGACATTGAAACCGCTGCATCTGAGTGGGAATTAGACAGTCGAATGGAGTAACTGTATGCAATGTACTCCGAACAACATGTCACTCGAAAGATAAACCTTCTGCTTCCGCCTTGCTTCATCGCACGTGTTATGCTTCAATTGCGAACCTGGAGGTGCCGTTCTACCGCAAAGTTGAGTGCTTGCTCGCGAAGTCTATTGGCTGCTCCGACTCTGCTGTTGAAATTCAACATAATTCAAGGGTGGCTTATTTACGCTGCAGAAAAAAGTAACGGTGCACTTCAAGTGGCTTTGATAAATGTTTTGATGAATTGAGCATTTGCTGATGCATAATTATCATCATTAATTTATTTAGTACATTGCTATGAATATATTATTTGTATATTTCAAGGTGTTACTTTATTATTTGCTGTCATAGGCCACATACATGCTTTTTATTGTTGTTGTTTTTTTATAGTCACTTTACGATTCTCCTAATTGTGATTTTACGAGTCGATCACACACACTACCACGTTTACAGCTTCACTGTGTAACAATTTTCACGATAGGGAACTGGCTGAAATTTCTTTTTTTCTCTTCATTAGAACCACCTCAGGGAGTGCAATCAAGGCGTGATGGCATCGACACCTCCGGGTACCAGTGGCAACGGCAATTCTTTAGCCGGCAACGATGCTAACAGCTCAGCTAGCAGCGCGGAAACTCACGACACTCCGAGGTGCTGGATGGCCGAATTTGGCTGCGACTTTCAGGTTAGTGCGAAGTGAACATTTGTACAACTTTAGAGGGTAGTGGAGCCCCCCATTAAAGGCCAACTCCGGCGATTTTTCGAAGTCAGTGGATCTCAATGAAATTCACTATGTACGCTCATTTGCACATTTGTGCCATTCATGCCAAATTGCAGGCTTGAGAGTTTTGCAGATTCTTTTCAAATGAATTTTATAGCTTGTGTCGAAACGCTCAATTCGCTTGCCAGAATTAATGGCAACATTGTGTGTGTGAGGTTGAGTTTAGCCTGGCGGAAGTGACGAACTGATGTGCCACTGCAACATCTGATTGTCTGCTATGGATTGTGTGGTTTGGCTGGCGCTTTCTTGGTTGAGCGTGCGATAGGTGCCAATTGGTGTTGCGTTGTAAGACACACATGATTCGCCATATATTCACCATAACAGAGTAAGCATTGTAGCCAATCGCCGCGGACGGCGTGGACAGGTAGTGTCATCTGGTGGGCATTACGTGCAATCAAGTAGTTCTGGCAGCGTCAGGCAAATCTTCACGTCACACGTAGAAGCGCACTCGGTTGGGTTTTGGTATTGCGGTTTTTCAGTAATTAAAAATTGTTTTCGAATTGTTTGAACATTTGAGTTATCGGCGCGTGTGAGGATTGTCCAAGAGACATAAAATCCGTATTATCCTGACAAGGTAAAAAAAACGCCGGAGCTGGCCTTTAAGATAACTGAAGCGCCACAGCCAGTTGCTTCTTTGACAAGCGAAATTGCCCACTTATGTGCACACGGTGTTGTGCTCGCCGAACTCACGACGTCACTCCAAATTTAAGCCTGCACTAAATGGTACAGGCTTGTGTTCGTGCGTGTTTGGCCTAGAATTGCCACTGACTTCTAAAGTTGTACCATCTACATATACTCAAACCTTAATATAACAGTCACATCTGCCAAGAAAATGCATCGCTATATACGAATATTTATTATAAGTGATTATATTTAACACTGTGTGTATGGTAAAGCTATTGGTCACTTACGTCATTATAACCGATAATTCGTTATATCTGAATTCGTCGTATCAAGGTTCGAGTGTAGTGTACTCCTTCTACGCAGAACAGCATCTGTTTTACAAATGCTCCTCTCTTTATGTTTAAATCGTCAGAAGATGTGCCATGTGGTTATGATTGTATGAGCTCATCGAGAGGCTGCCCTGCATATATGCATGAAATTATTGTGCTGCCATAAGAGGCACGACTCTTTTCAGCGTTTTTTTGTACACCAGCGCACTGTTTACGTCTGTGGACCAACACATTTTGCGCTATCACCATCAATTTGTTCAACCAACACCAACACGGCCCAATGTGAATTCTTCCATTGCAAAGCAAATTTTTGGGTAACTGCAAAGTACTCGTATTATAGTATGCGTAACCTTGCAGCAGAAAAGACCTGTGACATGCACATGGCATAAACTATGCAAAAAATTGTCACTGCGATCAAAAGTTCTCACATGGCAAATATGTTCAAAATCTTCGTTCACTGCCGCACAGCCGTATTACTGAAACCTGAACGAGGGAAGAGGGTGCTGTGATGTGAAAGAAGTTGTTAAACAAGGGATATCGTTGGAGCTAACGTTTCAATGATGGGATGCTTGTGGTGTTTTGGTTTATTCAATTACTGTTTCTTAACTTCACTATATGGACGAAGACTTGTTGTTTTGTTGAAACGTTGGCTCCAGCGACATTCCTTGTTTAAGTTATGATTGCACAATGGTGTGACACCGAATAACGATGCACTTTTCACGTACAAGTGTGTTTCCTTCGCCAACCCAGGGCTCTGCTGCCGAAGTTGAGGCACACGAGAACGACTGGCAGCTTCACAGACAGATGGTTGTGACACGTCTTTCCGAGTACAGGCGCAACCTGGAGGTGAGTTTTGTCCCGCTGCTTGTCGTGATTTTGCATTCGTGGCCCAGTTCGTCGAGCTCGGCAACCGTAAGCGTTCGCATGGGCTGTGCAGGGAGACGGCCACGAGGGAGATGTGAGGGGGGACTCCCTCCTTATCGTGTAATACTCCCGTCACGTGAACACGCAAAAACTTTTTTACGCGAGCAGTCTTTTACAAAGTTGAAACACTTTTTAATGAAGACGCATTGCCTTGCAGACACATGGCACTGACAATATCTTTTCGGTGTATTGTTCCGAAGGCGTAGCACTAGCTTTCAAAACAGAAACAGTCAGAATAAGGTTATGCATCTTTATATTAGTTCGCGTGTCTCCCTAAGACCATTGCAGCCATTGTTTTTTGCATTCCTCAAGGGCCACCGGCAGTGACCATACATGTTAAGATGCTGTGCCTCTTGAGTACTTGCACGCGACGCACTAGGCTTCCACATCTGATGTCACCGACTCGTTTTACCTGCTTGCGAGAGGGCACAAGGAAGTAAGCTGTAAAAGACTTGTTGTTTTCTAATAGACGTGAAATTTATTCTTATGATAAGCCTAGGAGAAAGAACGATGAATAGTTGCCAATTTTCGTCACCAATTCGTAATTGCTAGTGCCCGTTGGTTTCGAGGCTACTCAGTTGCAGTCGTGAAAGGTATACCGTATTTACACAATTCTGAGTCAACTCAAGTATAGGTTGACTCCACTAAAATCGTACGGCACAGAAAAAAAATAAGAGCACATTTCATCACGAAAAAAAATATATATATATTTACGATGTCTTAAAAAAAATCAAATTTTAGTATGCCAAGATGGCTTCACGGCAGTGTTCAAAAATTGCGCAGGAAAGCTAACTTTACAGCAGTACACGGCGGTCATTTTTTTTAAGACTTAACTACCGAAAGTAGTATTCGATTCTAGGTCAGCCCTCCAAATTCAGATTTTACCTTGCGAAATGGGTTGACCGAAACATACAATTGTGTATATACGGTACATGAACTCCGTTTTTATAAAAGACCGCTTCTGATGAAGAAATTGCACACTGTCGCGTGTTTGCGGGTGAGTCTTTTTAGGAAGAAGTCTTCCTGTGCCAGACTTTCAAGTAGGTAACCGGGGTGTAAGGGGGGCATGAAATTTGCTCCATATATATTTACTCAGTCAGATTTGTCTTAACATTTTTTAAAGTGCACACGTTTCTGACAGTAATGGCGGCCGAAAAGTGAAAGAGTTTGCGTAGCCTATTCTCTTTTGAACTCGACCAACAGAAAGGTTAGACTCTGCAAGGAATGTACGAAAAATTATGCCCTCCCTCCCTTTCCCCCAGCCGAGAACCCTGTGCATCTCTTTGCATCTCTTTGCATGCAACTCAATTTCATGTCAAAGTATCGTAACACCAGCCATTATTCAGGGCAATATAATTAGGTAATTATCTACATAACATGAAGAATAACATGTAATTAATTCATGCAAAGTATTTGGGTATCGTTGGCAGAGGCCTTCATTCTGCCAAAGACGTGAAAATAGTCTGATTATCATGAGAACGAAAGCACGTCTATGTTTCGCTTTTTTTTTTGCGTGTGCAGGACATCCAAAACGAGCGTGACATGCTTCGCAACCAAGTGAACGAGGTGAATGCTTCTCTGAAAGGACTGAACCTCGGCTTCGAGCACCACTGCACGCACTCTGCGGTAAGTGCGCGCGCCGCATTTTAACGCGATAGCATTAAAGAGCCCGTTTCGCAGAAATACTGGCATTGATTTTGGTGTCGCCGGTTGCAAGCAAAAAGCCGGCATTGTACGTTAGCGAAATTTCGAGACAGACACAAATAAATAAATAAACGATAATTCTGTCCAAGTGATAATCAAACTTATACCTCCTGCATGTTAACAAGTTGTTCTATTACAGAGCCATTCAAGTGCCTGAAATTGCTTCATAAAGGAAATGCTGTAAAAATGTAATGTAGTGGGAGTGCTATGGAGCATTGCATTCATGACCAAATATATCTATATTTGAATTTGCCCTGCACATAAATTTTTATATATGTTTGCTTTTCTTACTTTCTGTATTATGAATTCACCAGATTTTTGCCTCTTTTTCGCAACTTTCTTGGCAAGGAAACCATCTACACTTTTGGGTGTGCATGTGTCAGGTAAAGCTGTACCAGTGATTATTTTTGACCTGTAGTAGCTCACATCTTTCCCTTATTTCTAGACATGCTTTTTTGTATGTCAATGCAGCTCTCCTCAGCGAGCCGTTTTTCTCTCATTGATCTATTACCATGTTGCAGTAGTAGTCTTTCAGGCACAGCAACATTTTGAACGACATGCTGCATGATCGAGAAACTTATAGAGTATTCATTGTAAAACGTTTTGGGGCATGTGCTTTCTTAAGAGTGAATCTGTTTAAGACCGAGGCGAATCCCTGGAGATCCATGACTCATACTGTCTAGTCCAGCTGCGAGAGTGAAGCACGATGAGAAGGAGAGTACAGATAAGTGGGTGAGAAAGAGGCTCAGTTTAGCAAGTTGGGCCTCGTAGAGAAAGAGGGAAGCGATGTGGAGAGGATGAAGCTTAATAGAGAGAGGAAGAGCAAAGGTGAAGCCGGATCGTGAGTGGCTGTGCCATCGATTTGAGTCGACCAATGGTAGCATGTCCTCAAGCACAGCTTGTGCTTGTGAGGGAGAAAGATGGGCGTTCCGAGTGTTGCCAGAAGCAGAGAAAAGACGCGCTAATGCCTGCAGCGGCGCCTTTTAATCAGCGCTTGTGATGTTTAGTCAGTTGAAGCTGCTTGTAATTTTATTCTATTTTTTTCATGTCGCAGAGCACACAGAATGAGTTCAGGCATCGCATTCAGCAGTTGGAGCAGAGGCTGGCACAACTTGACCAACAAGGTGCCGTCGCCCCGCCTCAGGTGAATAACTTATTTGTTTTCCCAAATGATTCATTGATATAATATTTTACACGAAATAGTCACTACTGGCCACAGTTACTTGCAGTCTGCTCTGTTTGACCACAAACGATTCTTAGTGTATCCTGGTGTATGAGAGCTTTATAGGAAACAAAGTCGTTGTCTACACAACGAAACGTGACTTCAATTTTGCATGATTATTACTGTATTGATATTATATCCAATATATCAAGGTTTATAGAAATAGGTTGGCATAATAAAAATTTCATGACGTTATCAGCATATAGTACGTAATGGTTAATGAGGAACAATATTTTTATTAAAGGTGTTTTAGTGTTTATGTGACTTTTTATGAATGACATTCGACTCGTGATTAATGGTAGAATTGTACATCGTAACTGGAAAACAAAGAGCCATGTTAGGTTGGGATTATATTTTAAGTAGATTCTAATGATTTCTTAGTCTCTTAAAAGAGGGATCTGCTGATCCATACAGTCGATACAGTCGACGTAGGATTTCCCGGGTTCTCAAGGGACCACAAGAATGTCCTGAAAATCGGACAGTCCGTAAAAACCAATGCAAGCGAAAACACAATTTTTAATGGGTATTTTTCGCTGATGGAGAGGGTCACGGCAGGAGTACAGGATTGTCCTTGCAGTTCAGCAAATGGACCATTCGGGTGGCTCTGAAAAGAGTCAATTATGTAAAAAAAAAGTGACAGAGAAAAAAACATCCAATGTGGCCAGCACTACCACATCTGTAAACACTTAGGCGCAAAAAAAAAAGTTGCTTATCTTCGTTTGCACAACGTTCCACTTGCCCGCGATGATGTCTGCCTCGATTTCAGCAAACGTCAAGCTTTCGCTGTAAACCGATGACAGCACAGATGACAGCATCGGTGCTCGCGTCAACTCCGAGCTCGTTGCCTGTGTAGGTGCTGCCTCTTGGATATCGGTGTTGGCGTCATAAGAATCCTCCGTAACTTGACGAATGATTTCATCATCGGTCAATTCTGCTCATAGCTCGAGGTGTTTCTTAGCATCGGCGAAGCCCTTAAAGGTGATCCAGGCTGAAATCGAAACACTGGCAGCGTGCAGATTGTCGACTGGCAACGTCCATGGGCGGAAGTTTGTCGCACTTGCTGTCCACACTGGGCGACTCTGCCATCTTGATGTCTAGCATGAAACTCGCGTGGCGAAAGCAGTTCCGGGGGGTCTGTTGTGTAACCGCCTTCTACGAGTCTGCCAGCATATTGATGGCAGACCATAAGTCAACAGCGTTGCTTTCCGAACTGTCACAGCGTCATGCGTCTGTGGCCACAGGTTTGACTAAGATTCGGCTGTCAACGGACTGGCCTGAGATGGATAGCGGCGTTTGTTGTTTCGAGGGTACGGCATCCACGGCGCAGTGGGTTTGAGGGTATAAAAACAACCAAAATGGCGGCGTCGATAGCGACTTCGAGTCTGCGGTTAGCAGTAAAAAGTTCGGAAAATCCGATGGCGAAAGCTATAAACGCCCAAAATTTTGGACTTTTTAGTACATTGACTCTATGGGAAAATAGACGGTGCTACAGATGAGTCTGGGAAATCAGACGTGTCCGTGATTTTAGGCGTCCGAGAAATCGGACGTCGACTGTAATGGTCAGGCCTGATGTATGTCATGCGAGCTTATAACAGGCAATACAATGATTAAATAAACACGGTTGTTGCATGATAGCCCGAACGCATTGTGTGTTCTCGGTTACCACCAATAGTCACCTGCACATCTGGCCTGAATCAGTTATGTAGAAAGCCTATCGAATGCACGATTTTACCTCGACAACATTTCTCCTCGGAATGCAAAGAGCATTTCCAATACATTGACGTAATTATTACAGCACTGCCAGAAACATTGGCAGTTATTGGCATGGTTATGTTTCAGGCACCACTTTCAAATATGTGCTGTTACAGGGAGTATTTATTCTGTAAGAGCTTGTCGATCTAACGCTGCACAGTAGGCACAGTAGTGCAAGCCAACTGGGCAGTTCAGTAGTCCAACCTGGAACAACACAGTTGTCATGTACCTCCATTGGATGTTCTTTCAGCACCTGTGCCTGAGCGACATTTCCCGTACGCATGACAGTATATATAACTAAACAGCAATCATTGCATGACAGGCAGTGATATAGAAAACAATGTGCCATCGTTCTGATAGTTATGAACTAAATTGTATTACTAACAAGCCTCCCTGTCTCAGTCTATTACTTTCTTCCTTCCATATTACAAAGGCAAAGGTGTAGCCTCCCTGTCTCAGTCTATTACTTTCTTCCTTTCATATTACAAAAGCGAAGGTGTAAGTTATAGCTTCGTTATCAAAGATTGGCATTGCTAATGGTTTCAACAGTACTTTATCATTTAGTGCCCTTATAAGTTCAGCGCACTGATTTTTTTTTCGTTTACACCAATACATCGCTACTATTTTAATTTTTGGTTTACAGGCTTTTCAGGCACAACCAACTTTCAAACCAAGTGCCCCAACAAACTTCGAAAGCATTGGATTTTCTAACCAGGCAAGAACTTCATGCTTTTTCGTGGGTTTTGTGAGTACACAATAATTAGGGAATGAATTTATACACTAAATTAAATTATTGCCCAGATTTTCGGTACCTATCTCACTGAACCAATTAAACTTGATAGCATTGCCAGCCTGATGTGCTTGAAGCTTGATTATATTTGTCATAAATATATTTGTCCTTTTAGGAAGCCTCTGTTTTGAGCTATTTGAAGAAACACGTGGTGCATGACATGCTTCCGAAGTTTATGTGTACAATTGTACATACTGCTGCTAGAGGGGTTATACGCAATGCATTCCTATCAATAATTGTAAGAAAGCCATTTTGGAAACTATTCTAAATGTACTATAGTAATAATGATTTTATGTCAGTTGTAAATGTTTTAGTGCTTCAATGCAGAAAACTCTAATAAAACCCAAGGAAAGTTTTGCAATCAAACTTCTCACATTTGTGGAACGCAGATTTTTCTCTGAAGTACAGCAAGTTTGATTTCAATTATATGAGCAGTTTTCTAACCAGAAAAAGATTTTCTGTTTCACGTGTGTTTCAACGCAAAAATCGGTGTTGACAATGAACTAGGTGGTTTTGTGTCGTTCGGAACTTGTGGTAGACTTGTGCGAGTAAAGAGTGCGAATTCATTGTCATGGGTACAAACATTGAAATAAACGCATCTGACACAGATGGGCAGGCTTGTTTCTAGCTGCCTTTGCATCTTGTTGCCGAACACGTGGCCACCGTTGCGCAGCAAAATTAGGGAGTTGTCGCACAACCTAGCAAACGAGAAACGAGCGTTACCACGACCAGAGGTGAGAAACGATTCTGGTGGTGTTGGGCGCCCATCTGGTTGGGTGTGGTGCGCCTGCGAGACTCACTTCAACTGACTTCTAACCACTGCACCCTAGGAAAACGATTTACTTCGACTGGGTGGGGGTGCGTGGGTGTTTTCCTCTGCACACTTTTAGTGCGGCACACTGTGGTTTGCACGGTTTCATTGACAGTGGAGTGATGTTTGAACAATTCTTTTCGTGTTGTTCATCAGCTCAGCTATTTGTTCTGTTGGCTCTTTTCAGCGAACTAACACGGGTCTCATAATACTAGTTTGAGCTAATCTATAAGGCTGGATTGAGGTCAGAGGCTGTCTAATGCAAGAAAATATGCAAATTGCATTCCCTTTATGAACTCGCACTGTTTGGAGGTACACGGATATTACCCCCGTAGCGGGTAAGAGACGTACTAAAGTCGTAGCTTATGCGGTCTCTTAACGCCTTGAAAGATGAGATTCTTTATAGTGCTTGGTGGGAAAACTTGCACCTCATGAAGTTTTTTTGCTCTTGTTTAGTCCCCCGCCTTTATCCGTCAGTGTTGTAAATTATCTGAGCATGATTGATGGCAAACGTGCACGTTAAACAACCCCAGGTGGTCAGAATTTCCGGAGCCTTCCACTACGACGTCTCTCATAATCATATGGTGGTTTTGGGACGTTAAACCCCATACATTAATCAATCAATATCAATCGATTGAGGGCAAACAATTTTTGGCCCTTCTGTGACGTAACTAAGTGAAGACAACCAAGGGCACAGTAGTGTTGATTTGTCAGTCAGTGCCTGTAAAGCGTCTGGGTTAAGGCTATCGTACAACAAATTGTAATCTTTAATCTAATCTTTAATTTAATCCTATGCCATCAAAACAAACATAAGATTTGCTTTAAATTTTTTTTTGAGGTTTAGCTTTTTTTCAAGCATCACGTGGGTTATGGCGAAGCAGTTTTTCTGATTTCGCATGAGGTGTGTGCCTGTGCATGTTCGTTGGAAATTCGAATGAAGGCACGACTGGTGGAATCGATTTTTTTCTGCCCGTTTCAAAGGGCTGCATTTTGAGCACAATGTGAATGAAGCACTTACTTGGGTGACACAGTTTCCTGGATGAAATCTTAGGCTTCTTGAAGTGTGGAGGCCAGGAAAGGGTGCATGGGCTCAAAGACAACCATCAAATACAGTGATTGCTATGTGTATTATCTTTTTGAAATAGCACTGTATACAAATATAAAAACATCATTAATGATCATAATATTGTTGAGTGTTGCTGGGTCATACATATTATTAACTACATTGAGTAAGCTATATGTAGACTTCGCGATTCAAGCTTGTCATTAAGCATTCACCATGTGTGGGAAATATGGTCCATAATTAACTGCTGTATTAAACTTCTGAATTGAATAGAGAATGTCCTATTTGAGCATTATCATTCCATGTGTTCAATGCTCCACAGTTATATTTTTGTTTAGCTGTTTGTTAGACATTGGTGTCATTTCAGTCACCTCACTGGAACATCGCTTTGTTGATCCAGCCCACTTGCATTAATTGGTGGCCTGATTTGAATTAAAACACGTTCAAATTTGAATTGAAATGGCAATAAGTTGACCAAGCTAATGAGGATCACTTCTATGAGAGACTAATTACTGCACTGTAGAGTGAATGGGTGCTGGCCGTGTTACTGAATCAGCGAACTACGTGTTTCGGAGCTTATAACAAATTTCTGTTAAAATGATCATTTCAGATGTCAATGGCTCCTACAGAAGCATCCATGGCTTCCATGGCACAGCCAGGGATGTCGGGAAGCAATGTAAGTGCTTCAAGCTGCAGTAATAATCTTATCATATATTTATCATACATATTGTCTGCTTATAACTAGAATATAACTAATAACTAGGAATAAATGTAAGCACTTCAAAGCGTGCATTTTCAATACAAATGAGTGAAGCATTTTTTTTTCTTGAAATGAGCCAGATTCATGAGCTAACATTAGGTCATATTGTGCTTTAGCACCATCCACATATCAGCTCTCTTCAAGAAAACCATATCGGAATAAATCGGGTCAAATAACGTAAGTGACGTATGCGTGCATGTCCTGTTTAGAATTGCAGCTCAGCCAGATCGACACATTGAAGCCTGTAAAGTTCTTGTAATTGAAATGAGCCAAATCCACAAAGAAAGTAGAAGAGCAGTGAGAGGTCACGTGATTCTGTTAACATGACAGCCTTTCGCAAGTTTGCTCCTGAAGGTTTGACCCGTTTTGCTGGCGGTTTGACACTTCTTCATTTCTGCGGCCCCGGTTTTTCATGGATCAGGACAGATGCGAAGAAATCGATGGAAGGTGGGGAAATCAATTAAAGCTGAGACGTCGAGTGAATGAGGACGTGCCGCTTCTAAAATGCAAACAAACAAGAAAAGTATTTTGAGTGCGCTTCTGTGACAGAAGCATCAGTGCAGATCTTCGCAAAGACATTCGATGACTTCGGCTCTATGCAACGAAAGGCGATCATTTTGACGCAGTGCGCACCATCTGCTGCTAAGCGAAGGAGGAGAAACGAAAACGGACATCGCTGGGGTCTTGCTGTTACGTGCAAGGTATGGCTCGAAAGTGGGCAGGCGATCCCCATTTGTCACAATCAAGACTGTTGTAAGCTGATTTTTGCATATCATCGCACCGTGCTAAAGCTCGGAAAGTTTAGAACGTCACTAACTGGATGGCTTACAGCACGGCAGTGACTAGGCCAGCTTCAAGGTTTTGCTTTTCAAGATTACGGAAACAAAGGTTTTTGACATTAAGAAAGTTGCAGCCAGAACAAGCCTTCAGATCAGAGCCGAGCCCCACTAAAAGCTTTTTTTGTCCAATTTTGTATCAGCTCTAAACACAGGAAAGACGCCTGCTCAAGGGCTAGGACATTATCTATCGCATCAGCTGCACATGATAGTACTCTGTGAGAAAAAGCGCATCCGATTCAAATGTTGCTCTTGGTCAAAGTTATTTATCAGCCAATAGCAGCAGCCTGCTAAATGATGAAGTAGGGTAGCCACTGGCAACTCTGAAGTGAGAATGGGCCTTTGTACGAAGAGAGAGCACGCGAAAAAGTGGAAAATATGTGCTTTACTTGTAAACGCAACGTCCCGCCTATGCCTACAAAATTTGGCTTCACTGCTCGTGGCTGCGTTTGTCGCGTGTAGAAAATGTTTCTTTCACCCGCCTCGGGTTGTGGTTCATGCCCCCTTTTATTGAACTAAAAGTGGAAGATCCCACGAACCTTCATCTAAGAGGTTTCAGAATTTCATGTCAGGACGTGGGAAAGCTTGCCTATTTTGTTACTTCCTTCTGTCATGGTTGAGACGAAAAAAGCCTGCAGATTGTTGTGAAGAAGGTTTTTTATGCTGCCGAGACGACCAACCTACTATCCATGTATGGTTCAGAGAGCTGAAAACACATTACCAGGGTATGCTATTGCAAATACTGTTTCCAATTTTATGCCAAAATCTAAGCGGAACGATTCTGAAGGATTTTGTTTATTTATGAGCTTCACAATGCAGTAGTAAGTATAAAACTTTGGAAACTAAGCTAATTCAAACCAATGTTTCAGTTCATTATGAGATGAATGCCATGAAAGCCATGTATTTAAGTAACTTTTAAAGGTTACATTACTGTAAGATTATTCTAGCTTACCCGAAAGACATAATAGCTTTGATAGGACTACCTTTATTTATTGTTAACAAATTTTCTCCTTTTTGCTTTTGGTCTATTTGGCTCATTTCAAAAAGACTTCTTGTTTATTGTGAATATTTCTAATTTCACAGCACAACCCAAAACCGCAGCCTTTTGCAAAAAGAGCTGTTGAGCTGGTAAAACATTCCTCTGAGTTATCAAGAGTTTTATTAATGAGTAACCTAGCAGTTGTGGCTATACACTTCACATTATTCTGTGCAATGTGGGATTGTACTTATGTGATTGCCTTTTCTGAATGTTTCAAAGTAGTACCTGTCTTTTTTAATGATTTCTTTGTCCTGCCACAATCTCAGACTGAGGCAAGCACTTTGCATAAGCAAACTAGTGAATGAATCTATCAGTTCATCAGTCACTTAATCATTATTTTTACTTGTGGTGAAACCATAAAAAGAGCAATTTCAGATGTTTCTCTCGTATTTTAGGATGGATGAATAGTAAATTCAAGGTTCAAAGTGGATTCGAAGCGAATAGTGACTTGGCAGAATAATTTCAGTTGAATACAGTTTGAACAGTAGATATTTCATATTATTAAAAAATAAAGCATTTGGACAAGACCCAACTTACTTACACAGTATATTTAAGAATTAGAGCAAGGCTTGTGGGAATGTCACTTTTTTTGTTTCGAAGCCACGTGGAAGCAACTTTGAATAGTTTCCAGCATTTTAATAGCAGCAGAGTGCTAGTTATAAGCGGTGTAATACATTACGTTTTAGTATTTGCTATACTTGATGTATATAAGCCCATAGAACACACTTCTAAACTTAAGAAAAAGCAAAAAATAATAACCGACGTTTGCGTAAAGTTTACGTGCAGCAATATATATATAAATATATATATATATATGAGATCTAACAGACAGTAATGGCAAGGAAAGTATAGGAGAAGTTGTTAGACTGAATCGTTATGTAAATCTGAGGAAAGAAAAGTGGGTGAAAAGATAACTTGCCGTAGGCAGGAACCGAACCTGCGACTTACTGACACTGCCATGTTTAAATTCACATATATACCCAATAAAGTGGCTGGGGGGATAACCGCCGTGGTAGCTCGGCGGTAGAGCATCGAAATCGAACGCATAATTTGAAGGTCGCAGGTTCGGTTCCTGTCCACGGCAAGTTATCTTTTCACCCACTTTTCTTTCTTCACATTTACATTGTAATTTGGTCTCATAACTTTCTCCCTATACTTTCCTTGGCATTACTGTCTGTTAGATCTCATTATTGTTGTGTCAAAACACGGAAAAACGAGTACTTATGAGTACACTTCTTTTCCATATATATATATATATATATATATATATATATATATATATATATATATATATATATATATATATATATATATATATATAGTGTATTTGTTTGTTCTGAATGCTTCAAAATTTTGGAAATTTCAAATTCATGTCGAAGTGAATTCTAATACTACAATATTTGTTCAATCATTCGAAGCGCTCGAGTATTCGTCCGGGCTTACTGCAAAATTCATCTCTCCCTGCTGACAGGACGAAGTCATAACTCGCCCGGACGGCCAGTTTCGGTGGCTCCTGAAGGAGTATTCGCGCACCAAACGCCACCAGCGCCACGGCACTCACCGCTACACGTCTAGCCCGATCTTCTGTACCGGAGTTCCCGGCTACCGGCTTCAGCTCCGGCTACACCTCAACGGCATGGGCCAGAGCCGAAAAGGGCGCTTCATGGCCGTCCAGCTGGTTCTGCTTCGGGGTCCCAATGACTCCGAGCTGCCCTGGCCGTTTCGACACAGGGCAAGTGCATTGTTTTATTGTGCGAGTATTATTGAGACGCAGCACGTTCAGTACTGATTGATGGTTTGCAAGAGAAAGTCAAAATGCAGTAGAACCTCATTATGACTAAATAGTGTCAGGACCATAAACTAGTTCGTTGTGTCTGATATTTGTTGCAACATTAGAGATAAATATTGGCTCTAACAAATCGGCAATTTGGCTCACACAATAATACTGGATACAAAAGCAAATTAATCTGGGCTTCGAAACGGCTATAAACACATGAACTTCACAAGTTTCTCCATTCTGTTCATACACAATAGGTGGCGCAACCAGTCAACTGCACTTAGTTTTTTGCACTGGATTACTGAAATTATGATGTCGCATGTGCATTAAAAATATATGGTCGTAAATTGTCTTTTTAATATTTGTCTCGCTTTTTTTGCTACCTTTCAAGTTGCGAGCCTGACTTATGGTTTGAGTATTAAAGTTATAAATGCCATTGAAATGAAGCACGACAAAACATATCTCGCATTTATTTCGATGTTACTTATAACTTGATATATTTTTGTGTTTGTTATAACGAAGTTAAACTATACTTGTTTCTCCTGCCTACTGGAGCTTGCAAGCTGCAATCCAGGAATAGCTTTGCAAAGTAGATTTTTCAGATTAATTCATTATTTGGAAGAGTTGTCGAGACACTGAACTGTCCTGCTCCTGCACCATCACACGGCAAACCTCAGTGGTGATGCGGTTTCCTACCTTGCCATGAAAAGTGTTTGCAAGTAATGTGCGTTGTGAGGCTAATTGGTTCGTTATTAAAACCAAAAAAAAACTGCACGGGTGATGGAACGCAAGTTGACAAGACGGGCGCAGTGTTACATTACTTTATTTCAATTTCGATAGTTTCAATTGCAAGCAGTTGCCTTTTGTCACCAGGTGGTTGAAATTTCCGGAACACTCCACTATCATGTTCCCCGCAATCATAAAACTCCTACAATCTATATGACTTTCATTCTTGCTTGTAGCATTGATCACTTGAATAGATGATCGTGCAATCTTTCGTTTGGAATTACAGCTCTTCTCGCACCGCATAGCTGTTGTGTACTTCTTCTAAATGCAATCCTGAACAAGCAATTTACATGCAATGAGAGCTCATTAGCAACGTCCAAATCTGGTGACCAGCACAGCAGGGACCGTTCAGATTCTGGTGCCGTTCCTCTCAGCAGGTAACAGTGGTCTCAACGAGCGATCGACATGCAAGGATAGTTTGTTCCCAATGCCCAAACCTGGTGACGAGCACGTGACAGACTGTTCCAATTCGCGTACTGTTCCTCTCAACAGGTAACGGTGACCCTGCTCAACCAGAACGGGCCGCAGCACGTCAGCTACACCATCAATGACCCGAGTTTCCCGCGTCCCCAGGGCGAGCACACGGTGCCCTACGTGTGGCAAGAGTTTGTGGCCTTCAGCGACCTCGAAGCCAACCCCGGCTTGGCTTGGAACGACTGCCTTCTGTTCGAGGTCACCGTGACGCCGCCCTTGCCGCCACCACCGGGAATGTACCCGCCCCTGTAATCGTTGTGCTTGTCTCGCCGCGGCACTGTTTCTAAGCCTACTTTTGAAGCACGCATACTTATTCAAGAACATGCATATTGCTTCTGTAAGCATAGTCAGCGCAACCAAATCTGGATATAATGAATTATTGGTTATAGCGAATTTTGTGGCGGGTAACTTTGCCCTTATTATAGTATTAATAATATACATTTGTAACAGATTTTCTGGCATAACAAAGCTATCTTTATGTCAAATGGGACTTTGGTGCAAGAAGGTTTGGCTCTATGCTTGTGAGCTCTGCACCCCAGCACCAAGTAGCGTGCGCCTGTTGCTTTCCCGGAACAAAATCAAATAGAGCCTATAAAAAAACAAAGCTAAGGCTGCAACAGCCACCTCAATATGGCCGCCTGGTATGTAGGCCAAAAACGAAAATGAATCAACGTGGTTTTACACAGCACAATTTATTCACATCTTGAACTCATTGGCTGCAGTTTGTAAATTGAAATGCATGTCTTAAGTGATTAGTAGAAGGTTAATTGGTGGTCTGTTAATTAGTTATCTATTGGTGTAGATTTATTGCAGAAGTAACGCCCAGCTCTATGTGGAGTGATGCCCAGCTAGTAGAACTGTCTACATTGCGAAGCAATTTCGCTATTGCCATTCAGAGAATGTGAAATGAACAAATAAAATGACCTTGCACACGTACTTTACTATCAAATAGCTAGTACAAATTGAAATTTGCAGAGGTCAATGCAATACGATTCGCTTACGTGCTGTGATGGCATATAAGATACAGGTAGTTTAATAAATGCAACAAATATTTCAAGCTGTGACACGCTAATTAGAACAAGAGTGCGACGGTGCAATCTGGGGCCACTTTAGACAACATTTAAAAGAGAGCTTTTATTTTACACAAAAAAAAAACCCTATAGTATCAGAATTTTTATATACATATTTGTCTAATTATTTTGGCAGCTGCCATTCATTCTGATCGAGATAACCTCTTTACCTTTTGGAGGCAATGCGATATTGGAATCAATGCAGTTTGTGTTTCATCAGTGTTTAATGCGTACATACGGCAGGGATTTCCAGGCGTTTTTATATACTGCTTTCATTCCTGCAGTAGTTTATGCTTTAGTTTAAGTGGGGAAATGTATGTGAACTTTTATGTGTGGATTGGCATTCTAACAGTTTTGTTCTTGTGGATTCCACATTTTACCTATGCAATCCTATAGTACAATTATGCATTTTTTGTGACTTTGGACAAGAGGCTGTGATTGCAGTATATGTTTTGCTGTATTATGAACTTTCATCAGTATTTTATGCGATGTGCAATTCATTTGAAGAGTCTAATAAACTAGCAATATTTTAGTGTGGTTTGAGTGTGCATAGACAATTGAGCCCATTTGTACACTAAATATAGTTTGGAGGTATAGGATGATTCAGTGTACCCAAATTTGTTGATAGACTTATGCAGTGATTATGAACCAATCTGTAATCTGCAGCAATGGAAAGAAGCAAGGGAGACATGCAGTACTTTTTAGTATCTGCCTCATAAGATGTCTCAGCAAGAAAGAGAAGAAAGCGGTGAATATAAACTTAGCACACATGTACTGGCTTAGTTTGTTTACTCTGCATTTTTGTTTTTCATGCCGTTTTAATAGTTTTTTTTTTTTGTGGGATGTTAGCTTCGAATTGCACAATCTCCAGGATGGCTGCGCACATTTTTTTTTCGACATGCACATATTTTTTGGTTAGCCTTAGACATTAAGCTTAAAAGTGTTCCTTCAGCACGTGACGTTGTGTAAGCCTGATCTTTCTGTTCATACCAGAATATTGCACAACATTTACCGCAGAAAGTGCGTCGTGAAGAGCTGCCTCTCGTAATGCCTTCAAATTCAAAAGATTTGCGATACTGGCCTAATGCCTTTCTTTTGATCGGAGAAACACACAATAGATATGAAAAAATGGAGTGCAGAAATCGTGCACTGGTTTCTGGTTTGTCGTAGGATCAAACGTTGACTTTTTGTCCAGATTAGCTAAAGCTGAGCAGCTTACGAGGCCAAAAGTTTCACAGCAGTTGTGGTTGGCACTCTTGCAAGGCTGAAAACCAATGTACACCCCGAAGCAATCTGTATCGCAGCAAGGCCAATAAAATGTTTTTAAACAATTGTTGATCACTAATTTGTAGGAAATGCAATTTGCACATTTTGTGTCGCTTAGATTCCTGAATGGTCCCATTTGCACCTTTTCTGGTCACTGTCACATGACAGAGATCGAGCAAAAACATCACAAAAGTTGTGTATCGCTATTTTGCCAGGTAACTGGCCCTCATCACTGCAGGGGGCCAGCAACCTATGCTGTGAAGCTTCGCAATGCTCGCCAGAGTCGACAGTGACTATCACAACGGCTATCACAAAGGCTATCACAATGTGCACAAGTGTCCAGACCACGCAGGGCCAAGACACTTGCACCCCAGTTCACACAGCAAAGCTGCAAGTCCAGATCCTGCGACGTAAGGAGGGCCTCCTCATGTGCTGATTGCGAGCTGCCCCTGCAGGAAAAGATCGGCAGGGCAGCCCAAGAGAATGTAGTCGCGGGCAACTCTTCACAGAGAGTGAACTTGGGAGAAATGGGGCTCAAGAGGACGCGAGGATGTGGGATGAGTTCTCACCTAGAGTCGCCTCCAGAGGATTGGTTGTGAGTGAGAAAACTGGGCTAGTGAGGGGGACAGAGATGACTGGCAACGCATGTTGTTTGGAAGAGTTCAGAGAATGTGTGTGCCCACTCTGGAGAAATCCCGGCTGGGGCGTCATTTGCCCGGACAATAAGTCCTCGGGCTTTATTATCGCTGGCCTCATTTCCAGCATTGCCAGAGAGAGTAGCACACACGAGTTCTGTAGGCCTATTAGAACTTACAGTACACACCATCGATATTAGCCACGCGGGAAGATGGACGCGACCACGGCCAAATTCCAGAATTGCTGTTTTGAAATTGCGAAGTGCGTAAGTGGTGTTCGTTTCGGCGATTGCCAACGCAATAGAAGCTTTCTCTACTGCTGAAGTATAAGAGAGGGAGGGGGGGGTCGAAGAAGTCTGTCAACTACAGGATGATAGGCTACAGCTACCAAACAGTCTGGACCACACGTGGCATCTACCCAGTACATATGCGCTAAAAGTGCCATGTTCCCTATGGAGAGTTGCTGCTCGTGCTACGAGGCAGTATCTGTGGTATCCTGTGTGCACGTTCCTGGGAAGAAGTTTGACAAGTGCGGTGCCCATGTGGCGACGGAGCGAGTCTCATTCTGTCGCATGTGCAGGTATACGAATTCGAAATGAATCCTGTATATGCCGCCCTGTTTCGGACCCAGCCAGATGAAGGTATCGCGATTATTTGTCTGCATCTATCACTTCCTGTACTGTGTTGTGAATTCCCTGTTTTAGGAGCCTATCGGTGCAGATTAGAGCATTTATATCTTTGTCAGTGCATTATAGGGTCAAGCAAGAAGAAGCGCAGAGAATGATGCAGTCGAGAAAGATGCAAATTAAGTAAATCAAAAACTTGCAAGTTTGATTGAGGATTGAACCCTGGCAATTAAAATACCTTCCTTTGCTTGGCAATGCACCGAAATTAACGTTCATCGTTTACAAACACACAATAAAACGGGTAATATCCCAGTCATATTACATTAAAAGGTGATTGCAGCGCTCTATAAAAATGGCTTTCGATGATGTTAGGACAGTTTGATCCCTGCCGAGTACGAAAACGATGCGAGCGTTCTCGGAAGTGAATGAAAATAGCACTTTGTAGTTAAAAAAAAAAAAGATGCTGCAGTTGCCGGACTTCTTGAGAAGCCAAGCTGACGCAGCAGTGCCATGCTAGGTATGCTGCGTAGTTTGCAACAGCAGCACAGCTACAGCGAGGCCTCCACAATTAGTTCCAACAACAGAACATCACAGCACCGTGGAGGTCATGGTTGAAGATACAAGACACTCTCAAGAGAGAACGCATTTTTTTTTTGTTCCACTTTCAAAGTCGATCGAGCGGAGTTGCACTCAGTTTCACCATAGTTTTGCACTCAACTGACAGAGTCTTTATGATGCGATCTTTTAAAAAGTAAAATCTACGCATTTTCCAGCATAGTCCAAACGCTACATCTGCGCATGGCCAAGTGCGACACTCGACTAAACGTGCCTAGTAAGTGGCCGAACCGCATGTCGGAGTGCAAACTGGCTCTTCAGTTTCAACTTAGTGGTGCCCCAATTTTTTTAACACAACCAGAAAGTAATCAAAATTTATGTCTGTACTTCTTTTAGCAACAGCCAAGTTTGTTATTGCGAAGTGGCCACAAGTACATGTGAAGAAGATCGAAAGACAAGACACGAGAGTTGAGAAACTTTTTTTATTTTGGATATTTTAGCAGCAACGCAACGCACATTCCTCTGAGAGTTCTTAAGACGAGTGGTAAATGCCCAGCAGATGATTGTGCGCGCAACCACAGCCATGCCTCTGTTTTTCTCTTGCTATAGACAAACGATTCATACGCTCATCATACGCACACGCATTCTTGCAAGAAAAAGAAAACAGGCCACCGCAATAGGCAGGTGACACCCTCCGAAAGAAACCTTACTACAATCCCGCTTTAACAGTCCACAACAGCGCAATGAAGACAAGTACAGAATAAAAAATATGAGGTAAATCAAGAATGGAGCAACTGAAACTTTACAAGTGTAGTACAAATAAATACGTAGTGGTAGGGATAATTTTTTTTGAGACCTCTTCGAAAAACAGTAAATTGCACACATGTGCCACAGTCGAGAGCTGCGAGCCCATATCACGAGAGTGGTCCCTCTTAAAAAAACAAAAAAACTCTACAACATCGCTACAAGGTCTTTGATGCAGTTAGAAAAGCAAAACGGGAACAGGGAAGATTTTTTTTTCTTTTTTTTCTCTTCTTGCAAAAGCCACAACACTCCACGCTAGCTCGACCAGCAAACAAGGGTCGAGAGGCAAAAGCCGAAGACCGTGGTGCGGCTTGTCTCGGCTTCAAGACAAGACGGGAAGCACACATTGGACGTTTTCCACGGCGTTCTTCCTTACATTAACAGCAAGTCTCATTGATGACAAGTCTCGAAAGCAACTATTTCCGTCCTTGTCTGCCTGCACACTTGGTCGACCGCAAACAGAGATCGGAGAACGTGGGGATAAAAGAAAAAAAAACTTATCAGCGTTGAAGGTACGTAGAATAATAATAAAAAAAAACAGAAACTTGGGAGATGGCTGGAGCAAACGGTACAACAATTGCACAATGCGGGGCTTGAAATGAATGAACATGTGAGGAAGAATAAGAGGAGGTGCTACTTGAAAATATTTCTAGATAAACTACGGCAACATGAAGTGGAAAAGTAGGCCTTCCAGCCTGTACATTTACAATAAAAAAAATTTTCAACCTCTATTCCTTTGCATTAAGCGTGAATGTAAACTTGCTAGTAATGTAAAAAATGCAGAACCCGGGGTGTCCGGGTTCTGCATTTTTCCGCAAGAGTGTAGAAGCCCCGATAACTGCTTACTTGAAATTCATAATAAATATACAAGCGATGGAATTTAAAGAATCCTTAGTTTCACGAAATTGAACCCGACAAATGCATTAAAAAAACAAGAATTTGCAATGCGAGACTTAAAATAAAAAGGCTTGCATCTTCTTTTTGAAGCAGCACATCCTCTTAAAATTAAGCAAAGATGAAACAGCGTTGAGGAAATAGAAAACAAGGGTGGGCGCGATGTGAAGGATGAAAAAGGTTGGGTGGTGGTGGCAGGCCAAGCTTGTTCGCTCAAAGCTCGTCCCTCTTCTTGTCGTCCTTGTCTTCCTCCTCCTCTTCTTCCTCTTCAACCTGCAAATCGAATAATGTGGTTGAGAAAAAACACCAGTCCGAACACAAAATATTCACAGACATTCAAAAGAAACAAGGCATAGAACTCAAACCTCGATATAATGAACAAACTAACAATTAATACAGCATTACGATTACACACTTGAAACAAATTTCGGGATACAATAAGCTTGGTTTTGTTTGTTGCGAGGTACAAGTGTGCAGTTGACGAGAACTCCAATGGACTCTGCATCGCCTCTTTTGCGCCTTGTGGCCTTCTCTCCCCGTTCCCGATAAATCTTCATTCCGAAGTTGAACAGAACATTGACCCACACGTAGCTACTAGCAAACTAGAACTTTTTGAACCGAATTACTGCCGAAATGGAAATGTGCCATTCCCGACTTGAACGACCGATTTCATACTTGAATTCTGTGCCATTGTTTGCTTGTCGGCAAACGAAACTTCCGTTGAAAGAGACAAGTTCCCCAGCTTAATATAGGTCCATTGTTATTTATTCATACTGGTATACAGTAGTTCAAGGTTAACCGAAAATGAGACACTATGTCTGGACTATTCCAACCCACTCTTGTCAAAATCCCTCCCCCAATGAGATTAATTGTATTGCAATGTAAATAAAACAAGTTTTAAAATGGGAAAAGTAACGTACTTCCTCAGGAGGTGCCTGGCCATATTCTCCGTTGGTGTCGATGAACTTGGAGAGTCCCTCGAGTGTTCGCTCGCCATTGTACTGCACAACCTGCACAGGAGAACAGAAAGAACGCAATCAAGTCAGTAGGCAGTTTAGCAGGCGTAGCGAAATAACACAATCTAGACGCGAATGCGCAGTACGCTAAACGAACTGTGGAGTTCACCACACGCACGCTATTCTGCAGAAACTGTACATAAAACATGGCGGCGGTTTCGGATGCCCACTTCGAGCGGAATGAACATTCATGTAGACAAATCTACTTTATTTGAAGTAAGCGACTGTAATATGGCTTCCATTTGCCTTCAGGTAGCGTCGACGACCAATAAGACTACTTGTCATTTGCGGTGTGAACAAGGTGACGTTCGCTTTGGTGTGTAGCTCATAATTATAACTTAGTGCGACTGAAAGTACTAATGACCACTGCATGCAGAAACATGGGCAAGCATTCAGTGTTCTTTCCGTTCACATTTTTCTTTTAATGTATTCATCGTCACCAGGAGATGCCACTCTCCCAGCTTGGACACAAACTATCCCTCTGAACTAAAACAAGCTGGAGGCAATGAATGTTTCCGGCACAGCAACGCTATTCTTCGAAGCCCAGCCATCATGCCAACACTAAACTACGACTGTGCAGTGAAAAAAACATGGTCAAACTCTAAAATATTGTTCCATCAAGAAGTGCACTTCTCTGCGCTGCATGTCCACCCAACTAATTACAGCCCGTCATGCTTGAAGTGGACATAAATTCTAGTTGGGTCCGAGTTTAAAGCAAAAGAGCAGGTCCTATTTCACATGCAAACATTGACGAGAAGCTATTTGCAAGCATTATGCGGAAGCTTGTGTTTACAGTTCTATTGCCAAAGAATTGCAGCGAAATTCTGAGCGAGAAAAATGCGAGTACCCTTTTGCAGAATGCATCCTTGAACTACGTTGAATACCTTCGAGACAGCGGGAAGATTGACGAGCATCAGTGGGCGTTCGATCTTTAGACATGTTCATACAGCGCGACCTATGTCGGAAAGAACTCCGTGCACTTTACGGAGTCAATGCAACATTTTGACCGACGGCCCACTGTCCGGTTACTTCGTTTTCAATGAACGACCTCACTTGCAGTATTAAGGCGAGAATGGAAAAAGTCTTTCAAGATAAAGTCTCTACCGTCTTAAATGTCATCACTTTCCCAAAGCTTGCAAAAGACGGAAACTCGAGCCTTTTAGCATTTATGGCAATGAAACCTCACAAGAACGCGAAATTCGTACACCTCGACAGGGTTCGAACCCACGACTATCAGCTTAGCAGCACAATGCCCCAACCAGAAACAAACCTTATGTTTTTAGATTTTTGTGCTCTTGACATCCCAAATGAAGAAAGCAAGCTAGGATTCACAGAATAGCGATCTTTCATCCTGCATTTAGTCCCACCTTTCTTTTCAAAGGAAAGAAATAAAAAGCTTTGACTGACCGATTGATGGCTAGCACATAAGTCGCATTAATAAGTCACAGTAACAAGGACAAGTGTAATGCCTATGCCACACACTTGCAGAAAAAAAAATCACAATAAACTGCCAAGACATGAAAATAATGCATCAACAAATTAGTGTCATCTGGCCGGTTTATCGTTAACTTGCTTGCCAGAACCTGTCTAAGTGCGAAATGTGCACCTTCGACACCATAGCTTGCATGAGGCAGTTTACGAAACTTTTCAAATATATTCCCAAGGAAAAATACACACACCATGGGCGCCTTGTAACTTTACTTCGTATCCAACATTCATTAGCTAAAGTTGTTGCAGTCAGTTGAAATGAGAGAAACCTTACACTGGCCTTGTACACAGAACTCAAGAAAAAAAAATATGCTGTCTCCCGCAAAAGGGAGGCACGTGCAGATGCGAAGCAGTGGGCGCCAACGCATCCACTCGCGGCGGCGTTGACGCTGGGACTCATCGAGGCATTGCGCAGCAGAGAAACTTGGGGAGGTGCAATGCGCGCAGTGATGGACCGGTGTTTCCTACTGAAACATGCCAATCACTGCTATTGGGCAATGAGGGATTGAAGACTGATTGGTTACAGAGACCTCAGTCCACTTGCAAGCACGCTGCAAGTTATCGTTTCAAAAACAGACACGAGAAATCGCCCACCAGGGGAACCTTGGAGGTCAAGATGTGGGGCGGCCAGTGAACGATTGTGCATCGGAACCAGCCCGTTTCAATCAGTGAACTGTAACAGATGTTCCCAGTGTCGGCGTTGCAAGGCGAGAGAGGAAGAGGGGACACGCATGCGCAATGGCCGTGTAAACACTGCGGGGAGGAATGCCTAAAGGAAAGGGGGGAGCAAGCGCAGGCTAACAGACACTCCTTGCGTCTGCATTGCAAGAGGGGGGAGCAAGAGAGGAGAGAAGGGAAGAGATACCCATGCGCAATGGGGGCGGATACCCCCATTGGGGGAATCCACCCCTAATGGATACACTGCTAGGAGGGATATCCAGAGAGGGGAAAGCAACCGCAAGCAGGTGGCGGTTGGTGGAAGTGGAGAGAGTAACAGTTTGAGACAGGCAAGGAGAAGAGTTGCGCATGCGTAGTGCGAGTGAGGACATTGCAGACCTCGCAGGAGATGGGTCCGAGCAAGAGATGCTTCGTATCTAAAATGCCCAGTGGCGGCGCTTCACCTGTGAACGACAGCCCCGCCTGGGGGTTTCCGCTCGAACCACAACCACTTCCTATGGCAACGTAAAGGCTTCAATGAAATTTACAGGATGGTTGAGTTTCAGACCTAAAGCAAAGACACCAACATGTATGCATGGAAAAGTCGACTACTCAAAACATCAAAGAAGTGCTTGATGCAACCGCTATAAGTAAGCACTTCTATATGGAGCATTTGTGCTAATCTTCTGGGAAAGGGATGGCCGTGGGTGGAGGCAGCACTTAGGTTGGAACTACAGACTTGACATCTTTGCTTGAGACATAACGGACTACAGATCTTTACAGACTTCTAGAAGTGCACAAACTCACCGCATTTGTTTCTTTCTTGTAAAGCTTGATGGTCGGGAAGCTGTCGACCTTGGTGTGCTCGAGCTCATTTGCTGTGGCGTCCATCTTGACGATGAGCACATCCTTGCGGTCCTTGTACTTCTCGGCCAGCTCGTCGTAGATGGGCGCCAGCTGCTTGCAGTGTCCGCACCACGGGGCGTAGAACTCCACCAGGACGTCCTTGGTCTTGTCGAAGACAACCTCGTCAAAGTTCTTCTGCACGACCACCTTGACGGGGTGCTTGTCCCAGTCGTCGGGGAGGTCCTGGGACAGCAGGCTTTGCTTGATGGTGCCGTCCAGCACGCCCTGGACGAAGGTCTTGATGTCCTCTGCCTTGAGCGAGTCCGTCTCGGGCTTGAAGCGAGTCATGTCACCCTCGAGCTTGATGAAACGCAGGGCCGGCACCTGGTCCTTCTTGAGGCCAAAGAACTCGAGGATGCGCTCGTGGTCCTCGTCATCAACGTCAATGGTCACAAACAGAACCTGCCCCGTGGAGAGAGAAGTCGGCAAGCATTGGAGCAATGTAGAACGGCAAGCACATGAAGAGAGAATGAGTCTGCAAACAAGGGTAGTCGATTGCTGGACAACATTACCGGCGACACAGCGTTTAACTAGGACCGATTGCGATGACACACGAGTAGAAATGCGAGCCAATTAAAATAGTTTGAGAAGCTACAAAACACCAGGTTGACCGCTCGCTTTATTCAACACTGCATTCCTTTTGTTCTAAGGTGTTTAGTTGTCTAATTTTCATGCTAGATGATAGTCGTATGTTTGTGTTGTATTGTTTGTAGCAAGATTTTGATTATAAACTGCTACAATATTTTTTAATGTTCTAAAAAGCTCATGTGACAGGACATGTTTGATATCAACACAAAGATGTGAAAGCTGGGAAAGTAATAAAATTCTGCTGGCAGACAAGAACACCTTCCTAAAGCCGGATATGCTCTTCATCGAATCTGGGATTTAAGGGGAGATGCTACTCGAAAAACGATTTTCTTTAATAAGAGTCTGAATTTTACACAAATTGGCATGCTAATAGAGTTTTTGTCCTCTTTTCAAATATGTCATTTTCATGTAGATTGCTTGGTTTTGTTTCTACAGGTCAGATACTGCAAAATTATGGCCATTGTTATGCAACAATTCTGACCTATAAGAATTTGAGATAAAGCATGCAGATAGAGCTGACTATGATCCTTTGGAACTGTAGAGTGCAAAAAACTATATAAATTTTGTGTGTAAAAAGGTGAAATACAATAATAAAATAGAAAAATTTGCTATGGCTCTAGTTGCCAAGGGCTTTCAATGTTATGCAATTTTTGAATAACATAATCAAGCAGTACTGACAATCTGAATAGATACTTGCACTCTATGGGCCTTCATCATGCTATGTGCAAAATTTTATAGAGGTATGATAATTCTAAGTATACGAACTAGCGTGTATAAGAAGCACAGATCACACAAAACTGCAAAAGGAGAAAAACGCATTTGAAAGTTTGAAACCTTTTTTTTTTTTTTATGACAGAGTTGTTAGAAATGCATAATCTTTGGCTATAATGTTCAACAGAACTTTGAAAAGCACTGCAAGTTACTAGAACTGTCCTGCAGCATAAATTGTGCCCTCCCGGCATTTGCGAGCACTCTCTTCTAGCCGTGCCCTTTTCACTCCACGACGACAGTGGGCCCTTGCTTCTGCTGTCAGACGCTCGGACATTCTGTTGATGCGCCTCGCATCGCGGGAATCACTGAAAGTAACTAGATCTCTAGATGGCAGTATGTTGAGCTCTTCCAGAATGTGCTCAAAAGTAGCATGACCCTTTTTGAACCACAGAATTGCCATAGCTGCGTCAGTCTCGACAACCGTTCGGGAGACAAACTTAGTCTTGGGGCAAAGTAGCCAAATTTTGCTGTTCAGGGATTCCGATGCGTTCTGGGTTTTCCCTTTGATGCATCGAGCAAGGAGCTTCTCATCCGTTAGCGGATTATAAATGGGCAAAAAAGCCAATCCCTGTGCTTTTGTCAGGAGAGGTGTGTGGCGTGGTGCAGGTTCACCAAGTGCTTCAGCGCGTTGATGTTTGCACCACGACTGTTCCTGCAGGGCAAAACTTGTGGTTGCCAGCATAGTCAGTAGAGCATGAGTGGAAGTACGAAGCCCATACTGCAGTGTACATATCCCGTACACTGCCCCTGTTGCTTGTTATGGCAATCTGATAGTATGTGTGGAGCTTCTGAATGGCTGGCTCTCATTTTCTGCCCTCGTGGTAATGGCACATGCAGCTTCCGTAGCGCGGTGCCAAGTCTCTTGGCCACATGATTAGTGCAGTCTTCTTTTCCTATATTGACAGCACCATAGACTTGACTCTGCAACTGCACTATATGCTTTGCTGTCACCGTCACTCAAGAATGTCATGAAATGCAGTGGGGTGTCATAAGTCAATGTTCTCTGCCAAATGCGCATTGAAGCCTCCGTTTCCATGGCATGGGAGGAACAGTCTGCATATTTTTCACAGACTGGGCCATGGAATGCCTGCCACACTTCCTTGTCTGGACCCATATCCTTGTGCCTACTGCATGTCGGGCAGTAATTTGATATGACCTCGAAGTCTAAGCAGAGGCCAGTATCTAAGGAGATAACTGCGTCAATCCTGTTGTGGCTTTTGTGGCCCCTCTTCTGCCAAGTGCCGTCGAACATAACAGCCACATTAGTTTCGCCTGCTACTTCTTTCGTCAACTCTCTGGATCGGCGCAAGTTTTCACTCGCAGCTGCCATGTCAGTGGTGTGCACCTTCTTTGCTATTGAAAAAAATCCTCTGTGGTGCATTGGCTTTGGGAGTCCAATAATGGAGCAAAATCTCGACAATTGCTCATGCCCAATGCCGACAGCGCGTGCAGCCAACACCGCCTTCACATTTACAGCGAAACTACCTCGGGAGCTCCCACTGTCGTACCGTTGGCTCATTCGGCTGCTGGCGTTCGCCGTAACGCGCAGTGAAGTATAGGAGCACAAAAGAACAGTCGCTGAGCATTCGCTGTTTTCGCAATGAAGTTCTAGGAGCGACGAAAGTCCCTTGCGCTTTTCTGCCGGCTCCTGAACGGCAAGTTTTTGAATACCGCAAGCAGGGCATGCCGCACCTGCCACAAGTGCCGTCGGCAAGATTGTGTCGCACAAAACAGTCGTTGCACAAACCTCATCGCGCTGCCTTTCGTCTTTTTCGAAGAAGCCGAGCTTCTTTTCCGAAGCACTGACGAAAGAAAGCGCAGCGTCAATCCCTTCATCGCAGCCACTGTCGCTTGCGCACTCGTCGATGCCGCCGTCAGGCCTAGCACACGTAGGCGCGTTCTCGTTCGTCGCCGTCGTTCGGGGCGCTTTACGCCGCCTTGCCTTGAACTTGTGCTTCGTTCGAAACTTCTGCGGTCTCACGTGGCACTTTTTCGGGCTTGTCATCGCGGAAATATGCGTAAACGCGCAGAAAAGCAGACGGACCAAATGCCAATGGCCGCCACCAACACAGCTGACTGACTCGGTAGCCAATGGCGATGTGGCTTAGGGTGCCGCGCGTTTCAAACTGCTCAAACCACGTGATAAAAAGGCCTCGTTTTTTAATTTTTTTTTTTGCCCACGTATGAAACTGGCGGTCGTCGGAGCTGTAAGAAGAAGGCCGGACGCAACTTTCCCAACCGATCGCGATGGCGGGCGACACTGCGACGGGGAGCAGAGCGCAGTCAAAGATGGCCAGTATCGGCGCAAATTCACGAAATTTTGAGCTACCGCGATGCCTTCATACACATTTTTTTGCATTTTGCGGTGCGAATGTAGTTTAGTTAATGTAGTTCGAATTTTCACAGATAAAAGAAGAAGGTTTGAAGATTACAATGCAATAAAAATAAGAAATACGAGAAATTTCGCTAAAACGCGATTTTTCGACTCACATCTCCCTTTAAGATGCGGGATTTTGATCTGGGCATGATGTATTGAAACTAGGCATCGCTGCACAGCATGATTAAAGCCTCACCTGGTGCCTGAAGGCAGCAGCAGCCTCCCTAAAGTTCTCCAGAACTTCCTTGAAGTCTGCGCTCTTCTTGCTGAGGAAAAGCAGGTTGTGTTGACGAATCTGGCCGCTGAACACGTTCTGGGCGCTCTGAAATGACACGAACAACCAGATGGCTTACCATGGCCGTCTCCATACAGTAGTGTTTTGTCCAAGAAATCATTACGTGTGCAGAGTCGAACGCAGACAAGATTAACACCTCTGTATTCAAGACCAGATAGAAGCCGACGTTTAAACGAGGTGGAACTCCAACTAATACGATGCGTTTGTTTGCAGAAGACCTTGTGCAAGAATGAAATAACACTGCATTTTCGTTTGCTTACACCTTTCCACCCAAGACTGGATAATGTGACTGCGACAGTGAGTCTGGAGCAATATATCTAGAAATTTCATTTTCATTCTTCGGTATACTAGCTTGAACGGTGTTTCAACAAAACCATAAATACACATTGCAGAGCCCTTGAGGCCACAGCAGCATTGGTGCTTAGGATTAAAATAGATTGCTCCCATGCATGGCCACACCAGTACGAAATTTGCAGCTTTGTCCTGAATGCAGATGTGACCGAGCAAAGTACAGCTTTTTTCTCTCTCTCTTTCTCTCTCTCTCTCTCATGTGCAGCAGATTAGGTGCTTGTCGTTGAAACTACTAAAGCACAGCAGAACTTTCGACCATCTACAATGATGAATAAAAGTTGCCCGACAAAATATATACGCTCTCTTAAACAGGTCATTGGTTAATACGAGTTGGACAATAAGTTTAGTTGTCCAGTCCCCGTGAAAAACAAATCAAGATTCTACTACAATTAAGAAAATTACGGCAGTTGACTTAGTAATACAGAAACCAAATTAACCAGGAAATCACTGCAACAGGTATGTTTCGCTTACCGAAAGATTAACAGGGGTGAAAAATTGAACAAAACACATCATTACAGAGGGACTTGTTCCATCAGCATGAAAATTCTCAAGAGTCGACTGTATTGCGTCTGTTATATCCGATTCAATAATGGTACCAATAGACGCATCTTCCGAGAGGCAGAATAAACATTGCAGTTTTACCAGCTTGAATACTAGTGAAGAGTTCACTATCGATGTGGTCGACTCTGGACATATGTGGCATTCGTGTTATGAACACGCCATTGAAGAATAGAACAAGGATTAAGCATTCTAGACCTGGCAATCAGAAACCACAAATCGTGCACAGACTATCAGCTTGCCAAGTCTGAGCAAATCAGTGAAGGCACAGCAAGCCTAATGTCAGAGGGACTGCCTTTATTTTTAGCATTCCCAGATAGGCAATCATACGCATGCTGATTGGAGCTTGGAAGACTGGCGATATCCTGCGGTCACAAAATACTACCACGCAATCATGTTGCTCTGCGATGCATGCACAGATGCACACTCCACCAGAATGTTTTTAATAGCAGCCCTCCCTCTTGACAAGAACACTTGCTACAACAGTACGAACACTAACAGCTAACGCCAAGGAAGTTGACACTAGCTAGAGTTGGCTGGCGACTTGCAATACAAATACTCACTTCGTGCGTGAACTCCACAACCAGGGGTAGGCTGTTCAGCTGAACAAATGTCTGAATGTTCTCGGAGGTGACTTCCTTGTCTAGAGTGTTCTTGCCCTCGTCAAACTGCAAGGACCAGTAGAGAACATCAACAGCCATTTTGATGCAAACATACATTCACAGACTGTTTGCACTGAAACCTGGCCAACAATGGTGATAAAGCTGAAGATCACAAAACAGTTGGCAACAAACCTGTTGCTAGTGAAGATGAAATCCCACTTACATTGCCAGCTATTACAGCCGATAGCAGATTTCAGTTCAGTAGCGACATATGCTATTCCCACCTCCATTAGGACTACATGCATTAACTCGGAGGTGCAGACAATTAGATTAACTACAACTGCTAAAAGCACACTGCAAAACTAAGGCTCTACACAAACAGAATGAGCACAATTTACAACGTCTATCATTTTTAGCTTTTGAATGACATTTTGAACAGGCATGCAGAAGTGCGAGCCCTTTACAGATGAGGGTGGCGTACATTTGGCTGTGCGTAAGAAATCATAATACGTTTCAAAAACTATGGCAATGTACGAGCCCATGAGGTTTCTTTTATTTCGCACGCCTGCATACTGCAAAGAAGGCGCTCCAAAAAAAAAAAAAAAGAATGTAGAGAAGCGGTAAACGTGGCAATATGCTGCAGAGATGAAGGTACACAATAAACAAGCGCCTGCTGCATCTAGACTTCAAAAGCAATACAATCAAGCTTATACTGCATTGAATGACTGGCGACAGTCGCCTCATTCGGATATGCAGTGGAAAGTGGTACGAACTATAGTGTGGCCCCAATCTCCACAAGTGCTGCAGCACTGACCTTCTTGAAGAGCATTACTCCATCCTTGTTGGCACCAAGCTCCTTGTAGATGGCGTCATCGGAAGTGATGGCAAACGCGTGGCGGTCGACGGCATCCGCGGCCTTGAGGAACTCCTTCGCCTCCGCACTCTCCTGGTCCTTGAAGAAGCCCACGACGACGACCTCCGCACTGTCCACAAAAGTCTTGGCCTCGTCCACGGAGCCGAGTGCCTGAGCCGAGGGTCCAGTCTTTTTCTTGAGCCAGCGGATCATCTCCTCAGCAGTGCGGCCACCCTTGTACTCGAGTGGCTGTCCGTCACGGAAGAACTTGAGCGTCGGGTAGCCGTGCACGTCGTGTTGCTCAGCGAGCTGGCTCTCGACGGTGGCGTCAACCTTGGCCAGCTTGATGTCCGAGCCTTCCTCCTCAAGCTGCTTGGCTGCCTTCGCATAGTCTGGCGCCATGGCCTTGCAGTGGCCGCACCAGGGGGAGTCTGCGAGGGAGACCAAGCATTTAGCCTTCACAGAACCCCCTAAGCAACATCTCAAATACAAAGTAGCACGTCGCTATGTACCGATATGACGCGATCTTTGCAACACAATTCGCAATACCGGCAGCCCATATCGCATCACAAGAAAAACCCTCGTCTCTGAAGTCCCAGTTATATAGGGGACTAGAAAGAGGTCAAGATAAAGCCCAACTAGAAGGACTACACACTAAACTATGCACTTCAGTATGCCTCCACTGCACAGAACCGTTCTTCAGACCCTTAAAATTAACAGTTTGTAACAAATCATATCATCTATTTATCTAATAGCACAGCGGAATGAACATATGCGAGCTCTCCAGTAAAATTACACATGCCAAGAGTAAGCAACGTCGACAGTAATAGACTTCCCCATTACCACTATTGCATGTTGCTCGGGAGGTGTAACATATTGCTCACACAATTCCCTCAAGAGGCTATCAAAGCTGCTCTATGCATTAAATCCTTGAAGCCATTAGTGGTCTGGGCAGAAGACGTGTGCCATGCTGCTATCGCTTCAGAAAAGTGCATTAGGTTCAAGTGAGCTGCGTAGGCAGTACGCATAGCTGTACCTACTACAATCACTACACAGCAACTGCGCTATCAATGGGTTCCCGACAGCAGTACATGTCATGTCCTCCTTAAGCCCGCAGAAACACTGCCACGGTTTACGACTAATGCCTCCTTGTTGGGCTAAGGAGAGTGCAATGTCCCAGGGCCATGGAAGAGGACACGACCACAGGGTACAGGCCTCCAACGAAGCCCTGGGGATGAAGGCAACTTGCAAGATTTTCAACCAAGAAAATGGAAAGTGAAGACTGCATGCTCTTGCAAGCAATTCTAGACAGTGCAAACAATGAGGGCACTGAAGAAATGCCACGGAAGACTTGCTCATCTTGCACAAATTAATCCCTCATACCGATTCTTCCCACTGTTCACAATTTGGAAGAGTGAGACACCTACAGTCAGTTACCACACAAGAATAGCAAGAAGCTTCTCTTGCAAGATCTCAACCTGCCAGTCAATCATCTATGCATGAGAAGGCCAAGGGTGACACTACTAGTTCTTGGGCTGTAACCAACTAGATGTTTGTAGTGCCATCTCAAGGAACCTTTTTACAGCTGTAGCAATTTTGCAATGCCACATGTATGGGCTTGCACATCAACTTGGAAGTTGTATGCGACGTCAGGGTTATCAATTAGGCCTCACCGAGCGATATATTGACCATCTGATTAGCCAGCTCATGTTGTAAAGGAACAGACCTTGAAAGGCATGGATAGGTCTAGAAATCTCCAAACTAGGAGTGCTACTACGAGTCTACTACGACTGCCAGGAGCATGGTCGAACTCCCATGTTTTCGACTCCGATTGGTTCAGAGGGGCCGCTACAGACTGCAATTGGCCGATAAATGGCGCGATTTTTAGAATTTGACAACACGGCGCGATTTCAACGTGTCCTGTATGGCAGGCCAGGACTACTTTTTGCAACTGCCAAGGAGCCTTTCCGCGAAATCCATATAAAATTCGGATTGCAGCAGAAATATCCACAGGACAGGTGGTACTCAATTCTTTTTATAGCATCACACGAACAAAATTGAAATTGGGTCTGTTGGCAAACTGACAAGCGATACTGATAACACTGCAAAATTCCATTGACATTGTTGTGGAAAGAATAGAGCGCAAAAAGAGTCAAGCGGCGTGTGCCGACGGAGGCCACGTTGGAAGTGACTTTCCGATTGACGTTTAAAATAGCAAGTGCCGCATCCATCAACATCCGAAGCAAGCGTGACAGCTGGCGAGCGGTGCATCATAAGGACACTCAATTAAATCCCCGAGAGAACGGGGTAAGAAAAAAAAAGAAAGGCTTGTTTTTCTGTTCTACACGTCATTACACTGATGCGGAACGACACGGGAAATAAACTGGCTAATGCTTTTGCAGTAATTCGTACTCCCAGCTTAAGCCCAAATCCGGCGTGAAGAGGAGAAAAAAAAAAAGATAAGCCACCAATCGTCAGAAAGTGCGTGGCAGTCGAATAATCTGCGATAAGCCGTGGGCACTTTTTTTTTTTTTCTGGGCACACGTCCGATCCAGTGGCTTCAAAGTGCTTTCGCGGCCATGGCGACTTGCCATGCACCCACGAAGAAAGGTTTTCGAAAGGAAAAGAAACGAACGGGACAGCAAAAAAAAAATAATAAAGAACGAAACAGCGGTACTCCGCATCGGCAGATCATAGCCTCCCCTATAATATAGGAGGCTATGGGCAGATTTGGTGACGGCGCGTGGCATGTACCGGTCAACGCACTGAAGTGGCCTGCGGAGAGACCAACCGTGCGTTTCAGTGCCGAGAAAAAAGCAACAAGAAGACTGAAAAGCTCTCCACTACCCTTCTTTTAAAATGTAAAACGCCGCACCAGCTGCGAACTCACACCAACGCGTGACAAAAGCTTAGCGCAAGCCGTCCTTGTAGGAGCCATCCTAACTTCCTTGAACTCTCCCCCAACTTGTTGGGCGGTCAACACCGTTTACATTACATGTAATCTCAAGATGACACGGCTAGACTGTGCGGCTCTCTCGATACGGCTGTAGTTAAAAACGTTCCAGCAGGCGAGTTAGAACGAGACGGCAGCTTGGTCATACTCACAGAACTTGACAAAGACGTGCTTGTGGTCCTTGATGCCCTGCTCGAAGTTGCTCTGCTTGAGGATGAGCACACCATCTTCCGTCTCGTAGTCGGTGCAGTTGACCGCCGCTAAGCAGCACAGTAGACCGATTAACCTTAGAGAAATCATGTTTTTGTCTTCGTAGAAACAACGGAGTCCGACGAGTTTGTAAAGACGAACCGGCTTTCCGCACACCGCACCACCTCAACGACCCACCACGACGTTGACAAGACAAGAAGGCCACGACACGAACGTGGCACTTGGGAAGAGCCCGACCCACCGCGTCATCACGGCGCATGCTCAATTTATGGGAGTCGCCATACTCGTGTTGAAGCGCCATTGGTGCGATTGAGGTCACGTGATGAGACGGCACGAATTTATATAAAATGCGAACAAAATTTGAAGAGATTAGATTAGCCGCAAAGTTTGAACATATTTGAGAGGGAGGTGCGCTTGGGTTAGAACAGCATCCACGGTGCTCACTTTTCTGGCTACGTTCGGTCTAATAAGATTTGTTGCTCCCAGAGATTGGCAGAGCACGCAAAAAACAAAGCGCGCCGCGCTGGATGCGCGCATTCAGTCACATGCAGTAGTTTATGGTCTCTCTACAAAATGCGAAAATTAAACAGTTTCGTACGTCCAAATTGCAACTTAAGTGCAATGTCTGGGTTAAAAAGACTTGGTAATATTATTAAATAATTATTTAAAATGTCACAATTTAGTTTAGTAATTTCAGGTTAAACATTTAGCGTTAATTAGGTGTTTATTTAAATACGAGAATCGTAATTGCAACGTGCTAGACTTCACGCGACAATCAGCTTTACTTAGCTGGTTTTGCTGATGGCGGCGCACATGTGTAACTTTGCGGTGGCTTTGCGGCGTCTACGGCGAAAAGAAAAGGCTGACTCTGTGCACTAGTTTATCTCGAAACCTCTTTCGAAGCATGCAAGAGGACGAGATTGTCGTCTCTGAAGTCCACGTCGACTCGGACAACATCGTGAAGAACGAGAACGACCCGCTGCTTGAGATGATGCCCGCAGCTTTGAGAGGCCGACTACAAGGTAGTCGAGCGCGTCTACTCTTATAGGTTAGAAGTAGTGCCGATAATACAACAAATGGCGGTGCTCTGCATGTAAAGAGGTATCAAGATCGTTTCACAGGTGTCGAAATTAGTTCCTCAGTCCCCCCTGTCGAGTGAGCCGACGTTAAATTTCTCTTTTACGATCGGTAGTACGCTTGGTGCGTTCTCAATCGTGCGTCTGCGCCGTGTGTCTGAATCAAGTTGCAATACTGATGCTGATGACCTCAGATAGATGGCGCTCACCCGCAGAGGGGGGTGGGCCGAGAACCTGGTGGCAGGGTACTTAAATGAAACTAAAATGAAATTAAAGCCAATCTGAAAAAAAAAATTAGTTTAAAGATTATACTGCCAATAAATAAAAGTGTTTGCTGAGCAAGCGGTGAAACCATCTCTTGTTTCTGACAGACATCGCTACGAATTATAAACTAAAGATCGGAAAAGGTTAGGGTTCACTAGCACGGTAATCTTTTAGTTGCATTGTTGTAATCAAACGCAGTTGAGCATATATCCCTGTGGCAGTAACCAAATGAAGTGCCGCCAAGTGATAAAAGTACTGGTAGATTTACTTGTATTCCTAGCTTTTGTAATAGGGCTACTAAAAATCTTTTTCTCTGATAAGAATAACGACGACAGAATAAAAAGAAATGTTTCAATTTCGATCCAAAAAAATGCACAGCGGTGACGCTTTGTGTCGAGCTTTGTTAAGGTAATAATTTAGTTGTGGAACTGTACAGCGCAATCTTGTATAAGTGACCTCCAACTGGCGAGATACACACCACTGTTTATTCCAGCAATACCTTAAATGCTCGAAATCTTCAAATTTATCCAAATTACCTAACGGGTGAAGGCAAGCACGTGTCGACAAAATGTCTTCTTCTTTCTCACTTGGTTTCGTCACATGGCGCTGACACACAGAAAAGACGCTGCTGCGTACGCTAAAGATTTGGGTGGCTGTAGTGCATCTCAACGGAGTACAAAACTTTGAAGGTCAGATAACTTCTGGGATAGGTTTGCCTGGCCGCACATACATCATTTATAAAGTATAAATGGCGAATATTGCTGAGAACATACTTCAATTTTTTTTTTTTTTGAGTGCGTGTCGCGCAATTTCACTCTAAACGCCCCGTCTCACGAGATCAACGCCAACTTGTTTTTGTTGTAAACGACCTACAGCCACTGCATGCATCACGAGTTGGTCGTGGTTTTTGCCAGCGTTTGCACCCCGATTTTTCAACTGTAAAAAGGGAGCATTAAAGAGTTGTCAACGTAATATTCATGTAAACTGCTCTGAAACCGCCTCCGAATAATGCACCCTTGTGCACTTGAGCTAACGAGGTTTTCAGAGGAAATAAGTCGGTCTAGGAAAATTTTTGTGTCGGTACCTCTTTAACTACTTTCTTTTTGCTGATGCATAGCGCAATCGACCGACGCAATTGCGTACAGCTGATTTGCGCGTGGCAGTGGTCACACGTGAAATTTCAAAAATATAGGCAGAACTGGCTCCATCCCATTCTTTGTCTCGCGGTCTTTTTTTTAACACGAAAGTGTTTTATGACATGAAGATTTCACTAGTATCATATCACTTTGGTCTCGTAGTCTTTGCCTGTAAATAATGCATGCCAGTAAATCACACATAAAAGAAAAAAATTTTTAGCCAGGCGCTCGACCGAGAAATCACACTAATACAGTCTAGAACATAGGAACAGCTCATCTGCATTACTCGTGCCCATGTGATTCGAGTTGTTGATGAATTCACCTTCGCGCTGCCAATCGTTAGCTTCCTGGTTAGCTCTATTGACCTTTTTCACTACAGGTACAGCGCCCTTAACGGCGAGAGCCAAAAGCGAATTTGGTGGCTTTCTGGTCAATGCGACAGCGTGGAAGCTTGTGCATTCCTTTGCACTTATCTTCTCCGAGATGGTGCGCCCACAGGTTTCGGAGGCCACGAGCCACCAAAAATGCTTCGGGGTGGCGTCGTTGAAGCGTTTTCGTTGCGCTTGCGCAGATGGCACCCGTGAGAAAGGTCCATTAGTAGAGCAACCTCCCTGGAAAGGCCGATCAAGGTCGATCCCTGAACTAGGTCAAATTTCTCGGCAACTAACAGGCTTTTCTTTCTGTGAAATCCGCACGGATTTCTTTGTGGCTTCGTGCTAAAGACAAGCAGTTGTCTACTTTCCCTTTCTTAACCCTCCCACCACCTTGCGGGTCTCCACAGAACTCATTTACATTACAGCCTAGAACATGCTTCAATTTTAAAGTGTTCATTTCGCAATTGCTCCCAAAACACTCCACCTCACAACATCAACAGATAGACTTGTTTTTATTACATGTCCAACAGCAACCTGCATGATGAGTACGCCGTGGATTTTTAGCGGGAAAGAGGGGAAAATAAATCATTTCGACGCGGTGTTCTTGTGAATGCAGTCCTCAAAAGTATGGTATGAATTTGTACTTCTTAAATTAATATTTGTTAATGCACAATCCACCTGCAACTGCTTTTTGTGAGGACACCTAATACTAAATTCACCAACCCTACCCCTGTGAAGGAGGGTTCATCTGCTTTTTATTTATATATTTATCAAAAACCAAGTGTTTTGGCACGAGCAAATCGCTCTAAAGTTACAAACTGCCATATTTGTCGTTGTTTTAATATACGGCGTAGACGTCTTTTACTAAAAGGCTATATATACCTGCGATATATACGGTTGAAATAGGTAACCTCACTCTTAGCGAGCGAGTGTATGAGCTTGAGAATGGCGTTGCGACCGGCGTCATTGTTGCGACAACGAGGCTCTTCTGATGTAGGATCCATTGTGGTAATTCAATGGCTGTGGAATTAAGGCCCTGAATCTGAAGGTTGAAGGTTCGACAAGGATAGCATTTTCACTGGAGCGAGCTGGGTGCATTTAAATTTACATTTGCGAGGCCACTAGATTTGTTTGGGTGCTTGTGTGTACAGATGTGCATTTCAAAACAGCATGTTAAGAAAGTGCTGATGGAATTGATGCCACTTAAAGTGTGTTGAACACATTTTTAATTGGGATTTAGCCATAGGGGTGCATACCCATTTTTATGATGGACTGTGATTACATGACAAACTGTGACAACAGAAGACGCCAACAAACCTAGTTCCACATCGAAAATGAGGCACTGTTGCTGCAAACCTAGTTCCACGACGAAAATGAGGCACTGTTGCTGCAACGGAGATAAGGTTGAAAAAAAAAGAAAAGTTTCATTTCAAGGGATAAGCATTAAATGTAATTGCAGCAAATTGTATTGTAAGGCTGGCAGCGAACTCTTTTGGATCGGGTATCACGTAAATTTAAAAAATGTTGGAGTAAGAAAATGAGGCAGCTCTTGGGAGAGATGCTTTTTTCGCATAGTCTGTTCATGTTAATAGTGCAGTACTTCCAAGAATATACGAGCCTACCATTGATGCCCTTTGCCAGGAATCGCGACTGTGACCTTAGAAATAATCACAGTTGCTGCATGGGCCCTCCGTGCAACAAAAACGGGCTGGCTCGTTTGATCTCTGCTTAAGCCATGTTCATCGCCCCCGCTTGTGCGCTTTTACCAATGGGTATGATGTGCGAGGGTGTGTGATTATTTTGGATTTTATATGGAGCATGACGACGATGACAAAAAGAAACGTCGAGTATGACCGTATAATTACTATCGTTTTAAAACTAACAAGAGGGGATGGAGAGCACTTGCTTGGTCATTAATGCATATTTCGAATCTCCTGAAAAGAGAAAAGAACTGTTTGCTAGATATTTTGGTATGTGACATAACCCCCAGCATATCACAACCATGTAAACTAACATAATGCGCTAGGAAGGCGCATATCCCTAGTAGCAAACGATGGTTACACTTCTGCTGGTAATGCCTTGCGAAAGCCTCTACATCATATTTTTTTATCACCTCATTTGGAGACATGTGAAAGTCTTAATTAACCTAACTAGACAGCTAATTTTGTCAAAATGTGCTGCTTTGAGCGGCGGGGCTCCACACTTTAGGCTCGGCCAATCGTTAAATGACCGCATTTTTATTGTGAATAGTAACTGTTCGTTAAATAAAGGCGGTGGAGGGTGTGCCATTATTGTGGATGCTCAAACTTTCTGGTTGGTGAACTCCGATTAGCCAAGAGATCTGCTGGGACCTCTCTGATTCAATTAAAATGCTGCCATCATGGAATTTCACAGTATGGCGAATGAGCGCGAAAAGGCAGCTGTCTATATTGGCACCTCTCACGTGTAGGTAATAGTCAGGGTGTTGAGAGAAGTGGCTTATTTTGATCAATAAAAAAAAAGAACAATATTGAACCCTGATGCGAAACACCACAATGGCCAATACCGTGTTAAATTTCAGTGTCCAAATAGAGAAACGCTAGCAGGGTGTAGCTCACAAACTTCTAAACAACGTGCCATAAATTCATATGTAAATGCCGCCCCCATCGAAAGTTTTGACAAGGACTGCTTTATAATGCTATACTGATATTACAGTGACCAATAGATGCATTTTTATGGTTTTAGTGATTTTTTAGGCATCCAAACTGCGGCGAGGCATTTGAAAGACCTTTTACTGTCTTCTCCAAAAGGTTAAGTGACTGCGTCAGCCTAGGGCATTACACTCCAATGAAGAAAGAGGAAGAAAGAATCTACTCTGAAACATATTTCTTGGAAGAAACGTGCTGTGTTCTGGTGACAATCGCCCATCATAATTCTGGATAAACTCCTGCTGGCAGATTTGAAGATGCGCTGGCGAGTTGACATTGTGTAGCAGCTTAATTTTGGGCATTTTGTGCATGTTGACCTCGGAGATCCAATACCATTTTGCATGTTAACAATCTCAGAGACCATTGGGTGTTGTACTACATAGAGCATTGCAAGTTCTGATGATTTGATTGATATGTGGGGTTTGACGTCCCAAAACCACCATATTATTATGAGAGATGCCATAGTGGAGGGCTCCGGAAATTTCGACCATCTGGAATGCAAGTTCTGTGCACCGTATGAGGCATCAAACGTAATATGTATATCACGGCGCACTTGAAGTGCTGGAGCAGTGACACATCGCAACAATTTCGATTTTGGGAGAATTCGCCCTAAACATAACTTTTGAAATCCGTGCTACCTTACGTGACATATATTGGCAGCCATGTATACATATGCACACCTTCAGTATGGTGTCTAGAACATACTGGTCGGTGTTTGCTAGGCACTGTATCACCAGCAATGCACACGTGAGTAGATGGGCACACAAGTGCAAATTGAGAGAACGCCATCAAGCACGAGGCAGTCACGGTCGTTTTCTCATTCTCTAACGGCACTCTGATGGAGCGAGTGTTTTTCTTTTCTTGTTGCACGTACATGCAGCTGCTTACAGAAAAGGGGTGTTTCTTTTGAAAGCGCTGACGTGCGACAGCTGGCGTGGCCTTTTGAGCTGTCTTGTTTATAGTCGTCTCGTGTGTCGGGAAACGCGGGGTCCAAGGTCTGGTGCCCAGACGGCACGCTTGAAATAGAAGTAAAGAGTTGTCTCGAGCCTTTTGAATGTGTGGGATTTGTGGAACACTTTTGTCATGATGTGGCACATTTACCCAAGAAGGATCGCTATTAGCCCGTGGTTATGTGCGCACAGCCAGATAGGCTGCACGAAAGGGGTGTGTGGGGAGCAGGGGGGGGGGGGGCACCCTCTCCTGCCAAATCATCTGAAGGGGAGTGCCAATTTCGCCTCATACGTTTACTCAGCTGAACACTTCTCGTCATCGGTTTAATGTGCAAAGTTATGGGAATGCACATTTTTGTCGGTCATGGCGACTTAGGTCAGCTGATGTGGCACATACAAAGAGCTCTTTAGTTCCATCTTTTACTCCATACGCTAGTCAGCAACCAGCGCCATGCCTAGTCACTTCCGTTTCATTTTTGTGTAGCTTTTGTTCAGACTTATCCTGTTTTCAACCAACTGGAATGGGGGAGTGTTAAGTACGTCCAAGAGGGCACAGATGTGCTCTCGTCAATGCAAATTCCATCTCTTGCATGACTGACTTGTTTTTGCAGATTTATGACATTGTTAAAAGGGAAACTGCTAAAGAGTGTGCAGCTGTCATTGATGGATCAGGTTTTGCCCTTGCAAATCCCTGTAACAGGACAAAATTAGATATTGGTGTTTTAATATGTGGCATGTCCTAAAATTAGGCTGATGTGGTAGTATGTTTTTATTCATCTTTGTCAACGTGTCTGTTCATCTATATGACTGTTACAAAGATAGTAGTTTATTTCGTCATGTATTATCCAGTTGTTTAATCCATCTATGCTATAGTGTAAGAAAAATAATGTAGGTGTGGACATTCTCCGTTGGTTGCGAAGGAGAGCGCGTCCGGATAATGTTCACCTTTATTATGTTCACCGCCGCAGTTCTATGGGGGGCGCTGTGACATGGGGGCTTAAGAAACTAAGCAGAACGAGGTGAACGTGAATTTTTTTTTTTCACCTCGTGATATTTCATTTTTTAACTGGGCATGCTAGCAGCTAGCTAGAAATGCATGCTGCATTTTTTGCAACCGAAAGATGCCCTATGTGGCAAATGCCTCAATTGGCTGCATGGTGTCAGAAAAAAAAAATGTTATACTTCTAATGCTGTCAGAAAGACGGGGACAAGCGCTTGTCTTTGTCTTTCTGTCTGCGTCTAAGTAGTGCGCTCTCATTTCAAAACAATCAAATATCACCAACTCACCCTATTAAGCATATTGACAAGTTATGTCTAATGCTGAGTTCTCATGGTGCAACGCCATTACGGACGCTGCGCACACAGCTCGTCTTCTGTAGTACATGCACCGGCCGCAGTTGTGCGGGTGGTGCTGCAACGTGAGGGCCGAGAAAACGTAGCCGAACGTTATGTGGACGTGCCGTCGGGCAGAGTGTCCATACCTAAATTGTTTTTCTTACACCGTGGTCTACGCTTTCTAGTATACCTCAATCGCATCATGCCTAATCCTGCAATGATTTCAAGGTTTAATGAAACACAAGCTCTTGGCAACATACGTTATGTTTTTCGTGGTGACTGGTCACTTCAATTGTAATAAGTGAATGCACCAAGCTGTAAAAGCCTTCTTAAAGTGCTTTTTTTTTTTGGCTCTTTTTAGACATCAAGCATGTAATTCATATTAAAAAAACATAAATGTGGATTAAACCCATGTCATTCTTAGTTTGCCCATTTATTTGCAGGAATTCAATTAACAAGTTTGACTTACTAACTCATCTTGGCAGGCATATACGTCAATGTAAAATTTACAAAATGTTCAACTTGGGCACTGAGGACTTGTCGCACATCACATGCCATCGCCCTCATAACGCAACGGTTACACTCACAGAAGTCTTGTCCGGGAAGTCGTTTCATGCAGTACACGGGGACAAGCGAGTAAGTAACACCCGCCAGGTGTGGGAAGAAAAAAACGACTTCATATTCCAAATGTCAAATGTCATTCGCTCACTGGCTTCCGCAGCGCTCGCTCTTACTAATGCCCTGTGCTAGAGACACGCCTTGGAGTGCCACAAACTGCGGCATGCAACTTTTGTTCTCCCCCCAATACAGGGCCCTGATGCAATTCAGAGAAGCAAGATAAGAAAAATAATAATAAAGAAGTATATACCGTATATACCATTTTATGTCAGATGTGCCAGCGCTGCAACTCTGAGCTCTTAAAAGAATGCTCTGTTATTTTTGTGAATCACAATGTGAGTTGAGTAGGTCATGAAACATAGAACACTGCAACCTAGCATGCACATATGACCATTGTGTTTGTGTAGTTGTTCTATATATACAAAACAACAAAGTGAACAGCCCACTATAGCAGCCCGGAAACTCATTCATGAAATGGCGTATAGTCACTGCTCGCATAACATACAGCCTTGATGTAATCAAAATTTACACATCTCATAGTGTTTCGCGTCTCGTGTGACCTATGTATGCTTTACAGGTGTTTTTTTTTTGCTTTTTTAAGTAGTATTACTTGAAATGTCTCTTGAATATTGCAAAGTTATTTTCCATATGGTACCGTGGTTTTTCTTGAAATATCACTTCATCCATGCGCGGGTGCTAGACACGTCAAATGATAGCTGGCTGCTGTGACAAACAGCTTATAGGCAACAGGCTTTGTGATTGGATAGCAGCCTTGTCGTACTCAAAGGAGGCATTGGGTGTGCTTTTCTTAAGAGCATGTGTTCGTAGCCTTGTAATATCTACACAATGTCGCTGAATCTCTGTTTTAATTTTTAGAATTTGGAATGTGTAGAAATACTGATGCAAGTCGTACTCATTGTGTCATTCTGAGACGGGGACAGATGCTTGCATTGTTGCGTTACATGATGGATAAGGACATCCAGATCGCTTCTTTTTTTTTTCATTTCTTTTGCTTAACTGCAAGCGTTTGCATAGCATGCTACCTCTGCATTTCTGCTATGCAGGCTATGTCATTCCTCAACCGTTCGTGCTTCCGTCATTTACGTAGTACACGTCGCCTAGAGTTTAAGTACACGTGGCTTAATTGTGCAGGTTATAACGCTGTAAACAGGTGCCTGTTTGATGGCCGCTTTTTGCTATCAACATCGCCCACTGTCGCTTGCTATCAACCAGCGAGTAGCCTTCGTTGAGGTGGACAAGTGGCATACGTAATTGCTTCGTGCTGCCAACTGGTACGTGGCGAGAAGAAAGAACAGAAACTGTGAAACAACTACACTTCACTTGCATATTGTGATGCCATGCTGCATACCAGTTGCAAAATTTTTGTGGAATATGTTTTGGACATATTAAGTATTTCATCTATCGAATTAACTACATATGGAACTCTTTTGTGATTTCCTTCAGATTGAACATATTGAAATTCGACTTTGCTTTGAGTGTATGGCATGCAATGTTTTGATCGTAAGCATTGACATCATACTGACCGTGTCAGACCTTTTGGCATCAGAGGTTGGAGCCTAATGCTGAATAAAATAACAAAATGTGGTGTGAACATGGCAGATGCGAGTAGTGAAAGTAATGTTTTGACTCTGTTGTTAAGCCTGCTGTGAAATAAAAAGTGTGTAGTTTTGGAGAACACTAGTTAATAATCTAAGAGATCTAGTTAAGTGATAATACAGTGATATAGTTTGTCTACCACAGCACAATGGCTAAATTTTTGCATTCATGCCTACAGCTGTATCCATGCATAAATTATGATGCAACATTTTAGCCAACTATATATAAGAATAAAGGAGATTGGGTTTTTAACTACATTTATATCTGTTAGACTTGTCCAGTTTTTTTCCTGTTAACACGTACTGGTGTGCCGGTTAAACAGTCATGAAAGCTTATAGCATCGCACATCAAAAGGACGGTAAAGAAACATGAGAATAGATGAAAAGCGTAAGCGCTTACGTCTTTTGTCTATTCTTAGGTTTCTGTTTGAGAACAGGCAATTACGTAAGTTCAGTGCTTATGTTTTTTGTTCATTACGTGTCTGTCTCATCCTCAATGTTCCCTCCGTGAGCTATGGTGACTCCATTGTGTTTGCATTATGTTCTAAAAAACTTTTGTTGACTTGTTATGTTTTTTTTTTTTATAATTTATAACATACCTCATAGTTATTTAAGCGGCCACGTCCTTCCGTGATCTCATTCAACCTTAAGGGTAGCTGAAAAATGTGAATGTAAGAAAAACATTTACCCTACTTTATGTTACTCTAAAGGGGGTTCACAGGTGGCCAGTTGGGCATGTTAATAAACGATCATTCTGATTATCATTCGAATGTGAAGTTTCTATCCATAATTCTTTTAATAAGGTAAGAGTGCTGTTAAAGCAGCTGTCTTACCATTAAATGAAGAATGTGGACATAACATACGGTTAAACATAGCGAGGAAAATATAAATAGATTTGCACCGATATTGGTGCATTATGAATATGTCCTCATAGTGACTATTGCCTAAGGACAGTGTTTTAAGTGCAAAGCTCGTTAAGGCTTTTGTCTGCTGTTGTTTGCTGTCATCTCTTGTAGCTTGGCGCGCGCTCGCACCAAGGCAACGTCATCTCCCTCACGTTTTTCGAACGCCTTGATGGTGATGCTAAGTGCGAAGAACTTTAGGGGTCTGGGTTGTTATATGCTTTCATATGCTTTTCTTTGCTTGGTGTAATGTGGCCAAAATCACATTAAAAATAGAAAAAAGAAGGAAGCTAGCGGGAAATAAAAAAAGGAAGGAAATACGTAGAAAAATAGGAGTAAATATAAATGAAAAGGAGGAAAAGATAAATACAAAAGAAAACTGGAAAAAAAAACAAGAAAGGGAGGCCAAAATGAAAAGAAAGCTGACAAGAAACACAGAAGGCTGCCAGCTTCGCATTTCCTTCATGCTTGCTGCCAGAATTGTGAAGGTATATTAATTTTTTCTATTTGGCGTAAGTTCGTTCAAACTTCTGCCAGAGAGCAGATTAGGCTGCGTTTTGTTGATGATTTGAAGATGCTCCGCACGGGATGCTTTCTTGATTGTGTGACACGTAGGATCCGTGCGAGTGGTACTGATGAAGAACAAATTACGTTTCAGTGGCCCAGTCGAGGTTGCACGTCAAGTTAAACACCTACGTTGAATCGGTCAAACCCGGTTGTTTGACACTGGACGAAGATGGAGATCTCGAGCTTTCCAGGGCCCGCACGAGTGCGAGAGTGCTTCTAGGTGAGGTTGCTTTTCGTTTGCAGCGTTTCTTTTTTGTAGAGTGTGAGAGTTTTAAGAGTTCCTACAGTGTCATTGATGGCACACAAGAGCAGGCTTGATGTGTAACTGAAAGGGACACTAACGGGAAATGATGAATCAGTATTTAGACTGATGAATTGTTCTTGGAGAACTCTACTGTCATTAATTTCACCATCATACATTTGTTATTACAGGAACATCAAGCTAAAAGTCTCTGCAATGCTCTGACATTTGTGTATTGCTTATTGTACGTATGTTGTTGTGTAGTGTATGTCATGTTTCTAGTCTATCCCCCTTAATGTTGTTTTGCCGTCATGACCTCTCACCTAATGCCTCGCATAAAGCCTGTGAGGAAGCCTCTAATGATACTAGTCCCGTCGATATTCACGGACGTTACACCACTCACATCCAACAGCAGGCATGCATGATAATCCACCCTACAAAAAGTGTTCATGAGTGCTGCGTGCTGAAGCACGTGTAGCTACGTGTTTAAGTGTATGCACATCACACGTGCGCTTTGCAGCACCCGCGTTGGTAACACGTGCCACGTTCGCACAATGCACATGCGTACAAGGTGGAGTTCGCATGACCTGTGGTAGGTGCACTCGTTCGTACTATCAATGAGATAGTACATGACCACTGCAAGCCGGTGGCAACATGCTTAGGGTTTGCACGTGCTTCGCGACACTCGTTAGTGACACACGCCTGCCCTCGTGCCGCGTTTATTCAACCCACGTGCAAAGAGTGTAATTCGCACGCTTTGTCCCTGGGCCAGCCGTTTGTACAATCTGTAAGGTGGTCGATTCGGATTGTAAGCCTTCTGGTGCCACGTTTGACAATGCGAAGCGCACACCTGTACCTTGACTCGCACGCTCTCTCGAATCGTGAAGCTGTCCACGGTCTTGCCTTTGGGTAGCAACGTGTGTGCTGCTTCCAATTGAGAGGACTCTTCCTATTGTTAATGGATATAGCCATTCTTTCTTTTCTCTTTGTCTTTAGATGCCTGTAGTGTGGGCACAGCTGTCTTGCTCTTTTTGTGCCAGCTGTTGTGTTCGAGACAGCAGGAAGGGACGTGCTTCGTCGAGTGCAGTGAACTTGTTTTGTTTTTTTGTTAGTATTCTTTCTTTTTTCGTTCTTAGAAATGCTAGACTCATTTCTTTTCAGCTTAAGTTTCTATTTCATATTCAATATAATAACCCTTGAAAGCTGGAGCATTACAGAGAGAAGTGGCATTACAAAAGTATTTGAATGCCAAAAACCTTAACATATACATGGTATGACAAATTTCTGATGAATGTATCAGCATTTCCCAAAGTTGTACTGTAGTCTCGAAGGTAATAATGTCTGTTATGGAGGCAACGGAGGGTTGAAGCAGGTTCCAGTCTTCATTTGTTTTAATTTTTTCAAAAGAATCAAATTAATCTTTTTTTGTTCGTACAATGCTTATGAACGCCTGCCTTGAACGAATGATCTCCATCTGGCGGCAAGCATGGTGGGCACAGAAAACGACACGTAGATTTTGGTTAAGGCGATGCCCTTGATTGGAAAGATTGAGGCTCAAAATTTCGCACCAGAGTGAATGGTTGGGCATGTTAAGATTTCATTTCATATGACTAGCATTAGCAGTACGAAATATTTTATAAAAATGATGTGGATGACACAATATTTAACAGCATAACACTGTGTTTTAAAAAATGGGTCATGCATGGATGACGAAATACTCCAGTCGGGATTGTACTCGTGTTTTATACAACAGCGGTTTAATAGGAGGGCACAAGAAAAAATTCCAATGACAGGCGATTAAGCATGATTACCATTACAGATTGCACAATAAAAGGGAATTTGCAAAGAAAGATCATAACAAATATGTGTATTGCCGTACCTGAGGTATATATGAGAAATTGCTTCGTCGCTGAGAAAGTGTGTGCAAGGATTTTTGCTGGTAGTTGGACAGGGCACTCTTGTTAATTGACATTTCGTTAACCAGGGGTCGAGTGACAAGTAAGAGATGTTATGTCGGACTACTTGAAAATCAAGCCAAGATAATCACACAGAATGGTTTTGAATTTCTTAATATATATTGGCATACGTTTAATTATACATAGCAGGAAAATAAAGAAAAGAAAAACAGTCAGGAGACCGAAGCGCAGAAATTTTTGTGTGCACAGAGTGTGGTTTGCATTAGAAATTCACCATATTTTTTATATTCTAACGTGCATTTTTTTGCGCCAAATGTAGCACTATTTATTTGCGCATTACAATGGAACTAATAAGCAATATCGGCGTCAAGCTATTTTTCTCATTGTTTCTTGCGTAAAACCACCTGCACATTACAGTGGGAATGTGCTGCAATCCTGCACATATGAGGAGATTTTTACAGCAAAGCTGTTATGAGATCGGAACTCGTGTCTCACACAGCGCCGTACTTGTCCGCCACCGCCAGTGTCCACAACCACATCATGCGAAACTAGAAAAAAGAAAACAGTACCAATGACACAGTGGAGCTCGAACCTGGGTCCGCTGGGTACCAGCCCAGTATTCTACCACTGAGCCACGCCAATGCTTGGGGCTTGTTGGCAAACTTGCCTTAGGCTTGATGTTGGGAAAGCAATTGGATTAATACGACTTATAAAGCATTTTAAAACAGCGAAAGAACAAGCAGTCGCTGTACAATGCGAATAGCGTAGCGAGTGGGCCGTCCAATGCTCCAACCCATTACAAAAAATTGTTTTTGTTCAGCTATTAACTGTGGTGCATACCCACTTCAGGCATAATTCCTCATCGTCGTCAGCCACTGCTTGTACAATCGGCACAAATTTCCTTGCAATAGTTTAGCGGATACAACGCTTCTCAGAAGTATGACGAAAAATAGCATCGTGAATGCTGGTTCACTACCCAGAAATTTTTATTGTTGATGCCGTAGTGGGTACCCAGCAAGTGTGCTTGCAGCAGTTACCCAAAGAGTGTTTAGAAAAGGCTGTGAAAGGCCACTCTTCTAGCTTTCGCTGCAACTTAGCTGCGCTTCCGTGCAGGCCTGGTGTTTTTTTTTCTTCGAAAATCTGCCGAATTTAAAACTGAAACTCGCTTGAATGAGGTTCTACTGACACATACATACTCTCAACTTTCTTCTAAAACAGTAATAGTGAACTTCTAATTATTATTAATCACTTATTGTTACTTCTTTATAGGAAAGGTGAAAGTATGCATGCTCCAGTAGAGCCTTATTTAAGCGAGTTTCGGTTTTGCATTTGGCCCATTTCTTAAAAAATCTCCTTGCACGACAATTAATATCCCTTGACTATGGATTACTCAATCTGCTTAATGACTGTTACATGCCAAATCCCGCTATTCCGTCTCAATTGTCCTATTTTTGTGTTGCACGGTGTGCTCGACTGCCAGTCTTGACACAAACAACTTCAACCTGTTTAAAATGAGAGGCATCATGGCATTCTAGCTATCCTGCCCTAGACACATTTTGCTGGCATTTGTTGACAATCATATAAGGTGGGGAAAGCCCAGCTCCTAATTATAGGGCGTGGGAGTGATATTTCGGTAGTCCACTGTCGATAGACTACCGTGTAAATGCCGTTTCCTGAACTTCAGAGCAAGCTGCTCCTGGCCTGTCGCTCGTTTATCAAAAGAACCCAGGGCCATGCTTCTGTTAGACTGAATGTGAAACTGAAGTGTTGCAGACGTATCCCGCAAAATAGTAAGGATAATTGATAAATTACATACACAAATATGTAAACTAGGTCACAAGAGGTGTGAGTGCTGTGAAACGATGTAAGTTTAATTTTGTAAGTTCAACTGCAGAGGCGGTATTGTGTCTTAAAACAATTTACTGAAACTCTTCATACCGTAACATATGGAGTCATTATGGTACTAGTATTAAATTTTTAAGAATGTAGTCTAAGAGTTAGTGGTAGATTCTGTCGGAGGGAATTGAAGTTTCTGCTTGACTAGTAAACTGGCTTATTTATAGATACTCACCAATCACTTAGTATTGCTATTGTTTCTTTCTCACTTATTAAAGGAATAGAAGGCCTGTGCATGTGTTTGACTTAATATGAGACCAAAGTTTTGCAGTTGTATCCTGCGATATAGTGGGGATACTTCAAAAATTTATCATGTAAACATGTAAACTATGACATAAAGACTTCAGTAATGCTACGGAACAGTACACATTGAATTACATTGAGGGTACTTGGTTTGTGGAAGTTGGTATCATGTTTTAGAAAAGTTACCAACACCTTTTTGTACCATAGCATACAGAGTCATTACAGCGCTAGTATAAGAATTTTTAATAATTTAACCCCTAAATTCGCGACAGATTCCGCCGTAGGGGTTTGTAGTTTCTATTTGGCCTAGTTGTTGAACCTCGCCGATCGCTTAGTACTATTGCTTCTTGTTTCCCAGACCACTGCCCTGCCACCACATTGCCTACTGTTGGACTACAGGTGAGACCGCATGCATTCTTGTGCAAGTTATATATCCCCCTCATTTTAAATAATTTTCATATTTATTGTTTGTTAGTTGTTTTGTTTGTGGTAAGTCCTAAATTAATATAGCCCCAAGTTTGAACTCAGACGTGTTTTGAATATGCGAAGAAGGTTTCTTTGCCAACTCTTATGGAACAGTTGTATATATTCTTCTTCCTGGCTTCTAGTTTTGAAATAGTAAACTGGATTTTCATAACCACCGTTTGTGGGGGTGCCGACACCTTCTGTGAAATTGTTTGTGCCGCGTGGCGCACCTGTCTCGCGCAGAAGCCGTATTTCGGTAGTCGGCAACTATTGAGTGGTAGGTGGCGTTGTGCTCCTGAGCATTTATTGCCACTATCATCATTATCGTGGTTAGAAAACGTTAGCGCCGGTGGGGACACCTGGCGGAAAGCCTTGGTGGCAGTGCGCAAGAAATAAGCTGATCTCTTTTGGCATGGGGCGATAGCACGAACAATTGCCTCCAGCGGTGGGTCTGCCGTGGATGGCACTGCGGGCTGTCTGTGGTGGGCCCACGTGGTGTGTCAGGCGTTAGCGACACCGCCTTGTTTGATATGTTGTTTAGTGTTGTTTAATAATGTGTAAGGTTGTCTTAGCATGTTGATTACAATTGATGTTATAATAATTTGGCTGACGATACCGTCATTCTAAAAGTAGTTAAATGAACGAGTGTTGTTTGGTTTGGTCCGACCGTGTCTGCTGTGTCTGTTCACTCCAAAAGCGGTGGTGGCGATCACCACTTTCAGACCCCACACCTTTGATATAGTTATATATTACATTTCATTTATGATAGTTAATATAGCACTTTTTAACTCCCTGCTAATTTACGGTACTATACATATGCACTTTCTGTAAAAGTGAAATCGTTGGTGAATAAAAACTTGGTCAATTGAAGACATCAGTGTGCTGCATGGTGTCAGCTTTAGCATTCAAGCGTTGTTTACCTGCATTTGAGGCTGGTATACCTGAAAACTTGTTGCAACGTGCAGAGATATCTGCTTGAGAGTTTCAACTTCTCAAACTGGATGTGCGTGCATGAAGAAACAATGGCAAAGCTAATTGGTGAAACGCTGCAACATCACTCTGTAATTTAGTTAGAGTTATGACTTGTGCAGTTATGATTGCTTTCCCTGATTTTGTAATCCAGTTGGTGGGGGTGGGGGAATCAAAGCTCTTATGAGATCACAGAAAGGGTGTTGTAGCTGACCGTTGCCTGTGTCCATATTCGCTGTCACATGAAATAAGAAAAAAATATCAAGGATTGAACTGGGTTCGAACCTGGGTCCTCTTTGTGCCAGCTCAGTATTCTACTTTTGAGCCATGCCGCTGCTCGAAACTCCTGCGCATAAAAATCCTACACAAGGATCATGTCAGCAAAGAACTGTGTTAACATGTGCAATATAGCACGGTAGAAAAGCAGAATAACATCTAGTGCATTACGAGTGGATCGTTGAATGCTTCCAACCCATTACAAAGGGCTGAGCCATAATTATTCATCGTCATTGCCACTGAATCAGTTAATGGAATAGCGGGTACCTTGCTAGTGTATTTGTATCAGTATCCCTGTTGCAGAGTATTCTCTTGGAGCGGGCTAGACTATCGAAGAGGATGAAGTGGAGATAAGCACGCGCAAGGAATGGACAGCTTGGTCTCCGTGCAGAATAATTGGGTCGTCTCCGTCTAGCGTCTGTGGACCAGTTATTTTGTTACATTTGGTGCACGAAACCCGGAAGTCCACCCCTTCGGAGACTTCCCTGAACGTCACGACCATGGCGACCGCTGACCATCCTCGGAAGAAGCGCGGCTCGATCAGAGCTGGTGTCACCCGAGCCCTAGCAATGTTATCGGACCTGCTGCAGCAACCGGATCCAGGCGCCTCCCATATTACCGGCCACATGGACTTCCTGAAGGGTAAAAAAGCAGCACTTTCGAGGCTCGACAAAGTCATTATGGCGTCAACGGATGAAGAAAACCGGGATCATGAAGTGGAAACAGCAGACGAGTACAACGCAAAGCTTCTTTATGCCGTGTCACGAGCAAAGTTCTGGCTACAGGAACGTGAGAAGGCAGCCATAGTGCAGTCGCGAGCCACTGGACCCGGGCCAAGCAACCTAGAACTTCCAAGCTCCGGCGAAGCAGCATGGCAGGTGAGAGCGCACTGTCCGCTTGCGGTTCAACTGCCCAAGCTCCAGATACAAACTTTTGATGGTAGTCTTTATCAATGGCAGTCCTTTCGGGACCATTTCTACGCTACCATCCATAAAAATACCGAGCTACCGCGCATCGAAAAGCTCAAGTACCTCCTCACTTAACTGGGAGCGCAAAGCGAGCTGTCGAAGGCATCCGTTCAGCAGAGCAAAATTACGAATTTGCAATCAAGACCCCCACGGATCGCTTCGGACGCCAGGATCTCCTCGTAAACGAGCATGTTGATAATCTCCTTGCGCTGAGCCCTGTGAAAAGCTCGTCAGACGTCCGAAGGCTTCGTCTGCTGCACGATAATGTGCAGTTTCACGTTAGTGCCTTGGAAGGCCTAGGAGTTGCGCCCGACCAGTACACGGTGGTCTTAAACCGTGTCCTAATGCGATGTCCGCCAGAGGATGTCGCCATTATGTAGAGACAGAAATCTAAAGAATCGAACTGCGCCTCCAGCATTCAAGTAGAAATCCAAGAGTAGGGCCAGTTACAGTCTCGTCGTGTGTCACAAGACGAAACCAGAACACACATTTCTGAAGAAACGTATGGCACAGAAATGATACCATCAGCGTCCGCCCTAATGGGGTCTACGTTGCCAGTTAGACTGGCGTGCCCACTCTGCCACAGCAAGGATCACATGATCGCTGCTTGCAATGCCAACCTATTGGCTGAAGAGAAGCGGGCAAGGCTGCAGTACTCTAATTGTTGTTTCCGTTGTGGAACACGCAACCACATCGCTAGAATGTGCCGGAAGTCATTCAATCTTAGATGTACCTGTCAGCGATGCCACCTGACCATCCTCTGCGAGTTATCACGCCCAGCCGAAAATCTGCAACCCAACGCAGGATCCCCAGCATTTTCTCAACCACCCCCATTAACCATGCCAACGGTCACAACCACCCAGAGTCACGTTGAGCCCACTCACGTATCGCTACAGACAGGTCGAATTTGGGCAGAGTCTGGAGACCACTGACTCCTCGTGCAGGTACTGCTGGACAGCGGCAGTCAGCGCACCTACATTCGTGCAGACCTGGCAAGGATGCTTGAGTGCTCCGTTGTGGGAAAAGAACCCTCCCTTGTCACTTTTGGAGAATCCAAGTCACGAAGGCGACTCTGCACCGAGTGTGTCAATGTGTGGCTTCAAAGCCAGTTCGACGATTCAACGATTACTTTAGAAGCGTTGACGATCACTGAAATTTGCTCTGTCACAAGCCCACCACTCGACTCCAACATTTCGCACCTACTTCTTGAATGGCAGTACAACGTAGCTGACCACATTCAACCGAGTACGTGGCAGCCGGACGAGATCAGTGTCATCGTAGGACCCGACGCCTATTGGAAGGTCACCACCGGCAAAATTGACCACGTGACGTAAACGCTAACAGCAATAGAGGCAATGTTTGGCTGGATGGTACAGGGACCCTTGTTGTCTGACAGCATCCAGCGCCCGTCTAGCACACTGTTCGTCTTGAGCCGCAATCCTTCTGCAACGCACACAGACATATCTTCGATGTGGCGTTTTGGTGCCATCAGGAGCGTTAAAGTGTCTTCACGAACCTCAAATAGGCACCACGATCTATCTGTATGGGAGCAAAGTGTTTAGATCTCAGGAAGGAAGTGCCATAAGCCTGACTACGCGGTTGCTGGCGGCAGGAACTTGGAAGACGCGGAGCCGCCGAACAAGCACGTCAAGGCTCGTCAATGCCGTGTGCGTCGACGTCGTCAGCACCAGCATGTCCATGGTGACGTCGTTCTTGAACAACTCGTCTCAGACCAGCCACCTTTTGGGCGATGACGACGACAGGCATCGCGTCTTCGGAATTCTGCACGCGCAGTACGTCAGCTTAAAGCACGTCAAGAACAACCTCCGTCTCATCAGCATCGGTTCCAGAGACAGCAAGGGGTGCGACAGCCACGAATCGACGACCGTAGTGCACAGGAACTCTCGGTAGAAAAGCAAGTGCATTTCAACACGAACTGCGTTCTTGGTGGGTACGATTCTTCTTGGCCCCCCCTGGGATAATGTTGAATAATAATGTGGATCAGAACAACATAGAGTGGTCCAGACTTCATCGAAGTGTGCGAGTCATCTTGGCCCCCCTGGGAGGATGCTGCAGAATATTCTTTTGGAGCGGGCCAGACTATCGAAGAGAACGAAGTGGAGATAGGCACGCGCTAGGAATGGACAGCTTGGTCTCCATGCAGAATAAACGGGTCGTCTCCGTCCAACCTCTGCGGACCAGTTATTTTGTTACATTCCCCAATATTGTTTGCGACGGGTTCTAAAATGGCACTGTTCTAGTTTTAGCTGGGACTGTGCTGTGCTTTCCGCACAGGTGTTTTTTTTTTTAGGCAATTATTTTTTTTTTTGCTTAGGGAAACTACTTGTGAGAATTATCCACAAGTGGTGGTACAGCCGTATACTGTTCTCGGAATGAGAATTCCGAGAACAGGATACGGCTGTACCGTCAATGACACCCTGTATATAGTTATGTGTTTAATCAGTACATACGGAGTTTTTATTTGAGTGGGTAATGGTGTTCTGCTTGGTTGCTCACCCAGGTGCGAATGATGCGAAAGGGCCCTCTGAGCTTTGAGCACTTCGAACAAACAGGTGCAGCACATAGATCAGGTCGCGGTGTTTATGTCAGCAGAGCGAGAAACGCTTTTGTGGCGTGGAAAGTAAGCGAAATTCTAAATTAAAGTTTGCGCACCCTTTTTCTAGTGTGGGTCGCGTGTCAAGCAGGGTCCGAAGTGAAAAGCTCCCAAAGTTATAAAATCGAAAGCGCACGCTGCTTGTACGTCAGTGACGATGCCATGCGACTTTTGTTGATGCGCCTATGCGAAGCTTGCTATGTCATTATTGGAAAGACACGGTTAAGCATAACAGAAAGAGACAAAAGAAAAACGGTGCAGTGCTTGTTATGTAACATGATCCACTCCCTTGCCCTCAGCACATGAAAAAAAAAGCAAGGATGGTTTGGAGCTCACAGGTGGTAAGTGAAAAAAAAAAATAGTGTAGAGAAGTGATTCTCAGCCATGGATGTGTCGGGGACCCCTTGTGGACTAGTGGAAGTGATGGGGGACCCCTTGGAGGGGAGAGAGGGGGGCATGTAGGTAAATTGACACAACTGTAGCGTGAAACAGGTGCCTTTTATTGCTACCAAGAACATCGAACCAACGTGGCACTTTATTTTGGACAGCTCATAAATACGGGGCACAGTCGTGCTTAAACAGTGTTGCACATGTAAAAAACAAAAAAAAGTTTAAAAAATGGGTGAGGGTTTCGCGGATCTTAGAAACGGCTTCGCTGACCCCCATTTGAGAACCACTGATGTAGTGTTTTTATTGACCCTGGCTCTCCCCTTCTCACAGCTTCGTTGTAAGACAGTTCAGGTTCAAATGAAAGCATTTGAACTGCTGCAATAATTGAACTGATCTGAACATCATTTCGGTAAAGCGGTACTCACGGACGGTGCCTTATGACTTCGTGTGGGTAACGAAAAGTTGCTACTTGGTCAGGTGAAGGGGCTATTTTAACGTACGACCGAGATCAGCTCTGAACTTTTAGAGGAATGTCGCTGCGTGGCTATCTGTCACATACTGCCATTGTCGCCTCTTCTACCAGCCGTAACCATGAGCCAGGGCAAAGGAAGCCACACCTCGTGCTCGTGTTCACATCGGGGCGCCACTTCCTTCCCGCTCATTTCTGGTCGCTTGAAGGGTCTTTGCTTCGGACCACCACCTTCGAGGTAGAGCAAAAGACCCTGGCGGGCAGTTCATTTCACGCTCTCTAATAGGCAGTTATTCAAAAGCCTCTGTCCTGTCGTGCCTGATTTACCTAACACTGTACCAAGTAATGTTTGCTGTAGTGAACCATCATAATCATTATCTTCAATCACTTCAATGTGTCCAGGTTTGGAAGGCCGCCTTAGTGATGTCCGACTTCCTGCTGTATCGTGGAAGGGAGCTCCTGCAAGGAAAAGGGGTCGTCGAACTGGGCAGCGGTGTCGGACTGTGTGGCATTGTGGCGGCCGCGTTTGCCGACTATGTCTTCTGCACCGGTGTGTACCTTCTGTGGCTTTTGTAAGCCTCTTCTTATGGTAGCAGTGGCTTTTCTCGTATTGTAACGCACTTTTCAATAAACTCTTTTAATAAGCTAACGTAGGCTGGGCGAACTTGTGCCCGAGAATTATAGCACAGCTAGATTGTCTCGAGGATCGCCTTCTGCCTCTTCTTCTACGTTCCTTTTTTCTTTCAACCCGGTTCGCGCGCAGCTGGGTCCCGCAGGCTCGTGCATCGCAAATCATCAAGAAGGCACAAGTATTTGCTAGCGCGCGTAATTTGAAGTCACATTGTGTCATTGCCCCCCTTTCCAGAGTGCATCGTCCCGATGCTTGTGTCAAACTGGTTGCATGGCAGTCATTCACAAACCCTCGTCGGGGATGTCGTTAACGTCAAAGAACGTTGTATCTTCAGCGTTTTATTGCCTGTCGTGATATGGTTTCATCCTGACGACATGCACAGTTTCCGTGCGATGCCGCCGTCGGGATGAAATATCCTGTCCCTCTGGCATAACTTCGTAGTTGAGCGAGCCGACGCGGCGGAGCACTCTGTACGGACCGAAATAGCGGCGAAGCAGTTTTTCTGACAGGCCACGTATTCGTACAGGAATCCACACCCATACTCTGTCTCCTGGTGCGTACTGGACGTCTCTTCTTCGCAGATTGTATCGATGCGTGTCGGTTTTCTGCTGTTGGAGAATGCGATATCGTGCCAGCTGTCTAGCTTCTTCTGCTCTTTGTATGTAGTCGTGAACGTCATAGTAATTCTCGGGCGTCTCGTCAATAGGTAACATTGCATCTAAAGGTGTCGTTACCGTCCGGCCAAAAACAAGTTGGAATGGCGTCATCCGTGTTGTCTCTTGCATCGCAGTGTTATAGGCGAATGTTGCATAGGGCAATATTTTATCCCAAGTACGGTGTTCTATATCAACGTACATTGACAACATATCAGCCAGCGTTCTGTTCAGTCGTTCCGTTAGACCATTCGCTTGAGGATGATATGCCGTCGTTTTTCTATGACTGGTGTGCGTTAATTTCATGATACATTTCATCAGGTCGGCCGTAAATGCAGTCCCTCGGTCCGTGATCAATGCTTTTGGAGCTCCGTGCCGCAGTACTATGTTGGAGACGAAGAATTCGGCTACTTCAACGGCTGATCCTTTAACTAGAGTCGCTGTCTCGGCATATCTGGTTAAATAGTCGGTCGCAACTATTATCCACCGTTTTCCCGATGACGACGTAGGAAATGGGCCCAGTAAGTCCATTCCCACTTGTGTGAATGGGGCTTCTGGTGGTTCTATCGGTTGAAGGAGACCTGCTGGTTTTAGCGGTGGCGTTTTACGTCTTTGGCAGTCCCGGCAGGTTCTGACATAGTGTCGTACAGAGCTAAGCAACTTCGGCCAGTAGTATTTAGTGCGGATGCGTGCTAACGTTCTGCTTACTCCTAAGTGTCCAGCTGATGGATCGTCATGGCAAGCCTCCAAAATCTCTGGTCGCAGAGGTGAAGGGACGACAAGCAGGAATGTCGCTGTATTGTTGTCAAAGTTCCTTTTATACAGGATGTTGTTTCGTAGGACAAACGCTGACAAGGCACGGACAAAAGGTCGTGGAACATCGACAGACTGTCCTTGTAGGTACTTGATCAAGAGGAGTATCTCAGGGTCGGATCGCTGCTGATGTGCCATCTCTGATGGTGTCACAGCTCCCAAGAAAATAAAATCTTCACCATCCTCGGTGGACGCAGAAGCAGCAGGTTGAATCGGAGCACGTGACAAGCAGTCCGCATCACTGTGCTTGCGACCTGACTTGTACACAAGCGTGATATCATACTCCTGTAATCGCAAGCTCCATCGTGCAAGCCGTCCACATGGGTCCTTGAGATTAGCCAGCCAGCATAGCGAATGATGGTCGCTTATAACTCGAAAAGGCCTACCATATAAATATGGTCGAAACTTGCTGATAGCCCATACCACGGCAAGGCATTCTTTCTCGGTCGCTGAGTAGTTCACCTCAGCTTTCGAAAGAGTGCGACTGGCATACGCAATGACTCGTTCTTGTCCGTTTTGCCATTGGATGAGCACGGCCCCAAGACCTAAATTGCTTGCATCCGTGTGGATATCGGTTTCCGCTTCCTCGTCAAAATGCGCCAGAACAGGATGGCTTTGAAGGCACTTTCGTAGTTCATTGAAGGCATCCTCTTGTTCGGCAAGCCATACGAAAGGCATTTCCTCTTTTGTCAGCCGTGTCAGTGGTTCAGCAATTCGTGAAAAATTTTTAACGAACCGTCGATAATAGGCGCAGAGACCTAAAAATCGCCTAACAGCCTTTTTGTCTGTTGGCTTCGGAAATCTTGCTACGGCCTCAGTTTTTGCAGGGTCTGGGCGGACGCCTTCTGCACTGATGACATGGCCGAGAAAAAGGAGCTCACGGAAGCCGAAATGACATTTCTGCGGTTTTATCGTCAAGTCCGCTGATTTGATCGCAGTGAGCACGGCCCGGAGCCTTTCCAAATGTTGCTCAAAGGTAGCAGAGAAAACTACAACATCGTCGAGATAAACCAGACATGACTGCCATTTAAGACCACAAAGCACTGTGTCCATCATCCGTTGGAATGTGGCGGGTGCTGAACAAAGGCCAAAAGGGAGTACCTTGAACTCGTATAAACCGTCCGGTGTCACAAACGCTGTCTTTTCGCGATCTCTTTCGTCCACTTCTATCTGCCAATACCCACTTTTAAGATCCAATGAGGAAAAATACCTGGCATTTCGCAGCCTATCCAGAGTGTCGTCAATTCTTGGCAGAGGATAAACATCCCGTTTGGTGACGGCATTCAGCTTCCGATAATCAACGCAGAAACGTAAGGTTTGGTCTTTTTTCTTCACAAGAACAACAGGTGACGCCCATGGACTTGATGAAGGCTGGACAACATCGTCTTTGAGCATTTCTTTAACCTGATTACCAATAGCTTCTCTTTCTTTTGGTGACACTCGGTAGGGATGCTGGTGTATTGGCCTCACTGACTCGTCGACAATGATGCGATGTTTAGCGACAGGAGTGCGTCGAACCTTAGATGACAACGAGAAACATTCGGCGAATTCCCTTAAAAGACCCTCTATTTGCTCTTTTTCGCTTGGTAGTAGGCCTGGCTCGATGTCGATGGCTGCAAGGACAGACTCCACGTCTTCGAAATCAGAATCATTGGTTTCAAAAGTTCGCAGCTCCGTAACCTGGACGAAATCATTCAGACTGGCGACGACGGTTCCTTTTGCAACGTGCTGCACCTCATTTCCAAAGTTTGTGAATAGAACATTTGCACATCCGTCACGTAACTTAACAAGGCCTCGTGCCATGCAGATCCCTTTTTGGAGTAGTAAGGCAGTGTTGTTGTCAGCAAATCCTTCAAATTCACTGAATGCTTTGTTGTTTACTGCGACAGATATGCTCGACCTTGGCGGAACCATGACGCCATCATCTGCAATACAAAGGTCATATACGTTTTCTTCCGTTTCAAAGGTACCAATCGCGTGCCTAGTCGAGAATGAGACGGAAGATTCTCGCAAGTTAATTACAGCGCCATTAGCTCGTAAGAAATCCATGCCGATAATCAAGTCTCTTGAGCATTCCGGCAGCACAATAAAACTGGCGACGTACGTGAAACCCCGTATTCCGATTCTTGCTGTGCATATTCCAGTAGGGTCGATGAGGTGCCCTCCTGCTGTGCGAACTTGTGGTCCCTTCCAAGGAGTCATCACTTTCTTTAGTATTTTAGAAAGTCCGCTACTCATCACTGAATAATCTGCGCCGGTATCTACCAGTCCGATGACTTCGTAGCCGTCAACGAACACACGTAAATCGGAAGCAACGTCACTATCGAAGCACCGGTTTCTGAATCGGTCGTCGTTCAGAGTCAGCAATGGAGGTTTTTCTGCATTAGCGTCGACAGCGGCCTTGCCTCCACAGGTCGCTGACTCTAGTTTTCCCGACGCGGGCTTGGGGAACGAGACCTTGGGGAGCTTGCTGAAGGTCGGGGGCTAGGCGATCTATACCTCCCCGTTGTCGTTGCCCGAGGTTGGTGTCGTTGGAAGCCACTTGAGGTTTGACGACCTGACAGGTATTCTTCAATTTCGAAGGGACGTTCACCATTTCGTGGTCGAGGTGCATTAACAGGAAAACCACGGAGTCCTGCCTGGCGGTAGTGGCACGTTCGGTAGAGATGACCAGGCTCCCCACAGTGGTAACACAGCGGTATCCTGTCGGGAGTGCGCCAGACATCGCTCTTCCTTAGTCTCCTCTCTGGCGTTGGCTGCAGGGTGCTCGGCGGCATCGGGTACTGCATAGGTGTAGCCGCCGCGACGTCCGCACGTCCTGGAGGTCCTCGTAGTAGCACATCAGCATACGTCATTCTCGTCTTCTGTTGTAGTGGCGGCCCTGGCTGTGCGTTGCTCGAAGGTTCGCGTACCACCTGCCTGACCTCCTCACGGATCACATCGGCCAGAGACGAAAGCATTGGAGCGTTCTGGTCAAGACGCTGCCTCTGCAGCTCTTCTCGCACAACAGACCGCACCAGCTCGCGTAGTGCTTCCATGCCGTTACCGAAGGCTGGTGGCAACATGTCCAAGGAAGTGACGATCGCATCCCGGTTGTATAACCTTGCTCGCTGTTGTAGCGTCCTTTCCATTGTAGTCGCCTCGGAACGAAACTCGGCGACGGTGCGCGGCGGGCTTCGAATTAGTCCGGCAAAGAGTTCTTGCTTCACGCCTCGCATCAGATGGCGCAGCTTCCTGTCTTCGCTCATATTTGGGTCCGCTCGGTGGAATAAGCGAGACATGTCTTCCAGATACATGGCGACAGTTTCGTTATTGCGCTGATTTCTTGTCTGGAGCGCAGCTTCAGCTCTTTCTTTACGGTCTGTGTTCGGGAAAGCAGCGAGCAGCTCCCGTCGAAAATCATTCCATGACCGGAAGGTGGCTTCGTGGTTTTCATACCACGTTCGTGCGCTATCTTCCAGTGCGAAGTAAACACTTCCAAGTTTGCGCTCTTCCCCATATCCGTTAGCCTTTGCGACGCGTTCAAAGTGCTCAAGCCAGTCCTCTGAGTCCTCGTAGCTTTCACCGTGGAAAGGCTTTGGTAGCATTGGCTGGTTTACGACAATATTGGCTGGAGTGACCTGAGCTGTCATGTCGGTTGCGTACCCGTTCACAGCCGTTGATGTTCCAAGCGAAGTCGATAAAGGTGAAAATTCAGGACCCTCACCACGTAGGCGTCGACTGCAGCGCTGATGAATAGGCGTCAGCTCGTTGGCTCGAAATCGCTGTGGTTCTGGACTGTGCTCCGTCACTCGAGAGGGGCTTGGCATCATACCCAGCACCTCCACCAGATTTGTAACGCACTTTTCAATAAACTCTTTTAATAAGCTAACGTAGGCTGGGCGAACTTGTGCCCGAGAATTATAGCACAGCTAGATTGTCTCGAGGATCGCCTTCTGCCTCTTCTTCTACGTTCCTTTTTTCTTTCAACCCGGTTCGCGCGCAGCTGGGTCCCGCAGGCTCGTGCATCGCAAATCATCAAGAAGGCACAAGTATTTGCTAGCGCGCGTAATTTGAAGTCACATTGTGTCAGTATTGTAAAGGGGTAATGGTACAGCACAAGTTATTCCTCTATTTAGTTTATTTTCGGTGTACAACCAACAACTAGCATGCATGAATTCTTCTTAAGAGAACTGCTGCTGCAGCCAACGATAGAAGTCCTGTTGTTGATATTCGTTCAGCGAACTGGGAGCACGGGAACAGACAAAAGAGAGCCAACTAGGTGACCTTTCTATCCTATTGTCCTGTTGTTTTGCAGTCGATTGCCTTTATGATAAACACTTGTACAACAAAGTGATGTGTAACTAAGTCCTTGCATCATGTTTATATGCTCAAACCTCGATAAAGTGAACCTGGATATAATGAAATACAGCTTATAACGAAATAATTGAAGAATACTGTTGCAATAAGTATAACTTTAGGAATATACATGTATATAACGAGTTTTCGGATATAACAAATTTATTATTGTATAAGATGTAACTTCGTTACAAAGAGGTTTAAGTGTATTGCAAGTGCTATGGTTTGCTTTATTCTTACACACTGTCAGCAGCTTTTGCTTTCTATGATGTCGCAATAGCGTTGGTGATGCCATGCTCAGTGTTTCGGGACAAAGTTCAGTGTAAAATTAAAATGCTTCATGAAGTGTTTGCATTTTAGTGTTATGTTTTTGCCATGTTTCACCCATTTGCTGACTGTAATTCGCAACATTGCATTTTGTAAGTGGTCGAAATTTTGAGACAGTGTCGCTCATAGGCCTTGTACACAGACTTTTTATAACAGTGAACAGTCAAGCATAAATATAACGTATACAGGTGCAATGAATCATTGGTTTTATTGAAGCAATTAGTACAGTGTATAAAGCGTACGTTTACTCTTAACTCTTCGATATAACAAAACGGTTTTGGTAATGGATGCGGCTGTGTTATAGATATGGTCTGACTGAGGAATGTTGTCTTATGGTAATTTCTTGGCGAATACTTCTGTATTTACTCGGATATTGCTGGCTGAAGTGGGTCGTCATTTAGATTGGCATCCACTGTTAATGTGGCAACATTTTTATCAAGGATTTCATCATCGCAGTCCATTGATGGAGTTGTCTGGTTTCTTACGCAGAGTTTTTTTTCTCCCTCTCTCTTTTTCTTTTTCAGCCAAAAAGTGTGTCTGAGCTCCCAACTTGAGTTTCTCACATTTTTTTTACTTCTCAGATGTTGGGGAAGAAGTTCTGCATCTGTGTCGAAGAAACCTGGACCAAAATGAAGACTTCTACGATGCCCTCACTGCGGGGCAGTGTCCGACGAAGGTCAGGTGTTTAGACTGGACAAAAGGACCACCGGGAATGCAGACCGTGACAGGTGCCTTTGCCTGGTCTGCGAAAGACTTGGACGAGTTCCGCAAAGCAGAAGTTTTTCTAGCAGCTGACGGTGCGTCACGTCATTCAAGTTTGTCGTAGAAATTGTGACGATTACCAAGAGTTCGCTAACAGCGTGCATACTCGTGTGATACTTAAATCAGCCTTTTTTTTTCTTTGATTCTGTCAAGGCCAATTTTGAACTTGAGTTGGATTTATGACCACTTTCTAGCATTGCAAATGACATTATGGATGATGTACAAAGTATAATCATGGAAATTTACATTATAGACATGTTTATTCAATATGGTAATTTTGAATGTTTGTTTGTTTATTTAATAATACTGTCAACCCCAAATAGTTTTTACAGGAGTGGAAAGAAATACGTACAATTATATAAGATGACACACATCGTTGTGCTGCAATTCGAGCAAAAACAACTGGCCAAGAAGTACATTACATAATAAAGGCATACAGTGAACGCAGGCATGTACACTTGCATTGTGCGCATTCAAAATAAGATAAGACACTAGCATGTACACATGCAATGAGCGCATTGAAAATAAAAATTGACAAAGAGAGAAACAAAATAGACTGAAAGCACTTGAAACATGCATCGCTATGCAGTCCAAGTTTGTTACTCGTGTGAATATTCCTATTTGTTACCGGCATTTGAACCTACTGATATGTATGATAAAATAATACAAAAAAGATGGCTCTTTTCATGTTTGGGCCTTACGAAGCAACATTGTCTCAGGTCTGGTGTTCTTGTTTTCATTGTGGGAATACATCATTTTCTTGAGTGAACCATGGAAAGCGACATCTTATGCTTGGTTTCTCAAAGCATTCGATGCCTTAATAATAAAGGACCTCTATAGTTATTGATTTCTTACATTCCGGCATATCATGAACATTATTACTATTCACAACCTTATAATGCGTAATAAATAATAATAAGTAGTAATGAATGCAAAATGTGAGTGTAAAGAAGTGTTTTAGACCTCTTTATCACTTCATGTTACACATACACAACACTTCCTTACATCAAGGTTTAACTTGTATGTCATCTGTATTGCCTTACAAACAAATTCAAAAGTGCTTTGCTGCATATGGTACTCTTTTTGCATCAAAGGTTAGCTTAGTTGTGTACGCTGTCTATTGCAACTCAAATTGTGCTGAATTACACCTCATGTGTTTCTCCCCGTTCTTGTGGTAGCTCGCAGTAGGGGTCATCTGTTCTGGTTGCAGTGGTGTACGATGACTGCCTGACGGACTGCCTCTTTGAACTGGTGCTCAAGACCGTCACCAGGGGCAGCCAGACGATCTACGTTGCTCTGGAAAAAAGGTTAGGCCCCGTTTGCTGCGCGTCATCCTGCTGTTGCGGTTTTTGATGCCTCAATTGGCAAATTTGGTGCTTTGAGATTACTGTGGGGTTACGACTTCACAGTAAGTGTCAAGAATGATTGCGAGTGTGTTACTCCACACCGACCTCGGAGCGGTAAGGTTGAGGTTATTGAGAGATAATAATTCCTCTAAGCCTTTCAGCTACACTGGCCTTAGAGCGACAAAGTTGAGGTTATTGTGAGGCATTACACTCGAAACCTCTCATTAGTGCGAGACATTGAGACCCAAACATTGCCATTGTGCAACGTTTGTCCACAGACTTCCGTTGTGTTGTTTCACTAAAAGCAGAAGTTGCGCTTTGAAATGTTAAAGCCCGCCAGTCTTATATGCATGTTGTCGTATATTGGTGAACGGCAGTGCCGGAAGCGTAGATGCGCGCAGGGTATTCCACTTGGGGTGGGGTGGGGAGCCAAGCCTTTTTGTAGCCCCTCCCGCTTCCTTGGTCAAGCTCGAAAAAAAAAAAAACCGAGCTCCGTATTGCATGCAAAAAAAAAATGAAGATGAAGCACTGACGTGCATCTCGCATAGGCCTAACTATTGTCCTTGTGCATGGCTTTCCAGGATAAAAGTGAGGCACAAATATTTCCTTGAATTCAACATTGGGGTTCCTTGGTTGCTAACTGATAACTACTCATTCTCGGCACAATGCCTCAACGAAATCCATACGCATTTCTCGGAAATGTTTCTTAGTTGCCGAAAAATTCATCCTGGTCCGGGGATCAAACTAGGGGGCAAAGCCTTTCCGGGGCGGTCGCTCTACCAGCTGAGCTAACCAGGAAACTAGGAATTAGGAGCATGAGGGTGAATTCATTGATTGCTCGAAGCACACAGACACACGTTACTGCAAATCTGTGTGCGGAATCCAGCGAGATGGTGGTACAGGCCGTTGTCAGTTTTCTTTTCTTATCCATTCTTCCACCTGGTGGGATTCCTCAGATCTGATTTGCAATGGGTATTCAATCCTTGTGAAAAATTCAATGGAGTGAACACTGATAGCACAAGCATCTAACACTCTTAGCACAATGATAGTGGCGAGCAGAGTCGACAGTAATGACGTCTTCAGAAAAACACATCGGGCCTTGTGGGGGTGCTGATACCCCCCCCCCCTGTAAAGTTGTCTGCGCCGCGTGGCGCACGTGTCTCGCCCCCAGGGCTTTGTTTCGGTGGTGACCACCGCCGGGCGATAGATGGCGTTGTGTTTGCTTTGAGTACCACTGTTGGTAGAGTGGTAGCGCCGGCGGTGGCCCCTGGCGGAAGGCGGGCCTTGGTGGTGGGCGAGCGTTGAGCGAGGCTCTTCTGCGCGTCGCGGCTGCCGCGAACAGTACAGGTATTTTGATCAGTACAGGGATTTTGTTAGAGCCGGAGTAGAGTAGGCCTAGGGGGGACTTCTTTGCTAGCGTCGGTGGTGTGCTTTGTTGAGAAGCGAGGAGATTGGTTTTGTAACGTGTTTCAATTTGTCGGCAAGTTGACTTTCTATTTATTTTTTTTTGCTCGCAAGTGTTGTTATTTTTGTGTTGTTAGTTTTCAAAAACGTTGAATTAGGACGAGAGCCATGCGGTCCGCATCCTGGGGTGAGCAAGGCCTAGAGCACGTGGTTTGTAGGCCAGGCCCGAAGCGAGTGAGTACGGAAGCCTCGTGGGTGGTCCGATTTTCTGTGAATAGCTTCTTCAATCTCTTTGGGCTCAGGGAGCCGGGCGTCGTTGCTGACTTGTATTGCGGCTCGACGCCGAGGCGTCGTGACACCGCCCGGGGCGGTGGACGCCGATCGCTCGGTAAGCTGCTGTGTGCGGCGAGCGATAGGGCCACCTCAGATTGGACGTCTCCTCGCGGCTGCCTCTTCTGCGCCTAGGCTGGGTGCTGGGTGGATGCCGGTTGTTGCCGAGCGACTCATTAGGCCTAAGGCTCTACGCAGCCGCCTGTCGCACGTGGCACAACTATGTGGATCGTGGCGTTGAGGTGTTGCGCTGCGCTTCCCTCACTTTTTTTCTTGTGAGCACGAGTTAGGAAAAGTGATTTTTGTTTTATTTTGATGGGCGTCTCGGCCGCCACCGATGTATTAGCTAGCAGTACTGACCACCGTACCACGTGGCCGAAAAGCCTGAAGCTCCCTCCCCTGGGCCGCGCTCCTTTGTTTCTTTCGAGTTTTGTTTTTTGTTGATGTATTCAGCGGGAGGGATGTCATCCACGGCCGGCTGTCCTGCACATCGTCAGCGTCGTTGGCCAGGAATGCGGTCGTGAGGTCGGGCGATGGAGATGCCTGCGACCTGCGCAACTGCCTGCAGTCCGGCGCCCTCGTGAGTGCTGGTCGCAACTGGAAGACGTGTCGGCGCTAGCGACGGATCGTCGCGCCGACGGCAACGTTGCTGTTGCGGGGCCGGTACTGAGGTGAAGTCTAGCCGGACAGTGCAGCAGTGTCGACTGGCGGCGGTGTCGTGGGGCAAGGACATTATGGTCGTGCGATCTCATTTTTTTGTTAAAGCTTGTGTAGCTAATATTGATTTCGGGATATGGTTTGATTTAAGGTTGGGGGAATGTGGGGGTGCTGACCCCCCCCCCCCCCTGTAAAGTTGTCTGCGCCGTGTGGCGCACGTGTCTCGCCCCCAGGGCTTTGTTTCGGTGGTGACCACCGCCGGGCGATAGATGGCGTTGTGTTTGCTTTGAGTACCACTGTTGGTAGAGTGGTAGCGCCGGCGGTGGCCCCTGGCGGAAGGCGGGCCTTGGTGGTGGGCGAGCGTTGAGCGAGGCTCTTCTGCGCGTCGCGGCTGCCGCGAACGGTTGTCTGTGTCGCGGGTCCCCGGTGCTCGGCACCGCGGGCTTCGCACCGGGGTCCCGCGAGGAAAGTCGGGCGTTGACGACGCCGCCTTGGGTATGTGTTAGTGTGTTGGGTGTGTTAGTGTGTGTTTATCATGTTATTGTGTGTTTAGTGTGTCACTGCGTTATGTTGTTTGCATGGTAGCGTGTTAATGAAAAATTGATGTATCATTTAACGGACGATATCGTCGTCTAAATTAGTTAATAAATGTATGTACGTTGTGTGCTTTGTACCGACCGCGTCAACTGTGTCCGTTCACTCCAAGAGCGTGGCGTGGCGAGGCGCTCGTTCGCCTCGCCACGCCACAGCCTTCATTAGATGTATCATTCATTAGACACCACAGCCTTCATTAGATGTATCGTTGAACTTGAGCCGCTGGTCTCAACAATGATGGTGATTTGACGAGATGCCAGCCAATTTCCAAGAGTGGAAAGAATTCCAGAGTGTTTGCTGTTTTCACACTGTCCTGGCTGTAGTAATAATGATCACACACGCACATGCATGCACACACAAAACCAGCTTGCTTAAGCCCAAGACATTTTGTTCTTTTTCAGGGTGAACTTTACCCTAGAGGACCTCGACACTGTCAGTCCCTGCCACAGGCACTTCTTACAGTGGTTGGAGAAGTTGCGAGAACTGGGCTGGAAAGTTTGCGTCGTCGACCTTTCAAATGTGCCACAATACTTTGGGAGCTACAGCAGGGACTCGTATCTGGTAAGTCATGTGTGATCTCTTCACCACTGTGTTTCCCAGTGAAGTAAAGACAACTCACGATGCGTGTTACATGCTTTTCTGCCTCCTTGTGGTGCTGCAAAATTTTGCCGCCGTCAAACTATTTCGTGACCATTGAAGGACGAATGCCTTTCCCGATATGCGTCCTCTGAACCTTAGTCACGTCTGCATATTTTCTAATGTAGTCACAACACGCATGCAACCTCCGCTGCTCTCGTCTCATTCTAATTCCTCAACATTTCTCAACTTAAGTGCTACAACGCAACATCGGTTGTGCGCTCCGTGTGCTATGTTACGTGGCCTTGGCTTAAGTTTCAGATTTTATATATTTGTGAGCGTCCACTCCGTAGTGCTTCTGGGTCCAATTTCCTTTCTCCGCAAAGTGAAAAATTTGTTGTGTGACAAAAACACAAAGAAGAGGGAGGGGGAGCAAAAAAACGATTCCCGGCAACAATTTCACGAGTGAATAATTGGAAGTTTTATTGTCATGAAATGCCGGAAACTCCCCGTGTTGAGTTATATATCTATTCAAATACTATATAGCTTATGTGCGTTAAGTATATCATTTAAACAGCCCTGTGTGTTGGGCAGCAGACTGTAAAAATAAAGCACGGAGGCCTATTCTCAGCAGGGTTTGACAAACAAATACTATTTGAGAAGTATCAGGTAAAGTCGTATTTATCTGGCACCAAGGTGAATGAATGATGAAACACTGATGAACTGTTGCTCACATTTATGAAAGGTTTATTATTGTCAGATTTCACATGTCATTCCTATGGTATGTAACTGGGCATGAGAAGTGTGCAACATAGTTTTTTATGACGATATGTCTTGGTATTTTTCTCAGCTTTTTCCTCATGCTTTTGCTTGCTATAGGAGCTGTGGCAGTTGAGACCATGCTGATGATCGTCAAGAGAAGATGTCATCAACTCACAAACTCAAAGCAAGGTCGACAAACTGACGCATCTTTAGCCACTATTTCGAGCGGTCTTCAAACAACTTTGTTCATATGGCAGCACACCACATGTTCAGAGTTTGTGAACTATGAATGGCATTGCGCTACTGAAAAATCGTACGCAAACAAACCGGGCAGGGCTAAGATGTGGCCTTTTCTGGAAACAAAATGATGCAACTTGGGCTTTATTTGTAAATAAAAAAACCTGCATGCTACCTTTGGTCATGATGCTTCTTCATTACATAAAGGAATTAGCTAAATGATTAACTTGCATTTGCATGCCGTAGTTTGCAGAGGAACACTGGGACGAAGCGACTTTCAGAGAAAAATTTCTTGGAGAGTTGAGAAAAAGTCATAAGTTCATCTAGCAAGCAGCATGCCAGCATCTTGCGACAATAAAGTTATTCACAAAACTGCTTAAAATTGTGCTACATTATTCAGCGCTTTTCTGTCAAAACACTTATCATGAAACCACTAGAAGGTGTGGTTCATAGCGTAGCTATTGCATATCAAACATAAATGGCATCAGCAGTTTTCAAGAAATGAAGTTATCGACCGAGTTTTGTACTCGCTGTATGTCGGTTTTTATCAAGTATTGGTTTCCTTTGCTTACCAGTACAGTAGCACCTAATACGAGTTGCAACATGCTGCCCATGGTGCCAACTTGGGTTACAACTATGAGTTGCATCAGCAGTTTCAACTGCTCCCGTTTCCAACACCAATTTCACGTTTGCCGGTGTTGGCAATGGGCGCCTTTAACAATGCTATTCGTGTTGCAACTCAAATTGAGAGCCACTGAACATCTTGGCACGTACTCAAACCTCATTATAACAAAAATGCATCTTACAAGAAAATAAGTTTGTTATATCCAGAAATTCTTTATAAAGGCTAATCCTAACACTACCTGATGCACGACTATTTTTCATTCGCTTTGTTATAACTTATGTTTCTTTATATTTGTGTTTGTTATGTAGAGGTTTGAGTGTATATCTTAAAGGGACACCAAAGTGAAATAACAATTTACAATTTAAAATAACAATGGCTAAAACATTACCAACAGCAGTGCCCTACTTAGCGAGAAATTAAGTTAAATGCACGGGAACACCTGCGCCGTGAGTAGGACATTTGTAAAATGATCCCAATGACGTCGGACTTAGCAGCGCCTACGTTTAATCACTAGTAGTCGAACCAGCTGCACTAAATAAAAACCTTGCATGCGTAAATAGATTAATGAAATGCTGCTTGGTTGTTTTAGTTTGATTCATGGAAAAAAGAGCCGCTGGACGTTACTATGGAGAATGGCACGAGTGGTTCGAAAGTTCAATTTTCGCCTGGTTAAACTGCACAGGTCGTGCCATCTAGTGGAGCCCAGTTGAACCAAGCACGCCTGCCATCTCAGAAGCCATGGCAGGAAATCGTTCAATGGCCATTGTTGCTGCTGTGGCACCTGCTACTTCCGTTCTGCCGCTACTAGCGAAGCCCGGCAACGTTGTGCACGGTAGCAGTGACGCGAAAGATTCCACTTGAGGCGGGCAATTTGAAGTGCGCTAACGCGATGTAGACCACTCAAACATCATTTTATTTCAGAATGAGCACTTCCTTGGCATAAAAGTAGCACTACGACATTTCTGGACCGCTATTTCACCAATCAACATTGACTTAATATTAGCCTTTAGTGTACCTTTAATATGTCGCTTCTTGTGATGAGCGTTTCATGAATACTCCATCTCCGAGAGCTTCCTCTGTGAACAAGTGACCACGCAATTCACAAATAATCAGCGAAGTTGTGCAACTTTGCTTGTCTAGTGTCAAAGTCCTTTTTTTTTTAATGGGCTTTAGGCACAGTGCAAATGCACAACAGTACTATAGGTGTGTTGCACTAAGAAGTCGGCTTCATGGAAATTGGCCGGGGGGAGAAATGGGGGGTAGGCCATCTTCCTATACCCCCCAAGCCACTAAAAGGACCTGCGCCTCAATCCCCAACGGCGCATCAACATGACATGCTACTTGCACGATCATAACTGAAACGAACAACACAGTTTCTTAAAACTTGGAAGCGCAAAATCGATGAGGACAGAAAGGAACACTGAAAGATGGGACAGGGCTTGTGTTCCCGTGTTCCTTCCTGTCCTCGTCGATTGCGCGCTTCCAAGTTTTAAGATTATGAACCAACTAGCCCAGCAACGCATTCTTTTAAACGTAGTTTGAAACACATATTTTAATGCGCAAAATGAGTCAATAACAAAATGATGTGAACACATTGCACAACACTCGCACACCACACTTGGGAGGCAGTTCTGGTAGATGTTCTCTTCCAGCCCTTTGAAACTGTCCTTGTAAAAGCCACGTAAAGGGGAAAAAATAAAAAGAAAAAGCTGCCCCCTCTTTCTTGTCGGCCTCCGCACTACATCCGTCGCTTGCGTAATATGCCAACAAAGAAATTGACTTCCTGAGACACTGATGAAGCAGCACATGCAGTGTTCATGTTTTTCACAACATGTATATATACGTCTATGTATATTGTTTTTTTTCCCTATGGCTTGTCTCTTGGCATCCATCTAGCAGAAAGACCAGAGACATCAGGTCGCTCAGGTTTTGTGCAGGCTCAAATGAGCCAGGCTGGATAGAAGATCCTGCACATCGTTGTCGACCTACGAGAGAGGAAAATGAAGCGATGGAACACAAGTTTTCTTACGTCTGTTTTCTATGCGCGCCATAGATGGCCGACGTGCGAGACCCGAAATGAAACGTGGACGTGTCAGAAACAAGGAAGTTTGAAAAACTTCAAACTCCTAACCTCTGTGTCCTGCCACATTGCTTTCAAAATCTCCACCCGTAAAAACTGGGGATGCCCTGATGCCCACCTAAATCTAAGTGCCTGAGTGTACCGTATATACTCGTGTAAGGGCCGCCCTCGTGTAAGGGCCGCACCCCAACTTTGAAAGCGGATATTTCGAAAAAAAAAAAAACAAAAGTTCAAAATGTCCCGCCAGAAAAGTGTAGTTAGTTCATTTACAGCCAGATGGCGCTGCACGCTTTTCCGCTTTTATTCTACTTCCGCCGACGCGCCGACCACGCTGTTGACAGCGCGCCGCCATATTTGCCTTGTGCGGCCTCTTTGTTGGCATCGTTCCTAGCATCGTGTCGATACGTTGGCAGCGCGACTTCAGATCGGTGTCGTCGGTGTCACTTTGTTGGTTGTAGTGAACCCTGCAGAAGCCAGCGCACGTGACGGACGATGGGCCGGCATCTGAGATCATTCACTGCAGCATTTAAGCTGCAAGTGATTGACTATGCCGAGGAGCACGGGAAGCGGGAAGCTGGACGAAAGTACGACGTCGATGAGAAGCGCGTGCGTTACTGGATGAATCAGAAAGATGCCCTCGCCGCTACTAACAGGAGCCGAAAGGCGTTTCGCGGGAAAAAGTGCAAGTACCCGCAACTCGAAAGCGAGCTCGTCAACTACGTCGTCGACACACGAAGGGACGGCTACGCCGTATCGACTGACATGATACGCGTCAAAGCCCTCAGCATCGCTCGCCACATGGAAATACCCCCGGCACAATTCAAGGCAAGTCGGGGCTGGGCTACGCGGTTTATGAACCGTAACCAGCTTTCTATTCGGCGCCGAACGACGATTTGCCAAAAACTGCCGCGCGAGTACGAAGACCACGTCATTAAGTTTCATCGCTTCGTGAATGCTCTCAGGAGGGAGCATGAATACGACCTGTCCCAAATTGGGAATGCGGACCAGACACCTGTGTGGTTCGATGCACCGGAAAGCACCACAGTGGATTTAAAAGGTGCGAAAAGTGTGTCTGTGCGCACGACTGGTGCAGAACGCCAAAGGTGCACTGTGATGTTGTGCATCACGGCAGACGGCAGGAGGCTTCCGCCGTACGTCGTATTTAAAAGGAAGACTCTCCCAAAAGAGAAGTTCCCTCAGGGAATCGTCGTACGTGCGCAAGAGAAGGGCTGGATGTCCGAGGAACTGGTCGTTGACTGGATTAAGACCGTCTGGGCAAACAGACCTGGAGGGCTGTTACAACGGAAAGCCCTCCTTGTTTTGGACAGCTTTAGGGGCCACTTGACCGACCGCGTCAAGAACCGAGTTGCCGCAACTCGTACGGACTTGGCCGTCATTCCCGGTGGCCTGACGAGTGTGCTGCAGCCGCTCGACGTATGCGTCAACAGACCATTCAAAGTGGAATTTCGCCGATGTTACTCTGAATGGATGGCTGGAGGCGTCCACGAGAAGACCCCTACAGGACGGCTGAAGCGGGCGTCGCTCCAACAGGTGTGTGAATGGATTTTGAATGCGTGGCGTGCCATGTCAGTAGAAGTAGTTGCTAAAAGCTTCAAGGTAACGGGAATTTCGAACTCCATGAACGGCACCGAAGATGACCGTCTCTGGGAAGACGCGGACGCCGAGGCGAGCTCCTCCGAGAACGAGGACAGCGAAATGGAATCCGAATAAAAACATTTCTGGCATGTCATTTGTGACTCTTGCACTCTGCTACTGTTGCATAAACAGTACAGACCTTTGGCCTGTACTGCCTGTACTAAATCGGCCTGATTCGTGTAAGGGCCGCACCTAGCAAAATTTTCGAAAAAAAAGTGCGGCCCTTACACGAGTATATACGGTATCTGCATTTGGCGCCCATCAAAATGTGGCTGTTGTGGTAACGAGCTTAACCTCACAAATTTACTAAGGACAGCAATGAAACCTTTATAATTGCAACTCTGGTGTCCTCCTTGGTCGAGAGTTTAAACCACTACCTCTCTGCCTGGCAGTGAGACACCAATGACGGCTGCACCACTGCCAGGCACGAAATTTAAATTAAACACTTGAAAGAATAGTGACTTTTATCACATTAGTAAATTACTCTTTCAAAATTGCAAGAACACCACCCTTGCAGCAAGAAGACACTATGTAGGTGAGAAAATGTGCAAAAAAAAAAAAAAAATGCCGTAGGTGAAGCCACTTTGACATTCATGCACCAAACGCTGTGACGTCATATTTGATTGGGTCGCACGTAGTTCGTGACCAGTAAAAATGAAGTACATTGTTCACTGAGAGGGTCTCAGACTTCACGTACCGAGTTGTCGGAAGTCTTGTTGCACCAATGTCGCCAAAATACAACAAATACGCTTCGAAAGGACATCCCTTACAACAAAAGTGGATTTCACTGTGAAATTCGCAAATGAAACTTTCGCCTTGATTTTATCTTCTATTGACAAGCCCCCAGTGGTGAAGCTTTACGACATTAGCATTTTGAGAGTACTATTTATGAATATGGATGGATTGAGCGTATCGCTTTAGTGTCCCTTTAACAGACCAAAGAAGCCATTCACCTCTTGCCGCGTCTGGTGCAGGCGCAGCCTCGTGGAGAAAGCACCCAGCAGGTCGCTCTCTGCTGGCTTGCCGCTGCGCTGAAGGTACACTTGCAGCATCTCGATCACCTGCAATGAAAATTGGAGTGTCGGCACATTTTGACAGCTGGTATGTCCGAGGCATTCGCAAGAGTGCCAGTTGGTACCTTCGCTCGGGAACGAGCTAAGAAGTTAAAGTAACCTTGATGTCTGTAAATCTGGAAAGTTCAAGGCCAGCAGGGCGTGGGCATCAAAGTTTGCTAGGAGGACTGGCAGCACAATGACAGGCGAGCACAAGGGGGAAAGTCCACTGACAGTGCAAATAATAAATTTTTGTTCTAAGATGGAGTTGCACGTTTATTCATTTATTTACTTTATCGAAGTCCTATTTTGGGATGTCGACCTACATTGGAGTCGACTTACAATCATGTAAAGGTGGTACAGTAAAAACTCGTTATTTCAGAAAATTGGATCATTTGAACGAGTTCGCAGGTCCTGGCCAGCATATAGTACATTGTTTAATGGCATCACACTTTCAATGATCCAGCCACATTTGACCGCAATTAGGTTAATTCGTACGATCATCGGAGCACGCTGAACTCAAAGTGCCGTCAATGCACGATGCAAATGAGTGAAAACAAGGGTTTGCAGACAACTGAAACAGGGTGGCGCAGTCCACATCGCTACTTTCGTCATTTAGTGACCACCGTTGCATCCACACGCGGATTGGGAACTCGGCAGCTTTACATGCGATTTCATATGCCGAAGAACTGGTATTGTCTTGTGTGCATGGGGGGTGGTGTCGGTACTCAGTGAGAGAGGGGCGCAGAGCAAGTTATGGGCTAGCTAGACAAGGAAGCCCGGCGCTGTTGCCGTAGGAAGAACGAAGCTGCAGGATGACAAAAAGTGCAGTATTTACACTGATTTTATAGAAAATTGGTGCAGGATTTATATATAATAATCAAGAAAATAAAAGTGTATTGATGCAAAAGACATTTGCGTACTGTTTTCTCAACACCTTCGATAATTGAGACATCAGTCCAATTCGAAAATTTCTTCCTGTCCTGTAAGATCTGAATGAACGTGCTTTTACCAGAGCAATGTCTTGGTACTACTCAGTCACTATCGCACGTGGTGAAGAGGCCTTGCGACTGCTGCTAGCAAGTTTGGCAGCTTCGTTACGCCAAAGTGAAAATGTATGTACGGTGACAGGACGGCGCTTACATTCATGACTTCCTGTTTGACGTTCTCCGAAGACTTTGCGACGTCCACCTTCAAGACGCGCAACTTGGACTGGGCTAGGTGCAACGGAGTGCGGCCGGAGTTGTCTAGCGAGTTCACGTCCGTTCCTGATACAAAACAAATTTGAACGTAAAACGGTGCACAATGACAATCAAGTAAAGCAACACAAACCAAGGGGCTCCAAGTTTTTTTTTTAACGACTGCACTATTGGTTTCATGCGTAAATTTAGAATACATGGCCAAGTTGCCGCTTTGTTTTACTCAGCTGGATGTAATTATCGAAAATCGTAATGACAATGAGGTCTTAGTCATGACACAGTAGCAAAGTTAGACTTCTAGATGCACATCAAGCTGCAGAGTTGGATTTGGTGAAAATTCCTGAGCAACATTCAACGTTCATTGTGAGCACGCCTGTATTCTTCACATGTAGATATCGGTAATGTGCCATTCACTTAATTGCAAACGTGTTCGTTATGACGATGTGCGGCATTATATTACGCTGCAATTCGAAATGAAATGCACAAGATTGGGGAGCATTTCCACAACAACACCTCAATGACACCAGCAGTTTATGAGTGCCATAAAAATGTACACAACGTGCCACTCCAGTGGCAACGGCTGCCTCGCCGCGAACTACACTCAAGCCTCATTATAACGAAGTTGCATATTATAAGAAAACAAATTCGTTATATAGGAAAATTTGTTTTAACGATTAATCCTACCACTGCCACTTTTCCCATTTACTTTGTTATAAGCAACATTTCGTTATATCTGTGTTTGTTATATTGAGGAGCAAGATTACTTTGGACAAAACATACATTTCATTCATGACCATAGTTAGTCAAACTTATGGTAAGAGCAGAGTTGTGGGCAAATTTGATTTGAATCAAGTTTGCATGGAGCACTTGAGATAACTATCGAGGTGTTGACTAAGATCGGTTCCTTTAACGACGCGCAGGGAATCAATTTCAACTCGGCTCAATCACAAGTGACAGCGATCGCGCAACACCGGCCCTGCTTGAAGTGGGGGCAACGCTTACCGGCTTTCAGCAGATGCGTGATGACCTCTGTATGACTCGTGCAAACGGCTGAAACAGGAAGTAGCACCACTGTCAAGCTGACATAAAAGAAATATATATATACTTAAATTGATTCTGTGGACCAAAGGTCTCTCTGCGTAGCTCTATGTCGTGTAAAAATTATTCAATGGACCCTGTCCATAATTCCCAAGAGCGCTTCTCTGCACTGCATATTTGCCTAAGTGATGGTGGCATTTGTAGTGCTTCAAACGAAGACGCAGTCCTAGTTGAACGTGCTGAGTCTAGTCTATTATGGGTGTTCCTATCAAGAGAGCTGACCCCACATTTTCCACGTCATTGCATAAGTGAACCGTGCTTAAACAGGCTGTTTGCAGTAAGTGATTAGTCGTTTAAACTGCATAGCGAGAAAGCTAACCTTACAATTGTGAAAAGGGTACCATATTAAGTTTACTTATAGCTCAATCGCATTCCCAGTGGAAAAAAGGATCGAGCTTTGTTTCGAATTTCAGATCATAACTGCGACACAGCTAACCGCAATGCACCATGGTGGATTTCATCGTATTATCGTTGAATACGTTCAGCATTCACGGTCTTTTAAACGGGACACCATTTCCCTTAGTACAACAGCTGCAACGAGCAATCCCACATGACGAACGCATTTTCTCCTTAAAAATCTGGCTGCCAAAGTTAACGCTGGCTGTGATATAAAGAGTCCGAGACAAAACTGCACCGGTATGACACAAACTGTAGACACTGGAAGCAAAAGTATGTGCGTTACTTATCCCTAAATCGTCACATTTCGGTCAATCAGCATTGTACATTTGCACGCGTGGTGCACTCGTTAACTAAGCCCACACAACTACAGCCCGTGCTTATGGGGTTAATTGTCAGCCGGGAGTGTCTCTCACCTAGATGCAGCGGAGTGTTGCCAACAATGTCCCTCTGGTTCGGGTTGGCGCCGTGTTCGAGCAGCATTTTGACTGAACAGAAACACAGCGCGAGGGTTTCACATTACGGGCAGAACCCAACGTTACTCCAGTAGCGACAACCACATGTTTTATCGACACAAACAGTGACCACACAGCATTTACTGAATATAACTTATTAGTCATTTGTCACCGTTGAGTCTCTGCAGCACAATCGGTTCCACAAAAAGTCTAGACTTGGCAGGCTTCACATTTGAAGAAGGAAATAGAAGTCACTCTCGAGTTGGCTTTTTTTTTTGCCCGTTAGATGAAAGTACCATCTGTGAAAAACATATATAAGCGAATCATGAGTGGCCTGAATCATTTATTATAACACTTGTTTAACCAGTTTCAATAACTAGGATGCCATAAACTTGTAGCACTTACTTTTTTTTAAATGAGCATAACTATATCTAGGCCTAATGCCGTACAATGTGGACAAAATTCGCTCTGCGCAATTCCGTCAACTCCAATAATGCTTAGACCCAGCATTTCTCATCTAAGCTTTGGTGTACAATTGGAATCTCTCACAGGGGGTGGGACTGCCGGAGCCACACTGGGCCCAATTTAGGAACACGTAAACTTGAGTATGGGAGCAGGTTTAAGCAACAACGACAAGAGTGCTGCAGCACTCACTGATATCCAGGTGACCCTTGCAAGCTGCGAAGTGTAGGGCAGTGCGGGAACGCTCGTCAGCTGCACATGGATTCACGCCAGTCTCCAGAAGCCGGCGCGCTGCGGCATTTAAAGGCAATGCAACGAGTCGAATACAGTGAAAAATTTTGTACGCTCAAACCTCATCATAACAAAGTTGCACTCTCACACAAAAAAGGTTCTTTATATTCAAAAATTTGTCATAAAGGTACATTTTTAACGCTATCTATTGCAAGACTATCTTTGTTTACATGGTTATAACTGATATTTCGTCATATCCAGATTCGTTATATTGCAGTTTGAGTGTACCACGTTCCACCTTTTTTGCGAATAAGGCATTTATCAACCAGAAATAAAATCTAAGCTGACTGATTACGGTGCATTTAGGTTGAAAAGTATTATGATGAAATTCATATTATGAATATGTACAGTGGTGAGCATAACATTGGGGACCACGGTAAAAGCAAAAAAAGTTAAGAGTCCTTCTAATGCTGCTACATATTATAATATCGTAGAACTGCTTCAACGGACTATGTTAACTGAACATGCATAAGCACTTAGGCTGGACCACTCTATTTTGACCAAAATACTCGGGCTAAGAGAATAAAAATAATGACAAATTGTTGCAACGTCAAATGGTTCTCAAACCTTTGCTTGCAACTGCGTCATTGCAAAAGTATCACAGCAATTCCAAATTGCAGCTACTCCACTACCTTCATATTTTGCTTTGTGTGAGTATTTCTTTGCCGTGAATGAAGGAAAAACATTTTATTTAGGGCTTCTTTTATTGTTTGACACAACTTTGATTGAACCAGCAGCTAATGAAGGCAAGGAAGATGCAGGCGATGTTAATCGCACTGTTTCAAGTGTATTGTAGTAATTACGATACAGATTCAAAGAAAGTAAAGGGAACAAATAGACAACTTGCTGCCGGCAAAGACGGAACCTGTAACCTTTGTAAGTTTTGTTGCTTCTAAACTGATCAATCCTTTAGACCTGTTTGTTGCTCATTACTTGTGATTAAGCATCTGCGTTTTCCTGCTTCCTCCCGTGTTCATGTGAGGACAACAGGCCCGTCAAGTTTTTGGTGAAACGCTCTTACTTGCACATCTTTTCGCGCTGTATTGTGCCAAACAAAATAAACAAAGCAACACATGCAACAAGCAGGTTACCCATGCTTCTGAGTACATTTTATAAAATGATAAGGGGAACACAGGAGATGGCGTAAACCCACACAAGATACTCATACTCGCGATACTCGGTTCGTACTGATGATGCTCGTATAAAGGATAACCAGAAGCGATCACTCGATTGAATTGTTCCTCCACCCCACTCTACCCCACACACCTACAATTCCCTATTTGAAACTTTCGCGCCTCAGCCCTCCACCACACACGGGATCAGCCCACGAGTGACCAAGCAATCGGCCATGGGACGACATCATCAGATCAGGTTGTCACACGATGCCACAGTGACATCACAATTAAGAGGAAAGCCAACAGCGCTATACACCGGATCGTGCAAGAACGACACCACTGGTTCATTGCTAGGAAATCCAGTATATACCGAAGCGGCGTGCAGAGGTTCAACGAAAATGCAGTGCACTCAAACCTCATTAAACAAAGTTGCATCAAACACAAAAGTAAGTTCGTTATATCCATAAATTCGTTATAAAGGTATATTCCTAACACTATAGCTATTGCGAGATTATTTATGATTTACTTCGTTATAACTGGTATTTAGGGCCACCGTCACTTACCTAGTGGAATCTGGTTCGTAATAGCCGCTATCCGCAATTTGCGTTCACCTGGAAACATAAACGGCAGTCGTTAAGTCGGACTTCGGACTTGCAAGGGTACCACATAAAAAAGAGATTCAGCACCCTTAGACCAGCAGACCTTTTCTCAATATGCGTGAGAAATGTAGTCAAATTAATTTATTTAAAAAACAATGAGTGATCCCAATAGTACTGCAGAAGCAAATATGTCGGTGACTGGAGAAGTGAAATATTTTTTTTGTTTCTTTTTCGACAACACTCACGCAGCCATCACGACAGTGACTGCCCTCTTCCCAGCGAAATACAGAACAGTGATTGTGGAGGGGGGGTCTGGCTACACTAGTTTATTTTTTTAAAGCTCAGGCGAAAAATCTTTTCGTTGTAACATTCTGTCATCTTCGAAACAGGGAAATAAGAACAAGTTGAATAAGTGCAAGGCAAATGTATATTTGCATAAACAAGGTTATTGTATTCATCAGTGTAATACACTCTGACACAAAGCAATATCAAAATAAAAGATTGGCAGCTGAAAAAGCAGCGACTCAAAAAAAAAATAAAAATACTGTGGCTAAGTTTTTCACACAGCGTTTGTCTCGATGTCTGATGTCATATTTCTCATATCACTCGCCCGAAGCCACCAAATTTCGGCAGCTAGCACCAAAAGTGCTCATCACAGCCACCAGAGTGGACTTTTCTCGAAGCTTGCAGCTAATACGTCCAGCTGCAATAAGAGTCGAAATGCTGTTTTTCCCAACTTTGACACAATATTTTGGCAATGTGTTTGCTTCGTTTGCTTCAAAAGTATTTAAATCATTTAATATAGGGACATATTAACCAGAAAGTGTAAATATACTACTGGGAAAAATTTGTGCCTTTTATAAAAAAAAACGCTATACATGCAGCATATTGCAATTTTTCGCCAAGCCGAAAAATAAACAAAAATGAAGAAACTATTATGGTCATTAAAGAGTAGCACCTTGAGATTCACGAAAAAGACTGTTTCGTATTAATTACCTAAACCAGCAATATTATATACAAAGTTTTCCTTGGGCACCCGAGTCAAGCCCCCTCTAGGGAACACACAATTTTTATGCGAACTATAACACCTCGATGATTACTTCTCATATTCACATATACCTCCACGATTTCTTTCAGCATGATCGGAGATGGCAAAAAATTGACTGGGTACACTTGATATGAAATAATTCATATATATATTGAATTTCTGCTGAATGCCACACATTTTGTTCGTCACTTTACTTCGTTCACCTAAAGCTATGTATAGCAAAATATTTACACCAGAAGGAATTCAACAAAAATGTTTAATTGAGCACTAGCTTAGTCTTTACGGTCTCTTCCTTGCCAATAATAGGGCACAGATATGGCTCATGTGAGTCTCGCCTTCAAATGAGAATGCCGTGTCGCAAATGGCTACGTACACAATGCCTACTCTTGGGTCTTTTGAAAACGCAACTTTTTCAGCTGTTCCACCCTGTCTCTGTGAAATGGTGCGGAGCTGAACTTGGCTCGAGTTCAATCCTTGCTAAGTTAAGCGCTTTCCACAATTCAGCTGCATGACTAAGCTAAAGTGGGTTCATTTTCGTGCAAATAATGTGTCGAGTGACAATATTATAAGAGTACCGTGCACTTTTTTGCAACTTTAGCTGTATGATACGGAGTAGCCAGCGACTTTTAATGCTTATTATGCACATAAATATTCCTTTACAGTGCACTTTTCATGTATGTGTAGGTAAATTGACCTTCTACGCCTCTTTCTTCATTGAAAAACGCAAGTTGCTGGGTGACCGTGTCACGGACCTTTCAAAAGTGACGAGCGGAAACCTGCTTCGAGACAAAGCAACAGAGCCGTCATTGATAGTTTCTCACCGATAATGTTTCGGAATGCAGCACAGTTGCCCGACAGGTATCGCCACCTGCGGGCACGCCTTTGCAGCATGCGCATCTTGCCGTGCCAGGCATGCAACGATGACAGGTCGCCGTCTGCCATGGCTCCGCCGTGGCCGAGCAGCGCAGCCGAAGACTCCGTCGCCATGGCGCCAAGACACTGCACGGCCAAGGGCTGGACACTGCGGAAGAAAGGCGCCCCCGCATCACCCACTTCCACGTCCTGGGGCTCGGCGTGATCCTGCAAGCAATGCAAAGAGACAAGCCACCTTTGAAGATTGACAGTATGACCTTTTCTGAGCTGATTGACACATTTTCAGGGCATATATTGATTGACTGATTGCTTGGATCATTGACTGAATGACTGATAGCCGCCAAGGCAGTACAATAGGTATGCAAACTGCTTTAAATCATTCTCAATGCAGACTTTTTTTACTGAAGGCTCCCTGGGCGCCTTCATAGTCCTTTCTTGGCTGGTTTTCACCCCCCCCCCCCAATGCACTGCCAAGGCTGTGACGTTGGCTTTATTGCTCCCGCGCAACAGCCGAGAAAGGAAGGGATCCTCCTTTCTGTTAAAAATGTCTATAACCAAGAAAGACGCTGAGTACCCTCCGTCACTCTATGCATGATTAATCGATTGTTTGACCAATTGATACTAGAAATCACGAACTGATTTGAATTCTTCCCAAGGTAACCAAGTATGAGTACTCTATGCATCAGTGATTGATTGATTCATAGCCTCCCTACATTACTCCTACAATAAATCGCAAATCGATTTTAATCCTTCCGAACACAACCTAACGTGCGACTGAGTATACTCCGTCACTTCAAAGGACCAGTAAGCAGGCTACGACATTTCTTTTACACCTTCCAAACAAGCTGACTAGTCCTGTAGAGGTTACAACGCTGTATTTGCAAATTTGGGGTTTCACTGATTTCGCGTTTGTCCCCTCCACAAGCCAGAAACCAGTTCTTCGACGAAATTTCGATGCGCAAATAACGAAACATTTGGGAAGCAAGAAAATTAGACGACGCGGGACTGTCGCGCTTTCGTTCAATTCCTGCACAGCCAATCACGCACGCATCGCACCGTGTTTGCTTTACTACAGAGCATAGCAAAATGAATCACATCAGTGCAATGTTCGCAACCCAATACAGGTGTTCCACTACGCACCTTGAATCGCGATCGAATTATTCGTTCCCTTTCGCGCGCAGCTTGCGCAAATAGGCCAACCGCGATCGAACCTTTTCGGGCCACTCGATCGCGGTCGGATTTGCAGCGTGTAACCTCTGCAATGCACTGAAATAATAGGAGGAAATGCACTGCAAGCCTGTTTTGCTAACATAACAAGCGCTGTTCGCCGTGCTTCGAGCAGCTGGCTATTTAGCGGCCATACTGGTTAAGGTAGTTGAGAGAATGGAAAGCACGATCTTACGTTGTCTGCATTGGGCCTGGGCGGAGATTCCACGGACATGGATGTGCTACCGTTGCTTTCGCTTCCAGTCTCAATTCCAGAATCGGTGCCCGACATTTTTTGAGTAATGCTGCACGCACGACGTCGTGAGCGCAGACCGGAAAAGGCTGCACGCACGATGCGGCATAGTAGCGACATCTAGCGGGTGACGACGCGATTTAGTGTGATCCGTGTGATCAGCGTGGCATTAATGTGGCCTTTGAGATCCGCAAAGCGCGGTGCGGCACAGTCATGGACGCGGCAAATTCTCGACATCTAGCTCATGGCGGTTTAGAGTGTACTAGAATATTGTCGTATGGTCCTGGCCGTCGAGATGCGCACAGCGCTGCGCGAAAGGATAGAAATTCGCAGCGAGGACTCGCCCGGTTATCCGCTCTGGCATGCCGAGTAAGTGACGTCGTTTATGGCCACGTTGTGCCTTGGACGAGTTTCACAACTTTGACGATGAAAAAAAAATCGAGAAAAGAAAACGCGTTAAAACGAAAAACGGGCGCATGCTCCAGACCACTGAGCGATTAGACCAAGCAGTTAGCATCGCCTGCACCTCAGCACTCGCTACAAAAGCACACGCAAAGTTCTCTTGACGCGGCGCCACGGTTTTTTTTTTTTGTTTTTTTTTTTCCGCGCCCAACCCCAGCACGTATCCATGCATTTCGTGTACGACTGGAGCTAAGTTCTCACGGCACTTGAACTGTGTGAATATGTCCCCAAGCGGCGCGAAAAACAAATTAGATCCCAGTCACACGGCCGCCTGGATCGGGGGCGCGCGGCGGTGTCCAGGCGACTGTGCCAGTCATCATCTCTCAAGCAGGTGCGTAGCGAGGGACAGGGGGGGGTCAACGACCCCCCGGCCCTGGCTACAAGGGTGGAGATGAAACGCCCTTCGACAACAGGCTTTAACTTTTAACTTTGCATCGAGCTTAGTTAGACCGGCAGAAAGCCGGGAGTTCACAATGTCCACAGTCTTGCTTGCCTTTGTGACAAAAAGAGTGTTCGTAGTCACTTGAAAATCTCTGAATGCTCGGTCAAACTCGACGAAGCTGTCGAACTTCGCGCCCTCGTCCATGTCTTCGAAACTCGCACGCTGCCTGCTCCTTAATTAACGCGCACCGCCACAGAGACCGCAGGCACGCGCGTGAGAGATGAGTTGATAAACGCCGCCGAGGGGGTCTGCGCGGTTTGCGCACAACCACTACTGACACAGCTGTGTTGACTACGCGTGAGCGTGGCCGGCGTGGCGTCGGTGGCGTTTCGGGCCGCCACGTGCTAGTCATGTGCTAGTAGCATCGTCACCGTCGTCACCCGCTAGATGTCGCTACTATGCCGCGTCGTGCGTGCAGCCTTTTCCGGTCTGCGCTCACGACGTCGTGCGTGCAGCATTACTCATTTTTTTTCCCTCCCAAGGAGTATCGTCTCTCCTCGGCTGTTTTACGTGCTCGAATGTCGGTCACCGTTGTGCGCACAGATTTACGACGAACACCAAGCGAGGTGAAACGCTCCCACGATGAGAATTACAAAGCGGCCACCGTACCGCGGCCCTCCCACATCGGGCGACAACACCGAGCTGCACAGTGCGTGAATGCGTAGCACAATAAACAAACAACGCACATGATCCGCAAAAATTGCGTGCGTTCCGTTGGCCGTTGAAAATGACGTTATCTCACAACATGACATCACAGTTTTGTGGAATGCATTCGATTTGTAAATAAAAAAAGTGCTTGTGGCTACACTTGAAAAGTACAAAATAAATTATATATAAATATTTATGTATTGTAGGCAGAGCCAGGCTGTGGTCTGTATTAAAAAGTTTGACTGTTGTTAATACAACAAATTATTTTTAAAAGAAAGCTTTATAACTTAATCATGCGAATTTGAGAGCACTCCCAGAACGTCCTAAAAGCACTTTTTTTTTTTTGCACCGGCAAAACAAAGTGTAAGTTGTAATGCAAATCATGAAGTTGTAAATTTTGTTTGTATTAAGCTATTTACAACTCTATTATTCAATAAAGATAGCAACAAATTAATATAGTGCAAGATATGTACATTTATTAGTACTTTATGGGTTTATCTAAGTATGCAAATATAGATGATAAAACTAGCTCATGGGCTTGAAGCTGCGGGCACACAAATATAGTTCCTAATTTTTATTTCCTTTCAATAAACTGCGCCACGATGTGGCAAATATTAAGGTTGTTCTGAGGTTTATTTCAACTTAGCGAGTATCACAATTTTTCTTCATTAATTTTTTGTTTAGAGTAAAGTAGTATACACAGTTACTTCAGTTTGAAATATTGTGTGGCGCTCTCTCTTGATACTTAGCAGAAGCTTTAGACTGCCTTGAAGATAAGAAACGTTATAAAAGTTGTGTTGCTTGTCTCTGTGTCTGCATCAAAACCCAGGTTAGACCATTCAAATGCAGGTGATAAGCTATTGCGCGTACTTTCATGCTACCACTAAAATTATTTAACATTAGTTCTTACACAATAATAGCATTCCAGGGCAACAAGGCGTGTGCTGCCATCTAGCTTAGCAACTGAAAAATATACGCAAAAGGCTTACGGCCTCCAAGACTGGCGCAGTGGTGAAGGCAAAGTAAAAGGGTCAAGTCCACACATACCTTGCGAAGGTTGTATTTAAAAAGCTTTTGCGGTAATGGAACCACTTTGACTGTGCCTAATGGGCCTAAATGGTGCATCGATCAATCATGTACCGTCACTTAGACTGCGGAAAACTCAGCGTATCGCCAACACGCCCATTCGACACGGTCGGTAGTGTTTGATCAGAGTCATTAATTTCGATCGGATCAATGTTAGATTTAACGTTACTGAACTCATCCGCGCTTCGGCACATCAGTGCGCGACCACGGGTCTCGATGCGGCGATAGTTTGTGCAGACTACGTCTTTTAGCCCGCGTGCACTCACCGCAGCCGTGGTCTAACGGTTAGGGCGTCCGACTCGGCTGCGGGAGGTGGCACGTTCGAAACCCACCGCCGGACACCCACCGGTAAAATTGGGTACAAGCGTACGCCCGGCCAGGCGCCCGGCTTTTTTCAGGGTGTTGCGCTTGGGGGAAGCCTCGCAAACCCCGCTTCGCCCTTCGGGGCGAAATCCCAGTTTCGAACGCAAACCTAGCCTGCAAAGGTGGTTCTTGACGTGGTCTCCACGTGGATGACCTTCGGGTCGGTTAAAACTTACGAGTTCACCAGGTCACGCATCCGTGCGTCATGGCAAACACAGAGAGAATCGTTTCTCAAACTCGCGAAAGCGTACAAAGCGTTCCTACCACAGAACCAGTGAAGTCAGCGGAAGCCAGGTCGGAACAGTGTATTGTGACGACTGCTAATGGCGAACAATGACAATAAAAAAAAAAAACCGGGTGTGGCCGTGACAGTGGCGGGGGTTGCGGTCAATTAGCCCGCGGGGCTTCTTTTTGTTCCCATATTTATTACTTTTTCCAGCTGAAAGGCTGAACCAAAAGTTCTTCCAGCTTGAAAAGTTTCTCGTTTAATACTCCAGCAAGAGCCCTATATAACCTATCTCGAAATTAATGAGCCTCTTAAATGGAATATAGCCGAATACTGTCATTTAACTGACAAAGTTCCTGTGTATATATCTACTTCAAGCTGAGTTATAGAATCAAAAGCATTTCCAGCTGGGAGATTTCTGGCTAAATAATTATGCAACAATCAACTATTTTCACTAACTAATTACTTTAACGAAACGTGAAGAAGCGCACACTCATATGCGATCGGGATCAGGACGATCGCGATTTGAGTGACGTGCAGCAGCCGAGTTACAGAATTTGACCTTGGTCAGGCCCAATTGCGCGTTCCGAATAAATTGCGGCCGTTTGACATGCGCACCAAGTGTTGCGTTCATTCAGGGCTGTAAACGTCTTGTAGCGATCGACTGATTAGCCGACCACGTACGTTTACATTAGTTAAATATATCCGTGTATTACTGAACATACTACTATTAACACCATGACCTCTCTAAAATGGATGTTTTTACAAGACAGCCCACTTCAACGCCTAGAGGGGCATAGCGGAAAATTTTATGGGGGGTCCAATTATACTTCATGTATGTTCGTGAGTGCGTTTGTATGTGTGCGTAAGCATACTATACGTCATGGCGACAGGTGTGATACGTTTGTTTTATTTTGCATACTTCAGCCGAATGCGAGAAATTAGCAGTTGGAAACAGCGCTCCACGTAAATTGTATAATTGTTTTTGCTGTACGTGTAAGCACCCAGAACTAGACTACGTGGATCACACTCTAGCACAACGACATTTTGTATGGTGGTGTCAACATGAAGGGGTTAGCTTGTTTCACGCTTTTCTTGTCGACATAAGATAACATAGTCGTGGCGTGCTCGTTGCCACTCATTGCCACTCCCACCATCGATAGTAGAGACGACTACCGTGACATACGTGAAACCCTTTCGCTTTTAGCGCCACCTAGAAACCGTCGCAACAAGTACGGCACGCATTTGTTGCTTGCTTCTCAGAGGTCACGCTTTACGAGACCAGTGATTGCTGCTTAGTTTATGCACAAGTCGCCAGAGTCCGCTGCCTCCTACAAACGTGCTGTATGGTGGTGTGTTGTGTTTGTCTTGCCGCGTGTGAGAGTTCTCTTGTTCTGCGATATCTCCGAGTTTAGTAACCGTCTTTTGAGTGAATGGTGGAAACTGCCAGCGGGGAAGCCGTCATGGAAAATCTGCGCAAGTATTACACCGTTATATACGCCCAGTGCTTCTCCCCGTGCAACAAGTACCTCGTGGCTGCCAGCAACTACGGCGAGATCGCGGTCTTCGTTGCTTCCAACTTCCTGTCAACCGCCTACGGCAGCGACGACGAAGATGGGTCACCTTCGAGAGAACCGTTCTACAAGTTTGCCGCGCACTCCGGCAGCATCTTCGCGTTGGTCGTGTGCGACGACTTTCTCATCAGCGGCGGGAGCGGCGAGATCTTCGCCTGGAACTGGGACAAGCTGAAGCGGAGGACCGTCGAGAAGTCCTGGGCCCTCAGCATCCCCCAGGGCGAGAGCATCGTCCAGCCCGAAGTGAACGCCCTGGTTCTTTCGGGCAAGGACTCGGACCAGAGGGTACTCATAGCCGGCTGCGGTGACAACAAGGTCTACGTATGGGACGTCGAGACGAGGATGCTGCTGTCGACGCTGTCGAGACACACGGACTACGTCCACGACCTCGCACTGGCGTCCAACAACACCCAGCTGTTCTCGGCGGGCGAGGACGGGTCCGTCTTCTGCTGGGACGTGCGAAGCCTTCAGCGCGAAGTGTTCCACATTGAACCTTTCAAGCGGGAAGAGTTGCAGCGTCCCCGCTTCGGCAAGTGGATAGGATGCGTCGCCCTGGAAGCTGGCGACGAATGGTTACTCTGCGGAGGTGGCCCCAACCTGTGCGTTTGGCACGTTCCCACGTCTTCGCCAGCGACGCCGCTTGAGGAGTTGGCGAGGCCCGCCCACGTCGCCCACTTTTACGAAGACATGATTGTCGCTGGTGGAGGCGAGCCGAACCTCTACCACTGGGACTTCAGCGGCCAGCTCAAGGCTAAGATCGACACATCCGCATCTAGCCTGTACAGTGTCGTATTTCAGCTCGACCCGCCGCACAAGGGACTCTGCGCGGCCGGTTCCAGCTACAAGATCGAAGTGTGCACGAACTTCCTTTACAGGGACTTCTCGTTGCACTTTTGAAGTGAACCCCCTTGTTGCTTTTTCATCGCACTGTCGTGACGTCATCATTAAATTACTCCTCATTGTCAGATTTGCCGTCTCTTCCTTAAAGTATTTGGGTCACCAACCTTGGCCACTGGCAAGTTCATAGATTTTCTGATAAATAAATTATAGTAAACTCTGGCTCTAGTGTCTACGGTAGCTGCAATGCTTGGCACTTCAGCCAGCATGGGATTGAGTGCGTTAACTTGAGGAGCTCTAGCATACTCTAGCCAGAGGTGTGCGTGACTTCCGGTGCGTTCTTACAGAGCACGTTTCAACCCTGAGACAGTGCACAAGGGCCTGCATAAGAGCTTGCCCCTGCTACTGCTTTCACATGAATCGCGTATTTCTGACTCTCTTCTCTAATGAAGGGCATTCTCCCTGCCCACTCGTTGCTACCATGGAAGCAATGTAACATTCACCATGTAAGGATTTTGTGCCCCCAAAAGAAAACAGCAGAAATCGCTGTGAAAGGCGTCGCACTCGAGTGCAGTTGAGTGTGTTCTTTTGAAGCTTGAAGTGTGTTAACTTAGCATGCCCAACGACGGGTAGGACACAGATTTATCTAATCTTCATTGTTTCGGCTCCATTTGTCTTCGTGTGGGCTGGATATGCTTTGTCACAAGATGAACTTGAACGAATGTTGAGCACTTCCATATTGCCACCTTAACCTTCTGGGCTCGCCACTTCAAATCGGCTCACAAAGTTCACAACGGTCTATTTTTTTATGCGCAACGGAACAAAAACACGGCAATAAACAAAGCCACAAATGCATTTTAAGCCCTTGAGCATGAAGACTTTGCAAGCCTGAGTACCACTTATCGTTCCCATGGTGGCTGAGCAATCACAGCACCAGAGTTCTTTTTAGTTCATTTTAGAAAACTCTATGGGCTGGCCTACCTGTTGTTTTGTCAATGCACTGATGGGCGAGTCGGTGACCAGTGAAGAACTGCAGGAAATTTCGAGCGAGAAACAAAACAAATAGAAGAAACAGTAGAAATGTGGGAGAGTTGTTGGAAGAAATAACTCATAAATGTGGTAGTTACTCGTAAGTGCTCACACACATTCATGATCACATGTCCAGTACACCCACATAATCAGAGACAACAATTACATGTGCATGCTGTTACCTATTATGAGTGGTCAGGATACACGAGCTCTTTACCATTAGCTTATGTAGCACTTCTAGATAAGACCAGCATTCTCTACAAATAGGAGACTCAGTTTCACCGACAAATATTAGAAGAGTATGGCATTACCAGGTTGTGAGATAAGTGCATCGGCCAAGCTTCTGTATCTCTTCATGATAGAAAGCTTATGTATCTTGACAACTGATAACATGTAACCACTTGCGCATGTACGTACGTGTTGTTTCATATTATGCAGGCGCACTGGACATGTGATCACGAATGGACGTGAACACTTGCAAGTAATTTCTGTGCGGAAATGTTGTTTTTTCCGATGAAATTTCAGCTGAGAGTTGGTGATTGTCTTGTGTATTTTCCTTTTCTTTTTTAGTCCTCGTTTGAAATTTCGTGCTCGTTTCTTTCGATGTTGGATTGAAGCCGTTGCCTGCAACTCCAACGGGTTGGTGTTTGCAAGGCAGTATAGACGTCTTACTAAACTCCAGTTATGACAGAAAGAGAAGTTACAGCAATCGTTTGCAACAGATGTGGGCAACCTGTTTCCCACAACTAAGACAGGCTAACAACTGGTTAGCCACAATAAAAATTCTGGTTTGCTACCCTGCACTGGGAAAGAGGATAGAGAGGTAAGAAGGGAATAAGAAAAAAAAGGAATGGTTAACAAAATAGGAGAGAGAATGCACGCACACTGAACCACGGGAGTATCGCAGTCGTTTTGCGAGCTTAGTTGACCGCAGAAACTTCAGCAGCGCATTCATCGCTTTCTGGCTAGAAGCTCGAACGTTCTGGCACTCCAAAAAGAATTCTCTGAAAGTGGCTGGTCGTCGAGTCGTGCTAACGTCCCCGAAAGCTGTTCTCTCTGGGAGCTGTAATGGGAACAATTCCAAAAAATGTGTGCAATGGTTTTCTGACTGCTGCAGTGATAACTTGTTCCAATGTCAGAAGATGCGAATTGGTAAGCAAAACTGTTCATGAAAGACACCCCAAGCCAAAAGCAGCATAGTACAATACAGTACTACAAGATGCATTATTTTTTTGCCACAGGAAATGTTGATATACAGGTTTTATTAGCTGCTCCACAAATGAACAGAACTGATCTCGATTTAGATTATTTACAGTTCCGACTGGTAGCGCATTCGAAGCTTTCGCATTATGAAAGAAATGGGCATATTTTTTTGCATATACTGTTTTTGAGCACGGCATTATGCCTGTTTTAATATACAGTAATTGAAATGCTTTTTTTGATTGGAAATAACTAAATTGTGCAGTTTGGGGAACTTAAATCTTATGTTTTGTTTTCATATAGTACTTGGCCTCATTAATTATTCATTCACAAATTTTGCGCATCTACTGTCACAACAAGAATGAAATAAGTAGAGAACAGATTTACAATTACCAAATGTCCCCAATCGTTCACATGAAGTCTCCCTTGATTTTCTTCTATCCTGTGCAATATAGCCAGGCAGACATCCGTAGCGACCGTCTTGTCTTTCGCAGTCCTTTTTTCGTCCATTCGCATCAAGCTGTCAAACTTGCTCAGGAGCGGCACTGGCAAGGGCATGGGGCGCTATGCCCGCCCTTAAATTCTGTTGTATCCCCCCCCCCCTTCAAGATCAAACATAATCATAACGCCACTTCTAAGTTCTCCACATTATGCCCCTCAAAGGGACTTGTCGTGGCTTCTTTCCCTCCCCTTCCAGTAAAAGAAATCCTGGCACCACCCTTGTACTTGCAGCGAATGTTTGGATCTACTGTGCTCATTGGGTGAAACGAGACATCAAAATGACACGCATAACGACTGGTATGCACAATTGCTAGAGATAACTGTATTAATTGTTATAACTATGTTGCCAGAAATCTGGCCGGTAAAGGTAATGGTATGATATGGCTCTGACATTGCAAGCACATTTGAATCGAAATTACACCTATATGACACGAACTGAGGAATGAAAATATGCGTATTACCTAGCCTTAAATTTCTGTGTCTCGATTCGTGAGCACTGGTGCTTTTCATGTGTCACCCAAACGTCTCGTTGCAAGTGACCCTGGATAAAAGTAATAAAAGATGCGTCTCGTAATTTATAGTCTGGCCAACAGTTTCTCACGTTAGAAGCACCATTTCTTCTACAGCAATTTGATTAAAGCAGAAGTATAGTATTTGGAAGAATCATTTTCTCTACATTTGTGTAGGCAGTCACTTAATTTCACCGAATAAACAATTGCTTACCAAACCACATGTGATGTCATATCCAGCTGGCCAGAACAGAAGAAGGTCTTGTGAGTAAGACATGCATTAGGAAAATTGGCACATTTATTGTGGCAGTGAGAAAAATATTCTACCTTTTTTTGAACACTAAGAACTTTTGCCAATTTGACAAGTTGTAGTTGTTCGAAGCCTTGGCTGAAAGAATGCACAGGATGCTGTTTTTTTCAGTTGTAGCAGGGAAGCCTTTATGGTGATGTTGTATATGCTGATGAAGTTATATGGTTTTCTAAACTTTTTCTATTTGTGTGCTAGCTCCATAAAGAACCAAAACAATGGGGGACCCAGAATATTTACTTCGCACTGTATATATAATCAGGAAACATCTGCATCAACCACAACCAATCATGAGCGAGTTCACTGGTGGTCTTACATTTGACAATAACTGGAAAACGGTTTTGTGTATGATTAACAACTTTTTTTTTTTTTGAGACAGCACAGATGTTCTTTACGTGTACATTGAAGGAACTCTACACCCATGACACACTATAACTTATGCCTGCAAAAGTTTCATATGACTTTTAATGAAAGAAAGCTAAGAAAATAATACATGAATTATATAAACCTAATCGATTAAAAACTTATGTACGACTTGATCATGCCTCGTTGGAAGGGGAGAGGATATGAAATTTCGCAAACTTGAAGGGCCATCTCACACAAAGTTATGTTGGCTGCAGCAATACCTTTTCATTGTACATTATTTATGCTTCTGGTTGAAACTGCTCTTTTTTTTAAGAAACAATTTTCCTTTAACGTAAAATCACAAAAAAATTCATTTTTTGATAATAACTTGGAATTTAAAAATTTTGCTGTATAACAGGGCTGAAGGGCCATGGCGCAGCTGAGGAGTCAATGATTTAGTTTTGGCATCCTGGTGGTGTTTCTTTAATGCGAATCCAAGTACGTCATGTCTCTTGCGTTTCGCGTCCATCGAAAAGCAGTCGCCGCGGAAGGAACTCGAAACACCGCGCCGGGGCCCAGCAGCGCGGCACACATGGCCACCAAAAAATTGTTAACTCAACACAACAAGATGCATTTCCATATCTCTACAGTTGATCCACTAACGCTGCACCTTGTATCACAATCAAGATCGAATTTCGCGATCGTAGTTTGCATTGGCTTCTTTCTTCAAGCTGCGGAATGTATAAAAATTTTGCCACATCGTCTTGGAATGAACATGCTAAGGTAGTCGAGCATTCATAGCTAGTACTGGCACAGGGGGGTTGAGTGGGGTTAGTTCAACCAATTCCCCACAACGCCTTAAAAAAAACTGACTATGCTACTGACAGCTAGGGTACTCGAGCATACACGGCTAGGGATACCCTAGCTGAGCTTTTTTTAATTTTCCGCGCTTGGACCGTGTTTGTGTTGTTGTCTAAGCGTTGGGCATGCAAAAGTTTCACGAGCAAGACCGGCTGCGCGTTACTTGATAAAACAAGCTATTGTTAGTAATTGCAAATCTAAAGTGCAAAAAAAGAGCGTAGCAAGTTGATTATTTGGCTACGTTGGTTGGTTAAGCGCGATTTGCGTGCATGCGTTCTGTGATGATGGTGATAGCGACTGAAAATGGACGACGGATGCTGATAATCAGTCAACTTCCGTTAAACAGCAGGACTGTGGAGTGAGCGGAGCGGTGTGGTCTGTGTGGTGTACTAACGCCGGTTGTCACCTTGTCAGCCTCAAGAAATTCCGGCCGCTTCCATCACGCTCGTGTACAAACGAACGATCCGCACGATTGTGGCCCACCGTTATCTCGCTTGAAAGCCTTTCGCAAGCGGTAAGCGAACTCTTTCTCCGTAACTGATGTAGCGATTCGTTTAGTCACTGAGCCGGCGTAATCGATGTGTGCTCGTTTTCTGAAACTATGGGTGGCTCTTCCCGCCAACAATAGATGGCAAGTGCCCTCGTTAAGGATTAATGGGCACGGAATCTCATAATTTGTAGCCCGCTCAACCATCGATGTTCTGGGTAGCAGCGCCATCCCCTCGGGAGCACCGGTCTCTCCTCTAGTGTGAGGCCTGTCACTGAACTTTATAGAATAAGCCAGTGCATTTCAAAACTACACCTTGCGTCACGACTGCTAACTCGGAGGTCGCGGGTTCGGTTCCGGTGGTGGCATTTCGATGTTGGTGAAATGCTGGAGGCCCGTGTTCTGCGTAATGTCAGTACATGTTAAAGAACGCGGCAAGGTTCCTTTTGGCATGACGATAGTTATAGCGCGAGAACAAAACGACGACACAGAGACAAGAAGGACACGAAAGACGCGAGCGCAAGGACACGAAAGACACGAGCGAAGAAGGACACGAGCGCTCGTGTCTTTCGTGTCCTTCTTGTCTCTGTCTCGTCGTTTTGTTCTCGCGCTATAACTATCGTCATGCCATACCAACTAGCCCAAGCTGCCACACTTCTTTTTGGCGTTGCATAAGTCAGTTGCCAGACTGTGGAGTGTTGTTGCCCGACTGCCGCTAAATTTGGCGGAAACATTTTCTCCTGTAGTTGTGGCTTTTCCGTAAGAGTTTGGTGCCATCCGGTAGCGGCCCCCGTCGTAGCGCGCGGTCGACGCGACACGATCAGCTGAGAGAGAAAAAAAAAAGAAAAGTAAGGGGGGAGGGGGCCAGCGCATCACCTCTTGCGACTCTATTCAGTTTTCCCCGTCATCCCAGGTGGTCAAAATTTCGGGAGCCCTCCACAATGGCATTCCTTATAATCGCATCGTGGTCTTGGGACGTAAAACACTAGATATTATTATTAATAGTAAAGAAGCGTACATTTAACGGCTTGTTTTATTTGTTAATGAAAACTGACAGTCATGCTAAGGAAGTTATTGAAAGTAATTTTAAGCAAATATTACTTATAATAACTCCTATTCTTTCCTTGGCATCATTTACTGTTAATTCCTATTAATATTGTTACTAGAAGTTATTATTCGTTTCCTCGCTACTTGGCATAATCGACATGTCCCCGTTTTTCTGAAACCGCAGGTAGCCGACAGGCGCTAACTACAGCAACTCCAAAGACCGCACCCGTCTGAGACATCTCTTGTTTTTTTTTTTTGTTCTCACGTCTGAGAAGTCGGCACGATGCTGATCAAGGTGAAGACACTGACCGGCAAGGAAATTGAAATCGACATCGAACCCACAGACCGCGTCGAGCGCATCAAGGAACGGGTCGAAGAGAAGGAAGGAATTCCTCCGGCTCAACAGCGGCTCATTTTCAGCGGCAAACAGATGAACGATGAAAAGACCGCGGCAGATTACAAGGTCACCGGCGGCTCAGTTCTACACCTGGTGCTGGCACTGCGAGGCGGCACTGTCACGGGTAGATGGTGTCAACAGTAGAGCGAGACACTCCATGGCAGTCCACCTTGCAAGCGAACGGCTACAGCGCTACCCAACAACACCGCTGCACACAAAGTCACGAACCGCTACTAGCTGCAGGTTTATGGTAATCCAGGGCAAACTGTGAACTTCTTGTATAATAACTGTCTCGGGTTGAACAAATGCTGTAAGGCTCTAGGTTACAACCAATAGCCCAAACATTGAAACATAACCCGAGCTGTATACGCTTTGTGCCTTTGAATGTCCAGCGGTTCTTTTTTTCTTTTAACAAAAAAAACTTGTCCTCATCTGACCACCTGGCATACGCACTCGGTGAGGTGAACCGTATTCGATACTGTAGCCGATGCCATTTTAGTTTGAACCGAATCACAAGCGGGCCTCACTTTTCTCTTGTGCCAATAAACTGGAGAAAAAGTAAGAAAAGGTTGTTCGTCTTTTATCAGCAATGTGTGACAAATCTTGAATGTGCTAATAATATTGTTAGCTAAAGGATAGAGTTTGGGTATGTTGGTTGGTCAGTGCTAAGCAGAATACACAGTTCAGAAACGAATAGAAGATAAGACAACGGTGGGATGATCACTTTTCAGAACACTTTATTGTAGATTGTCCTCGTATATAAGCACTATTTTTGAGACTGCAGTAAAGAAAACCACAGGCAACAGGAATGCCGAACGTAAAGTAGGCCAAAATTTTGAATTACCTTCGTTGAAATTATTATTGCTCGTCTTGGGGTCTTCTACGACTGTATTCATTTCAGCACTATATATTCTGCTCAGCATTTTTATCTACATTGCAGCAGTCTCATAGTTTTCATTACTTGTGCACATTCTCACGGTTTAAGCATTTTGTATGCCTGGCACGTGGGCTTTGTTGGCTGGAGAGAAGCATACACGATTGAAGTCTTCAAGCCCTTGTTGGCCATGTGCCTTACGAGAGCTTGTGCAAGGAAGCCACTTGCAATTGAAAAGTGCTTAAGTGACTCCAGTAATCGGTACGCACACACTTGATGTAATTTAAAACGTGTTAACAAAATGATATTGTGTGATGCACTCTAGTAAAATTCGTTATTCACTATCCATAAATCTCGATAAGTGAGGCTAACTTTTGAACATGCATCCACACAATGTGGGCGAGACTAGTATGACAGGTGTTACAGGGGTTTATTAAGGTACGCAGTGACCAATACGGTAGCAGCAACAGCAGGAAAACGTATCCAGGGAGCGAACAGCCGAGCGAGCCAGGCGATGGCAATGCGCTTCTGCACGTGTCTATCTTCTTCCTCACACAGGGAACAGTTACATTTTATTTGATAGTTTTGATTATGTATCTAATTCGATCTGGTTCAAGTGACTGCTACTCGGCAACTGATTGTTGAGCTCGTGACCAGGGATGGAATTCTGCCACTGCCCACTAAATGGATGGCTCATACCGGTGTGCTCTGATTGGCTAAATGTTGGGAGAAAGCGAGCCGGCACCAATAGTGAATTCCGGCTTCGATCTTATTGCAATCAGTGCACACTTAAATGGACAGCCCATTTAGTGAACACTTGCAAAGTACGACCAATGCTGTCATGATGATTCATCTCTTTTCAACCTGTTTGATTATGGCTGCTGCAAGATGTAAGTCTCTGTCAATGATCTCCAACAGACTCTAATTTTATGCCAGCCAATTCCATCCTGTGCAGCGACTTTCTTAATTTTGTCGTTACTGAACCATTCGTTATCCTCGGCTGCGTAGTCTATTTCCTGATATCCGCTCCGACTGACTGTCGCTTAGGTTTCCTTTGCATTACGTGACTTGCCTAGACCCAGTTATAATGTTGGCTATGCCTGTTTATTCACTACATGGCTCAGCTCTATACATGCCTTTTAGTGTTAAACTTATCACTTTTCATTCCAATTTTCATTATAAGTTTCTTAGCCTCTCAGGTTACCAAGGGTTTCCATTCCGTGCGTTACAACTGCCAGTATACAGTGGCTGTGTTAAGGAACTGCAGGGAAATGTGCCATCATAACTTGGGAGTGTCTGCTGTAAGTGTTCCAGCCCATATTTCTGTGAATTTTTCATTTCATGCGGGTGCCCCCGTGTCGGTGATCGGCCTGAGTATACTCACCCTTGGACAGACTGCAGAGGTTAGCTGCCAATAATCAGTCGTGATTATTAGTAAAAAAAAAGATAGAGACGAGAAGAAGAAACATGGGACCACGCTAGTCATGCTAGCACTATCGTGTGGGCTCTCTTTTTGCCCCCATCTTCTTTTTCGCAAATTATTACAACCCATTAATCTGAATACCAGCTAGCTCAACTGTCCACCTTAACCACCAGTCATCAACTCTTTCACCAGACTTTACTTGCTGTAATAAAAAGAATGCCAGTCTTGGTGTTCATGCCGTACGACTCCCTAGAACCTTTGACAATGGTTCTGTGGTTAGTCCATTAGCAGCAGTCACATGGTCCAATTGTGCATCTTCGATGTCTTATTTTTGGTCGAAGACTTGAAACGCTTCGCACAGCAGCATCCATAAAGTTGCATGTACCATGGCTTCACAATTCGGGCTTGCAGAGTGTTGACCGAGGTGTGCAGTGGTCATGCAAGTCTGTTCAGCAGTGCTAAAGCACTCTTCTATCACTTTCGGCTCTAAGGTAGAGAGAGAGAAAGTGCTTTATTTGTACCCGTTGAAAAGTATGGGCAACGGGGAGGAGACACAGGTCTTCCTTTCATCCTTTACATCTCCTCCTAGGTGTCTGCCAGTACCAGTGGGTTTCTGGCGGCAGCCTGGACTTTACGGATGACTTGTCTTTGGTCCTATTTTTTCTAGCTGTGGAGTGAGGTGAGTAATTGGATGAATAATTGTGGCCGAGCCCTTTTGTAGTTGGTGGGAAGTTTTGAGCCATCTACTCGTTATGCAAATGTCGTTGTGCGAGGCATGGTTGTTACTTCACTCTTCCACCATGCTATATTACACGACTTAACATGGACCCTTGCTCGGCACGGCGCCTGTGTATGGTCTTTTTACAAGGGAACCTTGAACACCGATGTGGCACTGTGGTAGAACACTCGTCTGCCACACGGCAGGCCTGGGTTCAAATCCTGCTCGATCCTGCACGTTTTTGTCTCGATGTTTGCGAGAGCTGTTGTGGACACTGGCAGCAGACAACTATGCCACCAAAATCAACTGTTGGGACCTTGATGACAGTTTCTGCTGTAAAACAACTTCGAATGTTTGTGAGCTTTGATTGTGTAATGGAATGATCGCATCTGCTTAGATTGGTTTCTCATTTCAGTGGCTTTTCGGACTGGACTTTTTCCGATTTCGACCACCACAGTGTTCGTCACGGCGATCCGTTATCATTAGGGTTAAAGTCGTCCTTGTTTGCTCCACTTCCTGTGGCATCGTGTACTTCATTTTTCCTTGTGCTTTCACAAGTATTGTTTTCTACTCACCGAAATGCATTTTGCGCTTTACTGTATTGTAAAAAAGCAGATACAGAGTAAACAAGACACCACAGGCATGCACTCGCAACCAAAATTTATTGCAAAAAGTTGGAACGGGAACACCAATGCAAATGAACTGCACTGTCACCAAAACAGAACATTTGTGGATTCATACAAACGTATAGGCAGAGAGAACACCTTTATTAAAAAAAAGACGAGTTTGGGTCCACCTCCCCCCACCAAAAAAAGGCAAGGTCTACCATAAAATGCAGAGCAAGTGCCCTTTTCCTGTTTCGGGAAATCTGCAATAAGTGCCAATGATCGGTTCGGGATCAAGCAAGCGGGCCCACCCAAAACTGGTTGGCTTGTCATTGCAGTTTACGGTAGTCATCACATGGGCCTTTGTCCAAGCAGTGCCTTGACGATTTATCGAAAGGATTGGTGAACCATAAGTCAGTACAAGCATCATTACACGATATGCGATGATGGATCGCTAGGGTTGGCCCAGTTTCGTGTTATTCATGTTGTAAGTATAGCGTTCCGCACATGCCCCGCCGCGGTGGTCTAGTGGCTAAGGTACTCGGCTGCTGACCTGCAGGTCGCGGGATCGAATCGCGGCTGCGACAGCTGCATTTCCAATGGAGGTGAAAAGTTGTAGGCCTGTGTGCTCAGATTTGGGTGCACGTTAAAGAACCCCAGGTGGTTGAAATTTCTGGAGCCCTCCACTACTGCCTCTCTCACAATCATATGGTGGTCTTGAGGTGTTAAACAACACATATCAATCAATCGTTCCGCACATTTTACCAACTCGCAACCAAACAGTGACAAAGATGAAGATAAAAGAACTACAAGAAGCCAGTCAGAGAGAAGGAGGACGAAGAGAATATTGTTATCATGTAGCCTTATAACAAACCACCAGAGGCGCACTGCTTTCGTAGGCTTTCACGATGAAGTATGAAAATTGCACGAAATGTATTTAAAAGGAGATCCCGTAACTGAAAACTGCATGATGGCGTTAATGATAACAATAATGGCAACATGTAAATTTAAGTAACGGAATCGGGAAAAACGAGAGAAGTGTATTATCAGCTACGGGGCGTGAGTGTGAATTATAGCAGTAAAAGCTACGAAGACTTCGGCATTTTTCTCATCGTTATTTTCTCCTAACCCTTTTCTCCCAAACACCAATTCGTCCAAATGTCTGTTTTGCTAGTGATAGCATTTTTTGAAACAAAGAAAGGGTGGAGGGAGCAGATAGACAGGTACATGAGTTATTGTGAAAAAAAAAAAATCTACAATGACGAAGGTCAGTCTGATAAAGAACATTATTAGGTCTTGTATTGAGCCTACTAGCTTTTAGCAATCTTCAAGTTAATCCCGCCTTTAGAAAATATTTTCGCTACAGAACTTCGAGACCGAATGCACACTGGCACATGTTTAGCCAGCAGTCTTCATAAATAGCTCTTCAATTAACCTGTGTGTAGATTCATGTTTGGGTTGTATTAAAGCCGCAGTCTAGTAGAAGTATGAAGCTGTATGAACTAGCACAAAATGTCAAGCATATGCATGGGGCTTCACATGATTTAATAAATGGAGAGAATTTTCGAGGGCTTGTTTTTTTGTTTGAAACTACCTTAATGAGAGCCTGCAGATAATGAACCCAAGAGAGGTACAGAGAATGCTAATTGTATTGCTTTAGGTGCAATGTGATAATTGTGATACATATGTGAAGAAAGTAAAGTGGACGAAAAGACGACGCTGACAGGGAGTGCACCTGCGTAATCGAACGTTGTAATAAAAGGTGCATGGACCAAAGTTTGCTGGTCTGGGCACTCCCGGTGACAGTTAGACTTTCCATCCTTTTTACTTTCCGTGCCTTGCTGTCACGTTTACTACAATACACCTAAAATGGCGCAGATAACTTACTTTATATCTTCCTTAGATCCTCGTTCACGTAAATTAATCACATTTGGTGCCCTGCACATGCAACCTTACGGTATCTTTCGACAAACCTATATGCCCAACACAGACCAGTACTGGACGTACTCGTACTGCCCTGTTCGCACCGGTAGGCCCAGGTGCTATGGTGATAGATGAGATGAATAGATGAAATGGTGCGCAAATAGCACGCTAATGCAATTTGTTGGAGATGTCACGAGATGCCAAACAGGACAGCGATTGAAGCCATAAAGGCTGGATATTTTTTAACAAAGCGCTCGAAGCCCTCAGCTTGGATATATATTTTGTTTATGAATACGCAATGCAAGATAATAAGTGGCTATCACGAAGAAAATTCAAAACTTGACATGCTATCTTGATGCCACCACGACAAAGTGGTACAACCTATGGCTTCTTGACAAGACACCATTGTGCTGCGAGCAATATGCAAAATGAGACGAATTTCAATGTTTGAAGGGAGTGCTACACAAATATAAGGTGACGTGCTAAGTTATCAATACAAATCTGGATCACCCCTAGAGAAACGTCGTCTACTACGTGTAGGATTTAGTATCATCGCAGACCGCCCTAAACCTAGTATTGAGGAGAATTCGTGTGAACAGCTCGAAGGAACGCAGAAGAGCGTCTGCAATGTCTGAAAACTTTGTTGCCTAGGGCAGGAATGGAACAAAGAGTGCTGGTATGAAATAGAAAGCCTGTTTCCAATAGAGATGGCTTCTATACCTACCGAGAACACACTATGCCTATCCACAATTCAGGATGTATGCAGCTGCGTGGACAGTACGTGCCAATGTGTGGTTTCTGATGAGGACAGCTTTACTACACCATACAGCATTGCGCATGATCCAACACTCCATTGTTCGCTGCCAGAAGTTAGCAAGAGTAATCAAAATCACACCAACTGGGTGACGGTGTATCTGAAATTTCCCAGCCGACTCCGTATGCCTGTGAAAATCGATCGTGTCAAAATAGACGCATAGGAGGATGGCGGAGCTTCCTGGTCCAGGGTTCGAGTCGACATCAAATTGTTTGTATGCAGTACGCACTCTTTAAGGACCCACATGCTCTGGAACGGTGGTCAGCAACACTGACCACCTCATGGCAGCTATATCACAAGCAGCAGTTTTTTTTTCGGGTGTCCAATATAGTTTTTGTAAACTTTTCTCAAAATGCTTGCACGAAAATTGGATGTTAAAAACGAAGACATTTTCTGTGCGTCAAAAAGTAAGGCATGTTGTTCAGTGCATCTAATTGCGCTGCATGTGACATTTCAATATTACAAAACATGTAGCCGAAGAACCTTGGGCACTTGAATGGTTTCAGCGCCGTGCAGCTTGCGGAGAAACAGTCATATCAGTTTGGTAGAAGCTTGCCAGCTGAATGAAGATTCAAGGAAAAGTTAAGCCTGTCTGTGTGAACGAACAAAAGAGACTGACGGATCTCTCCGAATCAAGCACATCACTCTCGGGGAAACAATTCATTCCATGCGTTTGCAACTATTTTCTAGCTTTTTATATCAGGTCACTCATCTTGGAGGAGGTCGTCGATATTGCTGTCGAAACATAGCATAAGATATATGATTGCATGCCAGACAAAAATACACTCAAACATCATTATAACAAAGTCAAATCTGCTTAAAAAAACTTTGTTATATCCAAAAATTTGTTACATATTGTTATTCATAACAATGTATCAATGACAAAAGTATTCTTTGCCTACTTCGTTATGACCAATAATTCGTTATATCTGAGTTCACTACATCTAGGTTTGAATGCATGGGGCTGGCTCGATGCTTGCATATTGCCGTTAACAAAACTGTGTGCTTGAAATAAAAGTTGCAGCTACTGTTGCAGCAGTACTAAACTCATGTGATGCCTTTTCAGAGGGTGCTGTCAATAGAATAACCCTAGCTCTATCGACTGTATGAGTTACTGCACAGATTTAGCACACAATCTAGAGGAACGGCGCCCCAGAGGGCTCATGCATCAAAATCAACTGACCACAAAGACTATTGCCACCATTATAGTACCCTGACAACATTAACAGCTCCTAAAACGCGTGCTAAAGTAAATGGTCATATTCAGTCTTCCTCATAATTAATAAAAATGAGCTAATGTGAAGTAGAGTGGTAAGTACGTGTCAATAGAAAGCACAGAATATGATGCACAACTCAGTCAAAAGATGCAGTATGGTTGACAGACGTGCTAGTTGGTACAAATTCATGATGGAATAATTGGAGGTGCAAACGAAAATATGCACATTTGGCTGTGATCTCGAGAGAGAGAAAATAAAATGTTCGTGTGGTCTCTCAGTGAGGTCAGTGGATGCGATCCTTATTAGTCTGGGATCCCAACGGGGTTGCCTACAGTCCTTACGCATCTCACAAGAACTTCTTGGGTCTTGAAATCCGAGCTGTACAGAGCTGCTTGCCACCCCTTTTTTGTTGGGTTGTGTCATGGACTGTGTGGGTGGCTTGTGTGGACATTCCCATCGCACGTGATACAGGGTGGCTGTTTAACTGTCGTAGAACCTGCACAGAGGTGCATGTGTGTCGGGATCTATCATATATTTTATGTAATATGTATGAGTTGGGTACGACGTACAGTGTCTGCCGGCGGTGCCAAAGTGCCATACCTGGGGTTCTTTACTGAGGTTGGGACTCGGGGGCAGACGTTTCCCTCGTTTGATGTTGCAGAATTTTAGAGCATGTGTGTAGAAGGTCCATATATATGCGTGGCCGAGGGTGGGCGTGGTATGCCAGGGTCTTCGATCTGGAATCGTAATTCTCGGACCAAGGCGTTGGCAAGCTCACTGCCTCTGACTCTTCGATGGCTGGGTTTTCATATCAGCTACTTTCGTTCTCCCAATAATAGTCGTGACGACTGCGATGCGAGTAATCGGTGTGCAATGAGCATAAGCTGGCATGTGCAGAAATTTTGGTATGCTGCTTGTGAGTCGCTGCCATGCTGTATAGTAGGTAAATTGCGTCCAGGGCGTTTGCTTTTCACTGGTCCAGCTGCAAAGAGCACGTATGAGCATTTTGCACGCTCGAGCCTTGGCCAGTGTTCAATATATGTTGTTGTTGTTGTTGTTGTTGTTGTTGTTGTTATTCTCCTATTGTTAGTGAAGCATACTCACTGTGGAGGATTGGCCAAGAATCTAGTGGTTTTAAAATTTACTGTACAGATTTGGAATGATGGACGTTTAACAGAAAGATTGCCGATAGCCTAGGAAAGTGTGGTGCTTAATGTAATGCATACAAATATTTACATAAACGAATTTATTCTTAGAATAGAGCAATAATCTGATTTTATATGTATATAATTATGTGGACATGTTATGATAATGAAACTGGTTAATTAGTCAACCTATTAGTTTCATCAATATAGTCCCGGATGGCCGCGCATACTGTCGCATTAGAGAAACCAGAAATGGAAGCTCCAAAAAACAAAGTGACAGGCAGAGATAAGCCCATACCGATACCACGTAAAGGTATTTCTAATAGGGTTTTTCGTAATGTGTTAAACCGCCTGCAGGTCAAAAAGAAATGGTCTATTGTTTCCAGTTCATCACAGAATGCACACAGAGGCAAAGGTGCCTTAGCAGACCCGTGTTTATAGAAATTTAGATTTGGTACCCGGCAACGCAGCCTTGTGATATTTCTTGTTTTCGAGTGCGGCAAAAGTCTCTTCGCCAGGGATATAATAAATTGCTATATTCTGTAGAGTTTGTTAGTGCTGAACCTTTAACGACTTGCATAAGCGTACGTCTGCGGAATCGAGCAGCAGTCACATAAGGGGATGATAGACAGAGCGGTAGAATTGGTTCGCTAATTGACAACTTAGCTAAGGAATCGGCTATTTCATTTAGAAACAAACCTTAATGTCCAGGCACCCAAACTAATCGTACTTTTCTCAAGTGCGCAGGTAGTAGTGCACGGAACGCCTTTGTTACGTGATTATCAGCACCAACAGAAAGTGCCACACAGAGATAGGGAATCTGTTATTATGACAGCTGATGTAATTGCTGTATCTAACTTGCATAAGGCGAGCACTACTGCCAGAAACTCAGCCACAAAACCGGCTATGAAATCGGGTAGTCGAAGAGAATAAACCCGATTTAAAATCGGGCTGAAAATACCAACCCCCGACTTTTCATCGTATTGTGATGCGTCTGTAGTAATAATAACGTTCGTTGTAATACCGCGCAAGTGATCTTGTAGTAAACCATCCAAAATATTATGGGGAAGTAATTTGGCAATATTAGAAAAAATGTCATCAAATCGAATTCCCACCGGGACTGAATTATCACGACTCGGCATGATGTCACATATACGTACGTTTAGAGGCTCCAGTAAATTTTGCACAAATATAATTTGTGGGGTGTGAAATCGTGGCCATCTAGCAGCAAAAAATGATTCCGGGGTGGAAATAAAGGCTGTTTCTGGATGTCGTAATGGTGATTTATAAATTCTTAAGAATGTCTGAACAGTCAGAAGGCGAATTCTACAAGAAAGCGGAGGGACCCTCGATTCGAGATACAACACATTGTTGGCAACTGTTTTGGAAAGGCCGAGGCATAAGTGCAAAGCTTCTCTTTCCAGAAGAATTAGAGGCCGCAACTTGTAAGCTGGAACTCCAGAGAAAAGTACACAACCAAATTCTAAAATGGGACGAACGTATATGCCATATATCATTATCAATGTGTCTCTTCTCATACCTATGCGGTAGTTGCTTAGCCTACGTAATATGCCAATGGCCCGCACACCTTTTCCAACGACATATTCGATATGAGGTTGCCACTTAAGCGATGTGTGGTAAACTACTCCAAGCTATTTAACAGATTCCACCTGTGGTATATCCTCATGATGGTAAGACAGAGAGATGTTCACAGGGTATTGCAGTGGGAAAACAAAAAGGGCACATTTACTCGGATTAAGTAAAAAGCTGTTGCCATCGAGCCAGCTCTCCAATATATTACGGTAAGTCTGCAGCCGTTCATATAAGGTCTGAATGTTATCTGCCATTGCAAAAAATGCGATATCGTCTGCATAAACATAAGTTGTTATATCCTGTTTACATGTAATGGTGCTCATTAGTAAATTAAATAGCACCGAGCCTTGCGGTGCTCCTCTCCTTTGGGTATGAGTAGATGATAAAAACCCATCTTTAAAACAATAAAATTTCCTGTCTGCAAGAAAATTGTGAACCCACGCTACTATGTATGATGGAAAATCAGGGTATTCTAATCGATCTATCAAAATACGGTGCTCCACGGTATCATATGCTTTAGCGATGCCTAAGGTAACAAAAGCTGCAGATTTTTTATGTAGCTGAGCTAATTGAAGCCGACTTTCTAAATCAACGCGGGCATCCCAAATTGAACAACTAGCCCTGAATCCAATTCGACACGGACTTAGAATTGACCTCATGGTAATAAGTTCACTAATTCGTATATTGATGATTCTCTCAACCAATTTCACTAAGTTTGATGTAAGTGCAATCGGCCTTATGTTATTAAACGTGTATACATCATTTTCATATTTTAGCAACAATACAGTTTTGGCAAGTTTCCATTCTGGAGGTGTCCATGCGTTCCCTAACGAATAATTCTCTAGTTCTAGCAAAAGATTAGGTGATTCCTGGAGTAAACATTTCAACATAGAGTTCGTAATCCCATCTGGTCCGGGAGCCGTCCTCGGTAAGCATAATACTGTCTGACTCAACTCGGCTAAAGAAACTTCTGGAAATTCATGCAAGTTTACCAGAACGGACTGAATAGCCAAAAAATTAGCAGTGAAGCGGCATTCTAAACCTTGCGCTATGTCTTCTAGAGAGGTGTTCATTTCTTCCGGCAACAAGACACATGACTGCAACGTTAAAGGTGCTGGCAGTACTTTTCTTGTCCGAAGATAAGCGAACAAAGCACGCTTATTTTTTGATTTAGAAAGATAATCGAAATGTCTACTGTCGTATTCTTCTTTCACGCGGTTCACTGTACGGTTAAATACGCCAGAAAGGAATTGATAGTCCTTCCAGTTTGTTGGGCTCTGATTATGGAGAAGTTTTTTCCAAGCGGCTTTTCGTCTTCTATAATCGCGTGTACACTCATCGTTCCACGAACGAGGGGAGGATCGTTTATTGGATTGAATAGAAAATTTGGAATTTTTTCTAGATACCTCCAGCATTGAACCAATCGTAGATGCAATCTCCTTAGTACAGGCATTTCCAAGCTTGGAAATGGCAGAACGGAGGCAAGCTTGAAATTTGCTATGGTTGATGTATGTGCGTTTTGGCTGATCTAGAGTTATTGTTGGACAAGTAATCTCAAAAACTACAGGAAGATGGTCGCTGTTAGTTCCCGAATCCAGAACAGCCTACGACAAAACCTTGTTTGCATTGGAGCAAAACGTTAAATCCAATACTGAGCTAGTTTGACCTCGGACAAATGTTACATGACCTTTATTCAGACAGGAGAGGTTGTGATCAATAGTCCATTCCCACAGTCGCCTACCACAAGAATCTGTCCTTATACCCCAAGACAAATTATGTGAATTAAAGTCTCCTGTGAGTACAATTTCCTTTTTACATGCTACCACAATGCTGTCAAGATAACGCGTACTTTGCACACCGGAGGGGAAGTAACAATTTACAATTGAAAAAGGGCGGTATCAGGGGAGACACAAATCTGATGCTAATATTTCACAATCCATGTCTAACAATCTGAAATAAATTTTCACCCTATGGCATAATTTAGTTGATACAAGGATCATTAAACCATCACCACGTGATGGGCAATCTAATCGAAAAGAACGAAAACCTGCAAGATGGAAATTTTTGTCTGGTGTGAGCCAAGTTTCTCGGAGAATTGTAATATCAAGATTAAAATTATTGCGAAAGTGATGCAAGTCGGTTAAGCTGAGAATATAGAGTGGCAGTTCAACTGTAGTACCCTCAACTGACCTATGGTGTTGAGCACACCGCAGAGGCGCATGTCGCGCCCTTGTTAGCATCTTCACGTGAAATAGCTGATTCATTCTGTTTAGATTTGGACTTGAGATCGGTGAAGATAGGGGTTCTGGTACGTTTATTAGTTCATAAATCGAGTTCCATATCTGTAGCAGTACTTGTGCTCGGCTGAGGCGTATGTCTGTCCAAGTGCACCTGTGTTCCTGACTGCTTAGCCTTGCCTGCAGATGCAGAAAGTTCGTCCAACACTACACTGCATAGCTGTGTGGCATCGCTGGTAATGTCTAATACTGCAGGTTCTGTACTAGTCTGTACTGTTTGTCCAATCTGACCCGAAAGAATTTGCACCAAACAGTCGGAGAGGTTAGATATGAGTTTATCCATTGCCTTACTCACTGCCTTTTCCACAGCAGTTTCAATAGCCTGCGATAGGTTTGAGTTCATACTGGAAGTGCAGCGCGCTGTAATACCAGAGTATCCAAAAGCCCTGTCTCTAACTATGTCAATGGCTTCTCTTCGAGAACAGCGGCGACAGTCAATAACTTCTAGGATTTGAACCTCCCTGGAACGAGCGGAACAGTCAGAGTTGTCGGCGCAAAGGCTTCCCCCACAGAGACAACACTTTTCCGCTGTTGCAGTACACTTGCTTGAAGGATGGCTCTCTCCACAGGTGCTACAACGAACGTTAGATTTACATCCTCCCGCACTGTGGCCGAATCTCCAGCAGTTCTTGCACGGAATCGGACGAGAAGCGAGGGCTTCTACTCGGAAGATCCGTGCCCATAATTTCATTTCTGACGGGCATTTTGTGCCCATAAATGTCGCAATGACAGATTCAGTTGGTACCCTCTCTTTGTCGACTAGGCGATTACACCGGTAAATTGAAATTACGCCTGCTCCAGAGAGCCTGTCTAGGGTCTCAGCTGGACTCAGCTTGGAGTCGACTCCCCGTACAAGGCCTTTGGTACATGCAAGGTGAGGTGGAATAAAAGCAATCACCAGGGTAGCAGCAAAGGAGGTACACTTGAGAAGATCCTGCACGCAGGTCTGATCCGGCGACCCACACACGATACCTCCTTGCCCAAATGGGCGCACATCTGTGATGGTCTGGAAATGGTTTGAAGTTGTCTTAAGTTTCTTTCGAACCGCCTGAGGGTTCGTAAGTCTGATGAAGCCTCCATTTGTAGGTATCAGTGCCACGGGAATGTTGTCGATACCACTGTGGAAAAAGGAGTCTAGCGGTAATTCATTAGACGGCAGGGACGCTGACCAGGCGGATCGCCCCTGGCCAGGAGAAGTAGTCGACATGAGCACTAGAGATATGGTTAGATTCAGAAACAGATAAATATAGAATCCGACTCTAAGACAGAAAGTTAAAACCACTCAATCCTCAGCCAAGAACACCCCAGTAGGTTGAGCACGGGCAAGCTTGAAGGCGAGACTAGAATGGTCTTGCGAAGGATCTTGCCACGACAGAAAAGCACCGAACACGCCAAGTGCCGGTGTAGATGTTCGTGGAACTGTGGATGCATGGTGAAGTCCCGCTTCCATTCGCATAAGATATGCTGTGTCTTCCCACTCTGAATAGGTGCTGCGGCCGGAGTGTCTGTAGTTAATCGGATGCAGTCTAGGCGCGGATACAGCCACTGAATTTAAGCGAAGGCGGTCGCTTGAAGAAGGGAGGCTAGAAGTTCAGGCAATGTACTTGAGGTAAAACCGATGTTATGTGGTGAAACCAGAGACGTCGAGGGGTGCTGAGTCTTTTGATTTTAGTAGTTACGATAATCGCAAGAACCACATCACGTCCTAAATACTGAATTTCTGCTCACCGTGGTCTATCATTTGTCCTAATCGTTGGACGACAGGCACTGAATTAGGAAAGATTTGGCGGTGCTAACGCAGGCACTGAGAGAAGCGATCGCCCCCCCACCCCCCCTCTGCTGGACTGAATGCTTACTGGGCGCGATTACAGAACACCTATATACTACCATCTTATCCAACGATCTAGTAGCGTTGCACCTTTATCAATGTCCTCTCCAAGTTCATACACTAAGACCGTTTTAGTAGCTTGTTTGTTTTGTCTGCAGAAAGCGCGACAATCGGCGAATCTCAACTGCCTCAGAGATTGTCACCACTGGCGTATTTGTATTTCCCTTCATGCAGCCAAAGGTCTAGTTTCTTAAAAACATTGCACTGCGTGCAAAACGTTGCATGGAGCGTATGATAGTTTTACAAATCATAAGCGCTGTTGCGGAAGCGCTACGTTGCCGATCTCGCGATTTTCAAAGACGCTAGCGCCATCTGTTATTTGTATAGTGAAACGGTACGGTGCACATAAAACCCGCGTTGTAGCGCCAGCAGAGCCACCGCAGCCGTGGCCTCGTGGTTGAGTGTCCGCTTCGGCTGCGGGAGGTCGTGGGTTCAAACCCGCGTTACCGCCGGTCACCCACCGGTTTTCCAAATGGGCACAGGCGTCCCCCGGCCCGACACTCGGCTTCTTCAGGGGTGAAACGTCTGGGAAAGGCAGCCTACGCCATTCAAATCCCGTCAAAACATGTGAGCAACCACTGACCTGCAAAGGGAAGTAAAGCTGAAGAAAACAAGTCGCTCAGTTAAATCACTAAGACGTGCCGCGCTCAGTCGCCGCTGTTTACAAAGCAAACTCGAGAGACCGGTGTTCAACACCGCGTACAAAGCCTACTACCGTGCCCTGCACGCCTCACTCACCACGAGTGCGAGCTGCACGTTGCGCGGTTACCGCTCACAGATCGCGTAACTGGCTCCTATCGCAACATGGTCGATGTGCATGGCGGGTGGCACATCGGTGGGGCTCCTTTTTTTTTTTTCTTTAACGGCCAGATTGCCCCAGGATTCGAACCGCCACCGCTGGGCATACGCTCTAAATGCGCGTCATTGCGAACACGATGGCCGTAGTTCAGCTGGTAGAGAGTATCGGATGCATTATTCGAAGGTCGCAGGTTCGGTACCTGCCAGCGGTAACTTATCATTGTCTGCCAGTTCTGATAACTGTTTTGTATCTGACTAAGGAAGCAACAACAACAAAAAAGGAGCCCTTGCACCCATATTTCCCTCAATTATAGCGAAGCGCCATTCATGTCTGCGGAATCTAGGGATAAATCATTACAACTTATCGACGCGGTAAAACCTAAACACAGTGCAATGTTAGAAAATACGAATGGAAAAAAAAAAAAACAGGCAGGACGAGCGCTGACTAACAACTGACTGTTTTATTGCTTCGATGTGATTTATGTCAACGTGTGATTCGCAAATTTTACATAATGTAGACTCGGGGCCTAATGTTTGTTGAACCCGAGAAAACCTTGCATTATTAAACATTTTATGACTGCATTCGACCGAGCTAGTGGATGTTAGCGCGTTTGAGTACAGGCTGGGTATCTGAATTCGAAGTTTCAGTTAGTCAAAGCAGCTCTTGCGTCGCATGGCTTTCAGTTTTTGCGGTTGACTTTTTTTGGGGGTGAGGTATTCAGAGGAGGTGTCACCTGCTTAAAATTGATTTGGAATGACAGTTTGGGCTAGTTGGTACGACATGACGATAGTTATAGCGCGAGAACAGAACTGACAACGAAGAGACAAGACGGACACGAGCGATATTGTCCTTCTTGTTTGTTTGTTTTTTTGTAGTCGTTCTGTTCTCACACTATAACTATCGTTCAAATTGACATTCCGAAATAGCCCGGCGTGACACACCTGGCACCGTGGCACTGTAATTCCCCTGCTTCACTGTGATATTATGCTATAGTGTACTATAATCTATTACACTATAATTATGCTAGTATTTATTGGCGTGATATCGATTGTTACGAGAGAAGAATGAATTAAACTCAGTACCTTTGACAAATGAAACGCTGATAAGATATCTCAATAAATGGAACAGGCTCTCGCGCGCCAACGAACCACACAATAAATAAACACGAGTAACGCGTAGTGCGGAGACAATTGCTACCAATTCTACTAAAAACAACAACAAATTACAGGACGTTAGCGCCGTCTGTTGTTTTTACAACAAAGCTTGTCTGCTTTGTTTTATTTAATTGGTGACAGATGGCGACACCATTACAAAACTTGGAACAGACTCTTTGATTTGATATTTTGCAGGTTTCCGCAGATAAATTGCAGAAAGGAAACCAACTTGTCAATTACGCAGTGAAGCAGGAACTCGAGTGCTAGAAAGAGGTATAATTGAGGTCCATATCCCGGGCGAAATTTGACCGCTAGCTTTGCGCTACTCTGATTGCGGAGATGCCGTAAGCCAGGGGCACCAACCAACCACGTTTGGAAGAAATTCACGCCACGCATTCGATTACATTTTACACCTTGCATGCGTTTTCGTTCACAATTCACGCTGGACGGCTCTGCGTAGCCGTAAATAGCGCATCACCAACCTGCCACGCCACAGCAGCCTTGGCCTCGTGGTAAAGTGGCCGCTTCAGCTACGGGAGGTTATGGCCGGGTTAGAGTCCCGCTGCCGCCGGGTACCCACCGGATTCTACGAAATAGGCACAATTGCTCTCCCGGCCTGGCCCTTTGGCTATTCAGGGGTGATGTCGCTTGGGAAAGAAGCCTGCGCCCTTAAAAGCCCGTGAGAAACTCGTGAGCACAAATCGTGTGACCCATTTGTTGGCAAGATTTTGCCAGTCTAGCTGTGGTCGGGGGCCATGGCGACGACTAAGCTTTTACGTCGCGGTAAACGACGAACATAGCTCCGAAGCAGAACGTGGTAGATGACGTGCACTGTGCCTACTTCGCCGAGAGCAGCGTGGACGCGATACTTGCTCACGATGCCGCGCGACCTGACTCAATACGCCTGCGCGGTGCGCTTGGGTGGGTGGCACTTTTTTAAAATAAAGCACAGTGCAGCTGTGCAAGTTGTAGAGCTAGACGTCCGCCGTTATTTCCTGTCCAGGGGGATTTGACACCTCCCGCAATTTTTTTTTCTTCCTTTAGCATTTCGTGTGGTACGAAAGTATTCACACGCCTTCACACCGACCACCAGTTGCCCAAGTTAGCCGTTCCACATGAACACTTCCCGAAAAAGAAACAAAAAACAAAATACTGGGTACGGCCCTGGTCGTACTGTACTTGCAGAGTAACACGAATGTGAGGAAGCCCTCCTCCGTAGAAAGTCCGAATAAGTTGTTGACGATTATAATGTTCTCGTCTAATGAAGTTTATTAATTGATATGTGGGGTGTAGCGTCTCAAAACCACCATACGATTATGAGAGATGCTGTAGTGGAGGGCTTCGGAAATTTCGACCACCTGGCGTTCTTTAACGTGCACCACAATGAAGGTCATATGCGATCATAAAATGAGCGTTTTCATCGCTCAACTGTCGGGAAATGAAGTAGTTATGTGCGATTTTTTTCTCGCAGACGACGGCGAGGGGACGAAGAAACCATTATAGTCGGGAAAGACGAGGTAGGGTCAAAGTAAACGTTTATCAGAGTGGCCATGAGTGGCTAACAACGTAAACGATTTTTTAAGTGTGAAGACACTTTATCTTTAACGCCACTGCGCGCGTCCCCCACCCCCTTCGCTCGCTCCTCCGCTCTCCTCGCTCGCAGCAGCTGCGCGCGCACCCCTTTCTCTCGCGCGCCCGCCTTCTCTCTCAGTCTCCCGTCGAGAGCGGGTCGTGAGGGGGAGTAAAGTTAAAATCCGTTGGCATTCGCCAGTGAGTTAACGTAAACTCCCCCGTGTGATCAAATTGCGATTCCCAGGAACCATTTCACCATAAAGGCACCATAGTGTGATTAAGAAATATAATAGTGCGAATTAATAAATACCCCTCACAGCATCACCCCGTGTATTCGCACTTAACCATGTTCACCCTCGGGGAAATGCTTGGGAGTTTTGTTAGTGTGAGTGTGTGAGTGCTGACCCCCTCTTCCCCCCCAAAAAAAGAACGTAGAGCGCCGGGCTCACAACCCGCCATCAGCATGGCGTCGTACAGGCTTCGAATGACAGCACACTCTTTGTGACAGCAGGGGCAGATCCATCACACCAAGGAACCTTGGTCAGCGCCGTAAAACTAACATATGCGCACTGAAAAACGGTAAAACACCTGTAAAACGTAAACGGATGTTCGCACTGGAACTTCGGTCAATCCTTCACAAATATTATAACGAAATATACTACCGTACAATTTACAAATCTCCAAGAAGTGTTTCAACTCCACAAGTATTTCGTATTGAATTGCCCCTTCTCCTTGCCATAAATGCCCCATGCCTGCTGACCTGAAGGAGAGGGCCCCGCCGCGGTGGTCTACAGTGGCTAAGTTACTGGGCTGCTGATCCGCAGACCTCGGGATCAAATTAGGACTGCGGTGGCCATATTTTCGAAGCAGGTGAAAATGCTGTAGACCCGTGGGTTCAGATTTGGGCGCACGTTAAAGAACCCCAGGTGGTCGACATTGCCCGAGGCCTCCACTACGGCGCTTCTCGTAATCATATGGTGGTTTCGGGACGTTGAACCCTACATATCAAATTAAATACTACAGATCCGCGCACGATGAACGTTGAAGAGGGCATGTATTTCCGGAGCCCTCCACTACGGCGCCTCTCAGAATCGTATGGTTTTGGTAAGCAATACCCTAGCGATTAAAGGTGAAGCCCCTACAAGTTCTATGGGCTTGAATTAGAGGGCCCCTCACAACCTTGCGTTCAATGACGAGGGAGGGGTTTCCTCCTCTGCTTTGCTGCCCTTCATACAGGCGATATTTCCTCCTCGCCACGTATTTCTGAAAAAAACAAGTGCATGACGTCTGCACTAAGCGTTGTCGCTCTTGAGGTTTCACGATTGTCAGCTACGAGTTGTAATCCCCGCCTGTGCAGTTCGAAAGACACAAAACAGGTAAATCACCGAATGGCACACGGCAGTCATGCTTGGCATAGAAAATAGCATGGGTGGCTGCATGGCAGAGCAGAACAGGAGTCAATTCACGTATGATATTTTGCGTGCATGAAACAATGGAGAGAATGTAGGACTTTAGAGACGTCACGGAAATCGCTTTTCATGCGTCACGAAGTGCACCAGAAGAGAAACCCCAGGAGAGAATAATGTGGTCACTGTTTTTCTACTTTTTTTTTCATTTTCAGAGGCTGGTGGAGGGCCCTCTAATATTTAACTGCCCCATGCTTCCTGAAATGCGAGTTTGTAGACCGCACTATGAACATACAATCGGACGCTCTAAATGCTCTGAACATTGATATGCTACGAGGCCACGCCAAAAGTACGGTTTTGAGGCATTGTGCTATTGTTTCTTCAAAGTCAGTCAGTCGGTCGGTCGGTCGGTCAAGAACTTGATTAAAAGTTCAGGAGGTGTTTTAACCACCAGGGTGTCCACGACGGACATCCTAGCACCACGTTCCCGCCCGAGTCGAGGCGGGAACGTGGTGGCGTTACGGCAGTTCTTGGGCCCTCTGGACTGCCTCTAGTTGATGTTGGAGTTTCGGGCTCATGAGTGCCTCTTTCCAGTCGGACTCACTGGTGAGAGGTCCCTGGGGTAACGCGGGACATTGCCAGAGCATGTGTACGAGTGAACAATACACTTCTGTATAGTATGGGCATTGTGGATTTATGTCCGAGTTGTAACGCCTGAGTCGGCCCCGTGATAGCTACGATCGGTGGTGGGCCAAATACACTAAATAATTTAAAATTTACTCGTAAAATATACGCGTACTATTTAAAATGTTTATATTTCAAATATGTTTTGGCAAATGTCCTTATTATTACCTCCTTCTTGCACAACTTTGTTTTCGAATGTAGGATGTTGGTTCATATGTGAACTGGATTGCTTTGCTTGTGCCGTAGTGTTGACACCGTGCATCTGCGACGTGGGGCGTTGTCAAGCTGTGTTACGCAGCTTTGTTCCCCTCTCCCAAGCACTTACTAAAAAACAGTATGCGGTAAATAAACTCATCCCAAAAGAAAAGGGCGCGTCATTATCTAGTGTACCGCGCTCAGGGATAACGTCAAGCACCACTGCAAAATGTAAAACCAGTTGCTTACTGATATCAGAAAGCCATGGCGAACACGTGATAAGATAATGGGCTCGCTTGTGGAATGCTCGAGTGCCGATATAATTCTACAGAGATCCGTGTTTGCTACATTTTCATTGCTGAAAATACCCACCATGCCGACATCCGATGGTCACCACTGCAGTCTAGTTCACCCGAACGAGACGCCAGAGTCCGGGCAAGAGGTTCTACGTGCGATGTGGCGCCAACTCTACTGTTAAGGTAGTTGTTCCCCCTCGTGGGAAATCAAATCGCGGTGCCCCTGTTGTACAACGATGACCGCTACAGTAACAAGGGCCACAAAGCCCAGCTACAGCGAGATGCGTGATGGGCACCCGCTGCCTCCCATGAGCGAAGCCGGCATACGACCAACCACGGTAATATTGGCTTTTCTAGGTTTATAGCATCTGATGTACATGACATAGCCGACATTGAATGACCAGGTTTACTTTATTGAAATGACGAGGGGTCATGTTGGCGCTGTTGTGAAGTTTGAGGTCGTACCTCTGGGGCACGACTGGCAGTGCGGGTCATGGTACCGCACAGCTGCCACCAATTGCAAGGAAGTCCGAGGTCGTACCTCCGGTACTCAGAGCACGAGTCGTGGTGTCCTAGCCGCTGTCACCACAAAGGCAAAATCGCTACTAGCAAAGATGGCACGTGGCAGACAGCCACAACGCTGACAAGCCGACGTAGCCAAGGCCGGACTTCCGCTCAGAGGCTGAGCAAGGGGGGCAAGCATTTAGAAAAAAAATAACAACATTAGAGCAGGTGTATTTTTTGTCGTATAAAGCCTGCCAGCATGACAAAGTTGGCTGGGGTGAAAGCTGACGGGGGGGCCGGCACGGCCTTAAATAACGCATACACTTACAAAAATTTGTATTGGAGAAACAATGAGAACGTTATTGAGCAATGACAACAGATGGCATCAAAAATACATGACGGTTCAATTAAAATACCATTGAGAAAATTTTTGATCAGGATTGAAAACTTGCTCATGGCTTTCCATTGAAAAACCATCAATGAACTCGATATAGAAACAACGGAATTATTGTTTACGAAATACTTCCTCAATGGTATTTCAATGAAAATGAGTCAATGAGTGAGTGAGTGAAACAACTTTATTCGGTCCACAATAGACGCGAGTAAACTCAGCGTCACCTGGCTAGGCCCACTCGGGGACCATCAGGTTAAACCTGACGGCCCTCGCGCGGGCCCTCTGGACGGCCAGGATTTGAGAGGTCTGGTCCTGGGCCTTAATGAGTCGCTTCATTTCCTCTTGGGTGAAAGGGGGACCGGCAGAGGCGCAGCCCCACAGTACATGCTCGAAGTCCGCATAACCACCACACAGGGGGCAGTCCGGGCTTGGAAACCGTTCAGGGTACATTGTGTGCAGTGCCGCAGGGCTCGGGTAAGTGTTTGTTTGTAGCAGTCGGAGAGTAACAGCTTGGGCCCTGCATAGCGAGGAGTGTGGTAGAGGCAGCAGTCTTCTTGACAGATAGTGGTGCTTGCATATCTCGTTGTACGAGCAGAGAGGCTCAGGTCGCCCAGGAGATGACGCGTTACCCGGCACACGGTCAATCAAACCTCGTGCAGCCGAGTGCGCCTCCTCGTTGGGATTGAGCGAGGCACCCTCAATGGTTCCAAGGTGCGCAGGAAACCAGACCAATGAGTGATTTTTGAGGTCTTTGACTTTTTGAATAATCTGTAGGACCTGGGGAGCCACCATGCCCATCTGGAAGGCCTTGATAGCGGCCTTGGAGTCTGAATAAATTGTGTCATGTACACCGTCCGTCAATGCAAGAGCAATGGCAACCCGTTCTGCAACGCTGGAACTAGAAGTGCGGATGGTAGCGCAGCTGATGACTCTGCAATCACAGTCGATGACCACTGAGGAGAAGGCTTCTTCTTGAATGTACGAAGCAGAATCGACGAAGCAGGCTCGATCCTTGTCCAAGCGGGCACTGGCGAGCAGAGATTTACCCCTGGCTCGTCTTCGTGCTTCGTTGTAGGTTGGATGCATATTGCGCGGCATCCGCGCAATCTGGATCTTGGATCTTACGTCGTTGGGCAGCTTCACAGCGTCAGGACCGACAACCGTGGGGTTTCGTCCCAGCATGCCGAGTATGGCTCTACCCGCTGGGGTGCCAGACAGTCTGACAAACTGTGCAAACTCTTGGGCTTTGACAATTTCTTCGAACGTCGTGAAAATGATTGATTGATTGATTGATATGTAGGGTTTAACGTCCCAAAACCACTATATGATTATGAGAGACGCCGTAGTGGAGGGCTCCGGAAATTTTGACCACCTGGGGTTCTTTAACGTGCACCCAAATCTGAATCGTGAAAATGAGTCAATGACATTTTTATTGCAAAGTGCTCAACAGAAATATTGTCGGCAAAACTTTGAAGCAAGCCAATGAGTTTTACAGAGCCATTGATGATCAATAGAGTCAATCATTCGATGATAGTCCGACAATGGAAAATCAAGTCATTCTCATAAAGGATAGCCCATTGCCTCGTGTCTCCTTCCCGGTGCCTGGGGCATGATCCACATTGTTCTCTCAATTTAAGGACGTGCTGTCTTGCAGGGGGGGTTGTTGACCGATATATGAAACAAGTGGCTATTTATTAGTGAAGAGAAAAGAAAAATATCCTTGTATTTGTTTCTCTTATTGGGCCGGGACACGGCTAAGCGCCTTGCGGGAAGGGAAATGGGACTTGAAGGGGATAGAGAGATAAAGTGAGGAGATAGGGGAGTAGAAGAGGGTGTATTCCGCCCAGGCACGGGCAGAAGGCCGACGCATCCTAATTAAATTATGATGGAATTCAGCAGGTCCCGCAAACTCCAAGAAAACACGCAGGGCTGGCAGTGGTGACCGTGCAGGGAAAAGATTATTCTCCATGGATGCCACTGGAAGCCCAAGATGTTTCTAGCGGCGCACCAGTCTGCCGCAGGAGCAGATGATGTTCTTGAGCATTTCGGCATCGCCGCATCCGCTACACGCAGCTTCGTTGGTCGTACCCGAACAGCACGAAGTAGTAAAAGTACTTCCTATGTAGTTTTCCCACCTGACTAGTGGTAAGTTGGGCGAAGTAGCAACGTCGATGTGTTCTTCCGAGGAGTTACGACTCTCCAGCGTCTACGACTACTACGGTGTCCTTAGACCTACACGTCACCACAATAGTGCTATGTCCTGTTCAGCCGTTTTACGGATGTCCCACAGGTGTACTGGAAGAGACACGACTCGCAACGTAAGTATTACGGAGCTAAAAGCCTTCGTATTCCCAAGCCAACTTCACTGCAACAAGGAGCTTGTCGTGTGCCACATATGTCGCATAGCAATATCAACGCAAAATCCAAGAGGAAGGAAGGGTCTGGATATTGCACCCGTAATCCGTGCATGTCTTCGGCCTGGATCTTACGCAGGCTTCTTGTATCAGCACAGTGCAAGGCGTCCCGTGCACACATTGAAGAACGTAACTGTCACATTCATATCAGCTGGCGGTGCAGTGATTCAACTATCAGAACCGACGGTATAGTTTCGGTGGTCGTAGCCGAACAGCACAAAATCGTCGAAGTACCGCTGGTACAGTCCTTCCACCTGACTCGCCGTCAGTTGGTCGAAGTATCGTCGCCGGCGACGCTCCCGAGGTGTCTCGTTGCGATGCTCCAGTGTCGATGACTTTGGCGGGATCTTGAGACCCATGCGTCGCCACAGCAGCGCCATGTCTCGTCCAGCCGTCTCCAGGTGTCCCACAAAGTTGTACCGGAAGAGACACGGCTCGCAACGGGAGTAGTATGGCGCCCAGTGGTCGTCCCACTGGGATACAGGCACCCGAAGTAAGTAGTCCACAAACTGGGGAAAAGTGATGGCGCGGGTAGAGTTGGTCGTGGCGTCGCTGTTGCTCCTCCCGTTGTTGCCAGCCAGGATGCGGTCCCAGTAGACTTCGTAGAAGAAGCGTTCCCTGTCCCTGGGTTTTGCGGCCTTGTCCTCGAAGGCCGATACTAGACGCTCGAAGAGGTGCCGCACGAAAAGAACCTGCGGATCGAAGCGATAGGACAGTTATTGGCTGGCCGTGACTAAATGGCGTAGCGTGAATATCTTCATTTTGGCGGGAGGGTCGTTCCGCACCTTGAATGATCAATTTTAGTGTGCCCGTATTTTTGTTTGCGGACCCCCGACATCCCTCCTACGTCAATGCCGTGACTGAATCTGCGTATTTAGGGTGTTTAGAGGCATAGGCGTAGGCGGGATCGGGGGTTCGCCTCGAGCTCGATATTTATTCTGGACATCGCAGTGATGGGGAATTCGATGATGCGCTAAGTGTGCTCCTACAGTAGCTATCTCGATTATGAGAATTCTAATAGTAGCACACGTGCTCACCACAAATGTACAGTGAATAACCAAGCGCTGTGCTGCTTTTCCTAACCTTAGCATTACGAATAGTGCAGGCTCACCACCAAGGCGAGTCACTTTTCTGAGCTAGATGCACCGCTAGATGCTGCAGCGAATATCCAACGCACTGTGGCGTGATAACCTGGCGAAGCTTACAAGTTCTAAAATGTACAGGAAAGACTCAACATTCTGCGCTAAACGACCGTTTATTGCAAACGGGAACGCATACGACGCTCGGAAGCAGCGATGGCACCGGCGAAGATACAAATCCAGTTTCACGAATTTGGTTCGGTGTGATCGTTTCAAAGGTTGGGAGACATCGACAGCAACTCTAGTACAAGGAGAACGCCATAGGCGTCCGCGTCAAGGGCTAACCGCACGAAGGAAGTTTTTGTGATACAACTAGTCACGTAATTCGTTGTAATGTTAGCTTCACAACAAACATCTGTTCATCATCATGCACGTTGTGTTATCGCTCTAGAAGAATCTTTCAAAAGAGCATCGCCATGTTTGTCATCTGGCCTTCATTGCCAAGATTATTTGTTCGGCCGCCAACTATGGAATCAGCATTTCAGGGTTGCTTTTGTGAGCAAGTATGAGTACGGTGTCCGCACTCAGTGTCTTTTATTTTTTTTTAGAGTGGAGCACTCTAAACTCCCGATTCGTTTCCCATCCTTGCATATCACGTGGCTTGACCATGCTCTCAGTGAAGCGCGCAGTACAGGTCGCAAGAAGTCTAGCGATGCTCAATTGATGAAAATTAACCAGCAAGGCCAAAAATATTATAATTAACAGAAATGACCAAAATTTGTATTGAATTAACTAGAAATTGCATAACAACGTTTTTGAAAGCTGTGGCTGACTCAGGGGGTGCACGAAAAACGGTGCAACGCCTCATCTCGCCTCACCCAGCGAGCAGTGGCCCATCCCCAAAGGACAACTGCGGCGACTTTTTTTACCACGTCAGGATAATGGTGCTTTTATGTTCCTGAGACACTCTTGTCACGCGCCCGATAGCTGAAATGCTCAACAGATTAGAAAACAATTTCAAATTAGCGAAAAATTGACACATCAAAACCCCGCCAAGTGCGCTTCTACGTGCGACGCAATCCTTTGCCTGAACCATGGCCTCCGGGTTGGCAGGCGCGTCGCGGTTTGAGAAACACGCTCCGCGCTTGTCATCTCGGAGGCCATGTCTGAAACCTGCCTCGTCGCGCATAACGCCGCCAGATAACATTACCTCTCCACGCTGTCCAAGTTCAGGCCTGCGGCAATCGGCTAACACGCTTACGCTGTTATGATGAATAGATAGCTACAGTGCTCCAGATAATATGGCGAATCATGTGCGGACCTCAATGCAGCACCACTTTCCACCTATCGCACGCCCGCCAATACAGTTAATGGAATCGCACGCCCACTCAGGAAGGCGCCCATAGAGAAACATTCATAAAAAGAGCGGACACTCCCGTAGACCCCTGCGGCCGCACTACTGCGCTATTTTCCGCGCCACGACTGGCTGGTGAGACCCGATAATGTCTTCAGCATAAATGAAGTAACAAATTTTTCTTTCGGACGTTGGGATTTGAACCCGTGCCCTCATGCTCCGAAAGCAAGTGTAGGCTACACACCCTTGCTTCCACAAAAGGAATGCCTGTACAGTCAGTGCGCACATTTAAACCTCATGAATGTGCAGACTTTGTGCAAAACGAATGCAGAAAGAAAATATTTTCTAGTGAAACTCTACTGCTTTTTGTGCTAAAGCATTAAACGTTTTTAGCGAGACACGATGCAGAGCAGACATAAATAATTGCAGAAATCCATCAGACTTCTTCTTTCCGAAAATTTGATGCCGAACTTGGGCTCTCATTGTCCTTCTAAGGAGGCTATCAAATGTTTGTTTCACAAAGAAGTAAATGTGAGCATTAGTACGCAATTTAGCTGTTGGTCTGAAGCCCGTATCAGGCTTAAGGGACGGCGTTATGCTCTCCCATTGTAGAGTACCTCGTGCTCTAAATCGTTAATAACTATTTCTAAACACACTTGTTTGGCTGCGGAAAGGCTCGAGTGGCCACTCTCTATACAATATATTTCTCTACGAAGCGCCAGCCAAACCCATAGCGGACAAGTAGACGCTGTAGTGGCACATCAGTTTCGTCCCTTCCGCTTTGTACAAATCAACGCAACCCACACAATGTTGCCATTACTTCTGGCAAGTGAGGTGTGAGGTTGAAGGCAAGCTACAAAATCCACACGAAAAGAATCTGCCAAGCTCTCAAGCCTGCCAGTTGGCATGAATGGCGCAAACATGTAAACGGACGTACCCAGTGAATTTCATTGACCTTGAAAAATCGCCGGAGTTGGCCACACTCGTGCGTTGCATCGCGTCAGAGTGGAGGCTTTTTGACGCGGCGTCGCACCCTTTCCCTATGGAGAGAGAAAGCAAGCGGCGTGAACCTGTGCTCCCTCACCCTTCGAAGAGAGAGGGTGGCGGAGTCGCCGCGTCAAAACGCCACGTGCTGACGCAATGTGACGTGTACGTGTAGTCAGGCCTTTACGCTGTGTCGGAGCTGTGTAGCTACACCCGATGGGGAAACAACGTTACGAAATTCAGCTTGGATGGCGCCTATCTCAACTGCCCTAACAAGCGGGAAGTCGATACTGCGCACCAGCAAAGTATACTGCGCATGTTGCACACCGAGTTTTCGATCTTCCGTAACAATATTCTACTCACGCTGGGGAAACGTGTATACCTGCTAACCTCCAACTCTGAAGCGAAGGACGATTTGTCAAAGGTAACAGTGAAACCTGTACGAGTAAGAACTGTTGGATTTTCGGGATATACACTTCCTCAAGCTTCGCCGTAGCGGAGGAGGAGTACCATTTTTTGTGAGCGTTGCTGTGTTCCGCTACTGCTGTTGTGTAGTGACAACCGTTTGCCGATTCACACCTTGACAAAGTTAAATTAGCCTCCCTCAACCTTCTTCTCCTTGCACTCGATCATGGCGGAATTCCAATCAAGTAGTTATTTCTACTTGTCACTTGCCGGGAGAAGGTACGCGCTGGGCTCTCCGTTAGGAGTGGGGGACACTGGTTGGGAAAATGGCAAGGTTTCACCCGCCGCCCTGTCATTAACGAGTACGAAGAAGAAGCAGCCGTGTCCTTTTCGTTCTTTGTGTCTTGTCTCCGTGCGCTGCTTGAAAAATAAGCGTGCAACAACTCGCCCAACTTTTAACATTACGAAGAAGAAGCTTCGCGATGGATGCATGAAGCAAAAGAAACGGAACTCACTAATGACGTGCCGTTTACAGCAGCCTACCTTTGACGACCGGCTTCACGGGAGTAAAGAGGGTATGTACTGTCAACTTGGTACAGTAAACACTTCTTGAAGTACATCAGAGGAATTCAGCCATCATTGTTGCCAGAAATCTGGTTGGACGTAACCCTATATAATGGATGCGGGTATGCGTAATGGCGACACTGAAAGGGGCCTGGATCAGGACGATTATGACGTAGAGAAAGCAAATGTGAAATCCAGTGCTTTGGCTGAGCGTGCTTCTGGGAGACACACAATCTACTGGTGGAATCCACGTGTTCTGCACAACTAAAAAAAACTGTCACACGGATGTATCTACGCTGGCGCACATGCTTTGGGAGTGCGAGGCAATGTACACTAACCCCGACACTACTTCGGTCACGTGGGAGCCGGCCCTAGGCAGCTCCGTCCTGGCCGACCAACTTGGGTCGTCCAGCAGGCCCGCGGAATGGCCTGCTTGGCCTAACGGTCCCTACTTGGGAGTCACCCGCTGTGCGCTGACGTCCGCCTTCCAGAACCACAATAAAATTTCGCAACCAACCCACCAACACGGCGTCCTCATCTTGAGTCGCCCGTGATACAGACCACCCCGCACACTCTCAACAGGAATGGTGGCAATCTACCGTGTGCGCGCTGCCTGCGTGATATATTCGAGCCCGCAGAAGGCGATCTGCTCGAACACATGTATTCATTTTACTTAACTTATGAAAAAGGCTCCTCTGTAGGAGCCAAAACGTCGTTTTTAGATGCGATTAGCTTGCGGCAGAGTTCAAGACCGGTATGCGGCGTTCCCACTCTTTACGCGCATGCGCAACAGCTGGCCCAAGCACTGCCAGAACGCACTCACGCATGCGTCCAGGCCCGTGTTGGGTGCTGCGACACTGAGGCCTCTCTCTCTTACACTCTCTCAGCAGTCGTGTGATGGTGTCGGGCAACGAGGTTCTGCACATGCACCCGCGTGGCGCGCTCCAACTAGCGTTCGTGTCGGGTAACAGCAACAGAAACTACTGAGCAAATTCATGCTGTCCTTCACTTGCAAGAACGCGTTGACACCTGGCAATTCGCACGTGGTGAACGGAGCTTTAAGTCGACCCATGCGCCGCTTCACAAGCTGCTCATGGCTGAGGTGATGTAATATTTCTTGCGTGCTTCGAAATTCAATTTGATCGGCGGTGTGCCTACAGCTTGTTTTTTTACCTTCATTAGATAATAGGAGGCCATATCTTACTAAGTAAAGATATGGGATTCACTCGGCCCTTCTACTTGAGATGTTCATAGAAAGAGCGCCCCCCCCCCTGCATGCCCTCGCCCCCCCCCCCCGGTTCGCCCACCTATCTTGAAACTCACGCTCACCCTGGTGTACTGGTGCAGCTTGCTGAGATGCCAGTGCGCGGGGCCAATTCGGAACACCCGCTCGTTGAACGAGGAGTGCAGTTCGTCGTCATCCCGTTTGCCGAAGGTGGCGTTGATCCGCATCAGGGAGGCGAACAGGGACTTCACTTATGTCGAAGCTACCTGCGTCACCGCGAAAGGTAATGCGTACGCTGATTAGTGCTATGATGTATTCGTGGCGAGATCAAATAAGTGGTTACAGCAGAAGAGACATGATGAACAATCTGTGGCCCATCGAGAAATTCAAAATGGTCGTACGGCGAAGTTCCTTGTGCGCGATGACCGAGCCCCCTGATCATTCGAGAGAGGGGGGGGCAAAAAGTTTGCAGCGTACACTACACTGTTTTATTTTGTCGGATCGGTCTCGTCATGGTTTGAAGAATAGGGTTATGATCATGCGGGCTTCTGATGGTAACGGTGTCCGAAGGTATCTGACGTTGCATTGCAAGAAATGCCTACTTCCTGTTTTTACTATTAGAAAGCCAAGGACCAAATTCAGGCCGCTGTAAAAAGCATGTAATAGCTTCATCTTTATTTTTAAGCTGCTGTAAAAGCATGTAATAGCTTCATTTTTATTTTAAACCATTGCAAAACTTGTTTTTTGAACTCGACCAGGGGTGCCCCGCCGTGGAGGTCTAGTGGCTAAGGTACTCGGCTGCTGACCCGCAGGTCGCGGGATGAAATCCCGGCTGTGGCGGCTGCATTTCCGATGGAGGCGGAAATGTTGTAGGCCCGTGTACTCAGATTTGGGTGCACGTTAAAGAACCCCAGGTGGTCTAAATTTCCGGAGCCCTTCACTACGGCGTCTCTCATAATCATATGGTGGTTTTGGGACGTTAAACCCCACAAATCAATCAAGCACTGCGCATCATCCAATACTCCATTGTTTGCTGCCAGAATTTAGCAAGAGTAATCAAAATCACACGACTGGGAGACGGTGTATCTGAAATTTCCCAGCCGACTCCGTATGCCTGTGAAAATTGATCGTGTCAAAATAGACGCATAGGAGGATGGCGGAGCTTCCTTGTCCAGGGGTCGAGTCGACATCAAATTGTTTGTATGCAGTACGCAGCCTTTAAGGACCCATATGCTCTGGAACGGTGGTCAGCAACACTGACCACCTTATGGCAGCTATATCACAAGCAGAAGTTTTTTTATTCGTGTCTCCAATATAGTTTTTGTAAACATTTCTCAAAATGCTTGCACAAAAATTGGATGTTAAAAACGAAGACATTTTTTCTGCGTCAAAAAGTAAGGCATGTTGTTCGGTGCATCTAATTGCACTATATGTGACACTGTCAATATCACAAAACATACAGCCGAAGAACCTTGGGCACTTGAATGGTTTCAGCGCAGTGCAGCTTGCCGAGAAACACTCAGATCAGTTTGGTAGAAGCTTGTCAGGTGAATGAAGATTCAAGGAAAAGTTAAGCCGGCCTGTGTAGCGAACGAAAGAGACTGACGGATCTTTCAGAATCAAGCACCTCACTCTCGGGAAACAATTCATTCCATGTGTGTGTGGGTCGAACGCGGAAAGTAACTCTTTTCTAGCCTTTTATATCAGGTCATTCATCTTGGAAGTGGTCGTGAATATTGCAGTCGAAAAATAGCATAAGATATATGATTGCATGCCAGACACAAGTGTACTCATACCTCATTATAACAAAGTCAAATCTGCCTAAAAAATACCTTGTTATATCCACACACTTGTTACAAACAGTTATTCATAACACTGTATCTATGACAAATGTATTCTTTGCCTACTTCGTTATGACCAATAATTCGTTATATCCGAGCTCACTGTATCCAGGTTTGAATGTATGGGACTGGCTCGATCCTTGCGTAATGCCGTTAACAAAACTGTGTGCTTAAAATAAATGTTACAGCTACTGTTGCAGCAGTACTAAACTCATTTGATGCCTCTTCAGAGGGTGCTGTCAATAGAATAACCCTAGTTCTATTGACTGCATGAGTTACTGCACAGATTTAGCGCACAATCTAGAGAAACAGCGTCCTAGATGGCTCATGTATTACAATAAACTGACCACAAGGACTATTGCCACCATTATAGAATCGTGACAGCTTTACCAGCTCTTGAGATGCATGCTAAAGTCAATGGTCATGTTCAGTCTTCATCATAATTAATGAAAGTGAACTCATGCGAAGTACAGATGTAAGTACGTGTCAACAGAAAGTGCAGAGTATTATGCACAACTCAGTCAAAAGATGCACATTTGGCTGTGATCTTGAGAGAGAGAAAATAAAATGTTCGTGTGGTCTCTCAGTGTGATCAGTGGATGGATCCTTATTAGTCTGGGATCCCAACGGGGTTGCCTACTGTCCTCACGCATCTCACAAGAACTTCTTGGGTCTTGAAATCCGAGCTGTTGTTATGCCTGCGAGTCCACAGCGAACGGCCGTGCCTCTGAAAAAGGCAATCTGTGTCAAGGCCAGCCCGCTTGACGCGATCAACAACTCAACGGCGTCAGCACGCCACGGCGCCTTTCTGTCGGCGCCTCTCTGGCGCCCACGTGCAGTGAGCCAGCGCACGTGCCAGTGAGTCCCGTCGAGTAAACAACGGGCGTCTTCATGTCTGGGGGTCTGACGCATTGCGCGGCGACCCCATTGGAGGAGTCTGCCCTGACGACCAGCGGCGCTTCTGATTGGACATTTTGGTTGGACCCGGTGCAAATAAAAGAAGCCCTGCGGCGCGTCGCGATCGGCGGTCCTATGTGAGAGGAGTCCCCGTGTCCGAGGGATGTGTTCCCGGAACAGAGTCTGGAGCTGCATTCTCCCCATGACCCTGGAGGGACCTGGCGAACGAGCGCGCCTGTCATCCGAGCCCCGTGGAAGCAGCTCGTCTTTTCGGCGCATTGTCTGGCGGCGGGGGTGCTGTTATGCCTGCGAGTCCACAGCGAACGGCCGTGCCTCTGAAAAAGGCAATCTGTGTCAAGGCCAGCCCGCTTGACGCGATCAACAACTCAACGGCGTCAGCACGCCACGGCGCCTTTCTGTCGGCGCCTCTCTGGCGCCCACGTGCAGTGAGCCAGCGCACGTGCCAGTGAGCCCCGTCGAGTAAACAACGGGCGTCTTCATGTCTGGGGGTCTGACGCATTGCGCGGCGACCCCATTGGAGGAGTCTGCCCTGACGACCAGCGGCGCTTCTGATTGGACATTTTGGTTGGACCCGGTGCAAATAAAAGAAGCCCTGCGGCGCGTCGCGATCGGCGGTCCTATGTGAGAGGAGTCCCCGTGTCGGAGAGCCGACATGTGTGTGAATCGGCGGTCCTATGTGAGAGGAGTCCCCGTGTCGGAGAGCCGACATGTGTGTGAGTCGGCGGTCCTAGGTGAAAGCTGACATGTGTGTCAAAGCGGACCCGCTTGAGAGCAGACCTATGTGTTAGAGAGGAGAGCTCGGCTCATCGAGTCTCTGTCGGCGCCAGTGCCGAATTTGTAACGCCTCTGTATATATGCTGTACATAAACCTTGTTTAACTCACCGTCGTCTCGTCCGCTCGTCTTATCAGCTCTGCGCAGAAGCAGTCGCGAGCTGAGAAACATACGCTACCAAATGGCTGGTGACCTTCCCGGCGGAGTTGGAAGCAGTGGCGCCTTCGGGACCGTGTTGGCGTCGCCGTCTTTCGAAACAGTGGTTGCAGCGGTGAGATTTCGAGGCGCCCTTCGTAACGTCGTCGGAGGTGCGCTTCGCAACAGTGGAGGTCAGCGGTAGGATTTCGGAGGCCGTCTTTCGCAACAGTGGTTGGCAGCTGCGGGATCGGCCGGCGTCAGCGACATCGATGCGGTGAGTGCCTGATGTTTTCCCCTCAGTTCACCAGACTACTCTAGCTCAGGTTGTAGTTGTTTAGAGAAGGGCTGTGTGAAGCATTGAAGTGAGCTTTGATCGTTTCAAGCCAAGTCGAAGCGCTTTGAAACCAAAGTTAATGCAGAGGGGGTAAACACCGGAGTGTGAAAAATTGCTTGCGCGTCTTGCTAGTAGGCTTATAGTGGGTACGGCAAGTAGATTATTAACAGGGGCAAACAGCAAGAGGCTAGTGTGAACGATGGAGAACCTTAAAGTGAAGGAACTCATCGAAATTTGTGAGGAACTCGGCATTACTTTAGGCCGTGCGAAACGAAAGCAAGCGATCCTTGAGATCATGAGCGATGAAGGAGTTTCGGCTGAGGAAGTCGATGAGGCCTGGGAGGATATCAAAGCACGCCGCGAAGAAGCTGAAAAGCGCGAAGCTCGCGAACGTGAAGAAGCTGAAAGGCGAAAACGCCGTGAGGAGGCTGAGAGACAGGAGCGCCTAGAGTTGAAACGACTAGAATTGGCAATCCTACAGTGTTCGCAAGCGCGGAAGCTATCGCGGCAGCTTGATCTGGTTCAATGTGGTGAACTCTCAAGTGACCTTGTCGGCGGGTCGACGGAACCCCAGAAGGGAAATTTTCCGCATGAGTCATGTGAGCAGTCACGCGAGCGGCCCGTCGCGGAAGCGGCCGGCGCGGTATGCGTTGGGAGAGACGACATGGCGCCATTGAATCAGAGCAAGAGGGCTGAAACGCTCTCGCCTGTAGCGGAAAGTCGGAGCGAGCTGCCGAGAGTTGATCGAGAGACGCTCATTCGAGAGCAGCGTGAGGACCTCTCGATTGAAGCGCTAGTGGAAAGCCACAAAAATGTGGCACAAGTGCTGTCGAAGGAGCACTACGAGAAATCGGTGAAGAAGCGTGCTTTTGAAGTTAATAATCAGGTAATGCTGCTTCAGCCGTTCAAAAGGAACAAGCTTGAGGTTGATTGGGAAGGGCCCGCAAAAGTAGTATCGAAGCTTTCTGATACCAATTGTGAAGTTAAATTAGGAAGGCGGCCGAACAAAATTTATCACAGTAACTTGAAAGCAGTCGTAAATTTACTTTTAAGTGCTTCAGAGGAAGAGGAAGCAGAAATTTTTAGTTCTAGTGAGGTAATCGAAAGGAAATCGGAGGTAATCTTGGAGCCGTTAAACCTAGAGCCTAGGTTAAGTGATGTCCGGAAGGAGGACCTGAGAAAGATTGTTTCCGAGTTTGGAGACGTGTTTTCGGACCGTCCCGGAAACACGAGGGTGATCGAACACGATATCGAGCTAAGCGGTGAGGAGTCAATCCGTAGCAAGCCGTATCGTTGTTCCCATGTGCAACGTCGCAAGTGTGAGCCGCTCTTGGTGCCGCATAGGTATCGTCGCCTAAAAGTGACCGGTTACTGAGATGGAGCATGTTGCTCCACGGCGCAACTTTGACGTTCGCTAAAAAAAAAGAAAGGAAAGCTATACGCTAATGCAGGTGCATTGAGCAGTGCGTTCTAGTTAGTACCTTCTCAACCTTTCGGTTTCTCGCTGGCGATTCGGGGCAAAATTTTGACCTCATCACGACCTGGGCTGAGCGCTCTCGTTCAATGTGATCTCAAGGGGCCAACTTTATGTGGTATTCTAATTCGTTGCGTTGTTGTAATTGTGAAAAATTCAAGTTCTTACTTTAAGAGTCTTGTGTCCCACATGTGCCTCTTGATGTAGAGGGAACAAAATTCCGATAGACACGTAGATAGGTATATGTTGTACTATACTTTGTCTGGTGTTCTGTCGGGTGACCGAGGGCACTTGCTTGTGTCGTGTGTTGTTTGTTGTCGAACCGTTCTTAGCAAGTTGCAGAACCATCGACAAGTGCTGAAACCGAAGATGGTCAGAAGAGACGAGCGAAGTTGGCCAGCCAGTTGTGGCGACAAGCCAGTGGAGCTGGGATCTGTCGTCAAGAATGGGATGTGTTCCCGGAACAGAGTCTGGAGCTGCATTCTCCCCATGGCCCTGGAGGGACCTGGCGAACGAGCGCGCCTGTCATCCGAGCCCCGTGGAAGCAGCTCGTCTTTTCGGCGCATTGTCTGGCGGCGGGGGTGCTGTTATGCCTGCGAGTCCACAGCGAACGGCCGTGCCTCTGAAAAAGGCAATCTGTGTCAAGGCCAGCCCGCTTGACGCGATCAACAACTCAACGGCGTCAGCACGCCACGGCGCCTTTCTGTCGGCGCCTCTCTGGCGCCCACGTGCAGTGAGCCAGCGCACGTGCCAGTGAGCCCCGTCGAGTAAACAACGGGCGTCTTCATGTCTGGGGGTCTGACGCATTGCGCGGCGACCCCATTGGAGGAGTCTGCCCTGACGACCAGCGGCGCTTCTGATTGGACATTTTGGTTGGACCCGGTGCAAATAAAAGAAGCCCTGCGGCGCGTCGCGATCGGCGGTCCTATGTGAGAGGAGTCCCCGTGTCGGAGAGCCGACATGTGTGTGAATCGGCGGTCCTATGTGAGAGGAGTCCCCGTGTCGGAGAGCTGACATGTGTGTGAGTCGGCGGTCCTAGGTGAAAGCTGACATGTGTGTCAAAGCGGACCCGCTTGAGAGCAGACCTATGTGTTAGAGAGGAGAGCTCGGCTCATCGAGTCTCTGTCGGCCCCAGTGCCGAATTTGTAACGCCTCTGTATATATGCTGTACATAAACCTTGTTCAACTCACCGTCGTCTTGTCCGCTCGTCTTATCAGCTCTGCGCAGAAGCAGTCGCGAGCTGAGAAACATACGCTACCAAACGGCTGGTGACCTTCCCGGCGGAGTTGGAAGCAGTGGCGCCTTCGGGACCGTGTTGGCGTCGCCGTCTTTCGCAACACTGTACAGAGCTGCTTGCCACCCCTTTTTTGTTGGGTTGTGTCATGGGTTGTGTGGGTGGCTTGTGTGGACATTCCCATCCCACATGATACAGGGTGGCTGTTTAACTGTCATAGAATCTGCACTGTGGTGCACGTGTGTCGAGATCTATCATATATTTTATGTAATATGTACGAGTTGGGTACGACGTACAGTGTCTGCCGGTGGTGCCAAAGTGCCATACCTGGGGTTCCTGACTGAGGTTGGGACTCGGGGGCAGATGTTTCCCTCGTTTGATGTTGCAGTATTTTAGAGCATGTGCGTAGAAGGTTCATATCTATGCATAGCCGAGGGTGGGCGTGGTATGCCAGGGTCTTCGATCTGGAATAGTAATTCTCGGACTAAGGCGTTGGCAAGCTCACTGCCTATTACTCTGCGGTGGCTGGGTATCCGTATCAGCTAATTTCATTCTCCTAATAATAGTGGTGACGACTGCTATGCGAGTAATCGGTGTGCAATGAGCGTAAGCTGGCATTCGCAGAAATTTCGGTATGCTGCTTGTGAGTCTCTGCCATGCTGTATAGTAGTTACTAAAATTGCGTCCAGGGCGTTTGCTGTTCACTGGTCCTGCTGCAAAGAGCACGTATGAGCATTTGGCGTGCTCGAGTTTTGGCCAGTGTCCAATATATGTAGATGTTCGTGGAACTGTGGATGCATGATGAAGTCCCGCTTCCATTCGCATGGGATATGTTGTGTCTTCCTACTCAGAATAGGTGCTGCGGCCGGAGTGTCTGTAGTTAATCGGATGCGGTCTAGGCGCGGATACAGCCACTCATTTTAAGGGAAGGCGGTCGCTTGAGGAAGGGTGGCTAGAAATCTAGGAACTCTACTTGAGGTAAAACCGATGTTATGTGGTGAAACCAGAGACATCGAGGGGTCCTGAGTGTTTTGATTTTAGTAGTTACGATAATCTCAAGAACCACATCACGTCCTAAATACTGAATTTCTGCTCACCATGGTCTATCATTTGTCCTAATCGTTGGACGACAGACACTGAATTAGGGAGGATTTGGGGGTGCTAACGCAGGCACTGAGGGAAGCGATCGCTCCCCCCCCCCATCTCTGCTGGACTGAATGCTTACTGGGCGAGATTACGGAACACCTATATACTACCATCTTATCCAGCGATCTAGTAGCGTTGCATCTTTATCAACGTCCTTTCCAAGTTCAAACACTAAGACCGTTTTAGTAGCTTGTTTGTTTTGTCTGCTGAAAGCGCGACAATCGGCGAATCTCAACTGCCTCAGAGATTGTCACCACTGGCGTATTTGTGTTTCCCTTCATGCAGCAAAAGGTCTAGTTTCTTAAAAACATTGCACTGCGTGCAAAACGTTGCATGGAGCGTATGGTAGTTTTGCAAATCATAAGCGCTGTTGCGGAAGCGCTACGTTGCCGATCTCACGATTTTCAAAAACGCCCAGCGCCATCTGTTATTTGTATAGTGAAACGGTACGGTGCACATAAAACCCGCGTTGTAGCGCCGGCAGAGTCACCGCAGCCGTGGCCTCGTGGTTGAGTGTCCGCTTCGGCTGCGGGAGGTCGCGGGTTCAAACCCGCGTTGCCGCCGGTCACCCACCGGTTTTCCAAATGGGCACAGGCGTCCCCCGGCCCGACACTCGGCTCCTTCAGGGGTGACACGTCTGGGAAAGGCAGCCTACGCCATTCAAATCCCGTCAAAGCATGTGAGCAACCACTGACCTGCAAAGGGAAGGAAAGTTGATGCGTGAAAAAAAGTCGCTCAGTTAAATCACTAAGACGTGCCGCGCTCAGTCGCCGCTGTTTACAAAGCAAACTCGAGAGACCGGTGTTCAACACCGCGTTCAAAGCCTACTACCGTGCTCCGCACGCCTCACTCACCACGAGTGCGAGCTGCACGTTGCGCGGTTCCCGCTCACAGACCTCGCAACTGGCTCCTATCGCAACATGGTCGATGTGCATAACGGGTGGCACATCGGTGGGGCTCCTTTTTTTGTTTTTTTTTCGTATAACGAACGACCAGATCGCCACGGTGGTAAGGATTCGAACCGCCACCGCTGGGCATACGCTCTAAATTCGCGTCATTGCGAAAACGATGGTCGTGGTTCAGCTGGTAGAGAGTATCAGATGCATTATTCGAAGGTCGCAGGTTCGGTCCCTGCCAGCGGTAAGTTATCATTGTCTGCCAGTTCTGATTACTGTTTTGTGTCTGACTAAGGCCTTAAGCAACAACGACAACAAATAAGGAGCCCTTGCACCTATACTTCTCTCAATTATTGCGAAGCGCCATTCATGCCTGCGGAGGCTAGGGATAAATCATTACAAATTATCAACGTGGTAAAAGCTAAAAGCAGTGCAATGTTAGAAAAGACGAATGAAAAAAAAAGAAACAGGCAGGACGAGCGCTGACTAAAAACTGACTGTCTTATTGCTTCAATTTGATTTCTGTCAACGGGAGATTCACTAATTCTGTCATAATGTAGACTCGGGGCCTAATATTTGTTGAGCCCAAGAAAACGTTGCATTATTAAACACTTTATGACTGCATTCGACCGAGCTAGTGGGTGTAAGCGCGTTTGCGAACAGGCTGGGCATCTAAATTCGAAGTTTCAGTTAGATCAGAGCAGCTCTTGCATCGCGTGGTTTTAAGTTTTTGACGTTGGCCGTTGTTTTTTTTTTTGGGGGGGGGGGGCTGAGGTATGGAGAGGGGGTGGCACCTGCTTAAAATGGATTTAGAAGTGTGGCAGTTTGGGCTAGTTGGTACGACATCACGATAGTTATAGCGCAAGAAAAGAACGACAACGAAGAGACAAGAAGTACACGAGCGACGCGCTATAACTATCGTTAAAATTGACATTCTGAAATAGCCCGGCGTGACACACCTGGCACCGTGGCTTCACTGTGATATCATGCTATAGTGTGCTATAACCAGTTACACTATTATAATGCTAGGATTTATTGGCGTGATATCGATTGCTGCGAGAGAATGAATTAAACTCAGTACCTTTGACAAATAAAACGCTTATAAAATATCTCAATAAATGCAACAGGCTCTCGCGCGCTAAAGAACCACACAATTAATAAGCACGAGCAACGCGTAGTGCGGAGACAATCGCTACCAATTCTACTGTAAACAACAACAACAAAACACAGGACGTTAGCGCCCTGTGTTGTTTGTACAACAAAGCTTGTCTGCTTTGTTTTATTTTAATGGTGACAGATGGCGACACAATTACAAAATTTAGTGGATACTCTTTGATTTTATATTTTGAAGGTTTCTGCAGATAAATTGCAGAAAGGGAACGAATTTGTCAATTACGCAGTGAAGCAGTAACTCGAGTGCTAGAAAGAGGAATATTTAAGGTCCGTATTCCGGGTGAAATTTGACCGCTAGCTTTTCGCTACTCTGATATGCCGTGAGCCACGGGCACCAACCAACCACGTTTGGAAGAAATTCACGCCGCGTATTCGATTACATTTTGCCCCTTTCATACGTTTTCGTTCACAATTCACGCTGCACGGCTCAGTGTAGCCGTAAATAGCGCATCACCAGCCTGCCAAGCCACAGCAATTAGAAAGCACTTGAATCATATTTTGACGTCACTACATGTTGATGGGGAAGGACGCCTCATTTGTTGCGACTTATCTTTTCATTCCCATAATTGGAGGTTTATCCGTGTCTATGCTCCCTCCAAAGTGAATGAAAGGAATTCTTTTTTCCTTTCGTTAACTTCGCTACTAAACACTGACAGAACTTTGGTAGTTTTTGGAGACTTTAATTGTGTTTGTGACGCTAGAGATCATTCATACATAACAAATCGTTATGATGCAAGTGCAGCCTAATGGCAGAAACTATTGAATGACCACAATTTAATAGATCTGGGAGCGCATGCACCTTCCTCGGTGAGGTTCACGCACTTTCAAGGCATCTCTCATGCTCGGCTTGACCGTGTATATGTATCTCTAAGCTTATGGTCTCACATTCATAATTATGCTGTAAAGCCCATATTTTTTACAGACCATTGCTTGGTCACTGTTTATTGGGGTCCTAAAAATTTTCGTAAAACCCCTCTAAACTGGGACCAATGGAAGCTTAACGTACAGTTGTTGCGCGAAGATTGTTTTGTTAAAATAGTAAAAGAATCGGTACAAGAAGTAACACACTGTCGACAGCTGCCAATTTTTGCTCAATGGGAAAGGTTCAAAGAAAGAGTCAAGTATCAGGCAATTAGTATTTCATGCGAAATAGCGCAAAGAAAAAAAAGCTGAAAAGCGCTATCTTTATGAATTACTTCATAAGCTCCATACTTTTGAAAGTCAATAGCCGGGATTGTACGGGGACGAGATAAATGTGATTTGAGCACAGATACAAAAACATGATACAGATTTATACAGAAGAGCTAAGATTCGTTCCCGTGTTACCCATTTCACTGAAGAGGAGCCCACTAAAAAATCCCTCGGGGATGAAAAGAGATATGCACTTTCTAAACAGATACTGCAAATTGAGTCGCGGGGTTCCCTTTGCACAGAGACATGTGAAATAAGAGCCGCATTTGAAGATTATTACAAATGTTTGTTCACCGCGGCTGAGCTTCAGGAGAATTTTGAGGAAGAAGCTAACCACTTCATTGCCCTTGTGCCTCAGTTACAAGATGATGATAGACTCCCTGTAGAGGGGCCAATAATCGGAGGAAATTAGATTTGCAATAACAACGTTGCAAAAAAAAAAAAAACTCCTGGCCCAGATGGCCTTAGTGGCGAATTTTACATAGCTTTTCAGGAACTTCTGATACCTTTCCTTGAGCAACTTTTTAAAGAGGCTTATGACCATGGTGAACTTCCTCCTTCTTTCTATCAGAACCATACAACATTAATTCCAAAAAGTGCTGATCCTAACGCATTAAATGGAGTTAACGAATACAGGCCTATTCGTTATGTAACGTTGACTACAAAATATTTGCTAAATTGTTGACAAATCGGCTACAGACAGTGATTACTAAATGTGTAGGTGACCACCAAACATGTGGAATTCGTGGTCGCTCTATACAGACAAACATTCATATTGCACGTTCAGTTCTTGAGTGTATAGATGGTAGCACGGACCAAGTAACCCTCCTTCAAGTAGACCTTGCAAAAGCATTTGATAAGGTACAGCATGCTTTTTTGTTCCGGCTCCTAAGACACCTGCAGTTGGGTGATGTACTATACAGTGGTATCTCACTCTGTTATAAGAAGTGCACAACTAGGCTAATTGTAAATCGCACACTTTCCGATATAATAGATTGTTAAATTGATCTGTACGTCAGGGATGTCCGCTGTCACCTTTGCTTTTTGCAATTTATCTGGAACCATTAGGTTTGAGTGTGCTTCTAAAGTCCAGCATAAGAGGCTACCGATATGATGCTGAGGAAGTTAAAGTTCTAGCTTATGCAGATGACATTGCCTTCTTTTGCGCTGATAAACCCAGCGTTGAAGAAGCAGTCAACACTACTTTACGTTTCTGTGAAGTCGCTGGCGCCAGCATAAATTTCGATAAAAGTACTGGATTCTGGCTAGGAATGTGGGCTACAACTCCTTTGGTCTTCGCAAATATTCATTGGAATGCGACTCCTATGAAATACCTTGGTGTGCCTCTCGATGACTATCGTAACAGCGGCCCACACTGGACCGCTGCGATAACTACGATCCGCCGAAAGGGGGCAACATGGCACGGACGGGAGCTTTCCATTTTTGCCAGAGCGAAAGCGTGCAATATATTCCTTGTATCGAAGCTTATTTATATTCTGCAGGTGTTGCATTGCTCTAGGGTACACATTCAAGCCTTTCATAGGATATGTGCCTGCTTTATTTGGAGCTCTTCCTGGGAACCCATGAGAAGAGGCAACCTTTTTCTTCCACTCGAAAAACGTGGCCTCGGCCTTGTGCATTTGTTCGTGCGACCGTTGGTGTTGCGATTTTTCTACTCAAGGATGTGTGCCACCCATTTCTATTAGCGGTTCTTCGTAACCGTCTATGTTACCACCTTCCTTTTATTCATGTCACAACAAGCATTGCTAAGGAATTGCCGCTGCGGGGATTCCTAAACGAAATTGTAGATACTGTCAGTTTTCTGAAAGCCAGGTTTACCTTAGAGTATTTGTATACTATTGACAGAACAAATTTAACCGCTGCACTTGTGAATAACCTTTTCCCCGAACCTATTTATCGAAGGCCATATTTGCTTCAGTCTGGTCACGATGTATTATTTCGTGTACGTAGAATGTGTATATCTCCTTCAGCGAAAACATTTTTCTTTAAACTGCACACTTCCACGCTGCCAGTGAAAACGTGGCTGAATGAAAAATCAATATACATACCCTGGACAGTGAATTGTAGACTCTGCAACCAACCTGAGACTATAGAGCATGGTTTTGTTCATTGTCGTGATGCTTTTTTATTTTTGGGACATTCTAAACTGAACGTTAAGAAAAGAACTTCCAATCACAGCCCATGGTATTAGGTTCCTTCCGTTCAAAAAGAGTCTGACTGATAGCACTCCTTACAACTTGTTTATGTTGTTGGGACTTTATTCATTATGGAAAAGTCGCATGATCGATAGACCCGCCGAGCCACCACGGTCGACGAGATCTGTCTTCCGAGAAGCAGCTGCTCAAGTGCGCAGTGTTGTCGAGACTTTTGACCCCGTTCCGGAGTGGCTTCCCGTTCTTGACGCTTGTGTGTGTGGGCCTGACTTCTGACGAAGTATGTTCTGTGTACTTTACTGGTGACAATTTCATTCATTAAAGAAAAAAAGCAGCCGTGGCCTCGTGGTAGAGTGTCCGCTTCGGCTGCGGGAGGTCGTGGGTTCGAATCCCGCTGCCGCCGGTTATCCACCAGTTTCTGGAAAATGGGCACAAGCACTCCCCCGGCCTGATACTCGGCTTTGTTCAGGGGTGAGCCGCTTGGGAAGGGAAGCCTACGCCATTCAAATCCCGTCAAAACATGTGGGCACAAAATGAACCCTGAAGAGGGAGGAAATGGAGGTAAAAATGAGGTCAAGGATTCTGGTACGTCGTGAGAACGATGTTTCCTGCTGTGCATCGCACGCAGACTCAGAGCCTCACGTTGCGTGGTTGCCGCTCGCAGACCATGTGACGGGCTCTCTTCGCAATATCGTCGATGTGCATGGCGGGTGGCACATCGGTGGGGCTCCCTTTTTTATTTTGCTTTTTTCAGACAATGATGTTGGTAAAAGCCGGTATGAAAGGAGCACTGACATCAAATTTCAATATAGAGATGCGCCCATCATTCGTTCGCTTGGTATGCATACGTCTTATTGGCCAAATTTGAACCACATTCATAGCGTGGAAGATATTTTAATTTGATGTCAAACAGCGTAGAAAAGCCAAGGAGAAAAAACGAAAAATAGACTGCCCTGCGACATCGACACTAGTGCTACGTGTTCGGTGTGATATCGGGTGGGATAAATTCCACAAATACCATCCTGAGTGACCATATGCTAGTAGCGATGACGAGTACTACCCGAGTGTTCTTATCGTTGCGCCGAAGCACAAAAACGCACTCGCTCGTCGCGTCTGATCGTTGCCGCACCGAATTCAATGATTTGAAAGAACGGCGAAAGAAAAGAGTATGATTAAACGTGTGCTTCGTCTGATCTTCGTCGCACCGAATTGAATGATTTCAAAGAACGGCGAAAGAAAGGAGTATGATTAAACGTGGGCTTGTCGGTCAGCATGTTGGGGAATCGTGAGTTGCAGTCGTCTCGTTCGAAGCCCAGAAAAAGCGCTATGAGGGTGTCTTTTCATATCACGTATGTGTTGCACGCCAACACGACCACAAGCTAGCAAATGTGAAACAGCGTATACTCAGATATAATCGCTAACAAGCAACACGCAGGTGTCGTTTATTTTAGTTCACCTCTAGGCTTTGCGTCCACGTAAAAGTGGTAATATCATGTTAACCATGAGAGGCTGGATAGGTGGGGCCATCTGGAGGTGCAAAATAGAACCTGGCAAGCAGGAAGAACATAAACTTTATTTGTCGAATCCAGACGATTCGAGTCCGGCGTTTTTTAGTGGGCCTGGGCACCCACCGCGGATGCGGTTCCGAGACCTTGTCTCGAAGCGGCTTCCAGGAAACGTATTCCATTTCTACGCTGATGCTCATTCGCGACAGCTATATTGCATTGACCCCTCTTCGTTTACCTGAATGCTTTGCACGCCAAAACACACCAATTTAGCTAAGACACACGAGTGAACATGACTGAACCGTGCAACTTCAGGCACCTCTGCTGTGCGGCTTGGAACGGCGTCCATTTTGGAATCACTGTTTTGCAAAAGGTCATCGAAGCGAAAATAATTCGCGACGTCGAGAATCACGGGATTAGCAACGTTGCGAATCACGGGGCATCCAAGCTCGAAACTATCGTAGAGTGTCCGATTTGGCTGTGGGAGGTTGTGGGCTGGACAACACGTTCCACCGCTTACCCATCGGTTTCGCAAAATGGCCACAGGCGTCCTCCGGCCTGACACTCAGCTTTCCTCAAGGGTGAGCTGCCTGGGAAGGCAAGCCTTCGCCATTGAAATCCCGTCGAAACATGTCGGCACATAATGAGCCCTGAAAAGGGAGGTAAAGGATGTCAACGAAGGTCTGGTACGTCGTGAGAAATCGTTGTTCTCTGCTGTGCGTCGCACGTGGACCCAGAGCCTCACATTACGCGGTTACGCAGCTTGAGCAAATCGCAGATCGTGTGATCGTTCTTCGCAATATGGTCGATGTGCATGGCGGGTGTCATATCAGAGAGGCAGCCCCCCCCCCCTTTTTTTTTTTGCTTATTTTTCGGACAGCGATGTTGACGCCGGTGTTAAGTTTGCGCCCAGGAAGCGACTGACTGAAAGTGCGTGGGCGAGACACAGTTTAACAGTCAAGTTTCAAGTCAAGTCAAGTCAAGTTTATTTCCAACAACATCAAGTCGGAGGTCCTTAGGCGAAAAGATGTCGGAGACATCTTGAGAGAGCCCAAGAACCCGTTCCAGAGCAGCAGGCATTTTACAAAAATATCGCGTAATTCACTGTACATGCATAAGCCAAAATGAGAGCTTAGTACTTTTTCCTTTTAGTGAACAAAATACACACATAATTTCACGTAGGTCGCATAAATCTTGTATGCACATGCGCAAAACAACAATTCTTATACAAAAAGGAAAGAAAACATGTAAAAAACATGATAACGAAAGATAGCTAGTGCTGTTTGAGCAATTCCTATGCGTGTAACAACATACTTCGTACATGTTTCTTGAATATACGTTCAGGCAGTTCGAAGTCGATACTGGTTAAGAATTTGTTCAATATTGTTGGTATCTGGTGGTGTAGAAGGCATTCTCCGTAACGTGTGCGAGAAAAGGGAACTGGTCTTAGTTGATTTCGGAGAGCGTATCGACAGGAGCTGTCAATTGAATGCTGATGAAGTTTGTTTTTCTGAATATAAAGTATTAGTTTATATGTGTAAAGGTCACTTGCTCTAATAAGATCATGATTTATAAAGAGCTGATGAGTACGTGAGTACAGTCATTTTTTGGCCCTCTACTTTTTACTCTGAGTAATACCATAACATATTTTTGCTCACGCAGCGTAATTTGGACGTTCCACTGAAAAGATGATGTGGGCTACAGTAAACTGGCGGTCCATCGATAAATGAAGCAATACGCATGCGCAAATGAAACGATCAACACACACACGAACACACACACGCACACACAAACAAAAAAATTTTCTCTCTCTCTCTCTCTTTCTTTTTGAGTTGTGGCGCCGTCTCTTGACTGGACATCAAAGTATACTTGCCCAGCTTCGTCTTAAAGGCATTAGATGGCGGAACCAATCAATCTAGTTGCAGATTTTCGTTGACATTATTGAATACTGATGTTTCCTCCTCCTTGCCGCATATAAATTGGTAAATGGGGATAGTTCCGTTGATGGCGCTGTGAAGCAGACACCAGAGTGCGCTAGGGAAGCGTCATGAATTGCTTTTGCGCACGAATTTTGAGCACTGGCTTGGAGGAATTGCCACCATTTATTTTCTGACTGCATATATCTTACTATGCTGTTTCTTTATTTATGTTTGCCGTTTTTTCTAGTGCACTGGCACATTCTTTTTACACATTCTTGTAAACTTCACATAGTAGACACAAATGGCGCATAGCGCAGTGTCCGCATCACCGCAGTCGTGGCCTAGTTGGTAGAGGGTCCGCCTCGGCTGCGGGAGGTGGTGGGTTCGAATCCCGCTGCCGCCGGTCACCCACTGGTTTCCGTAAAATGGGCACAAGCGCTCTCTGGCCTGACACTCTGGCCTTGTAAACGCTTGGGAAAGGAGCCTGCGCTTAAAAAAGCCCGTCAAAATCTCGTGAGTGGCTTAACGTGGAACCTCCTCAGGGGGAGACGCGTGGTTCAATGTCTGTCTGCCATGGACAAGTCCGTGCAGATTACTCTTGGCCGCTGTTGTATACAAAGCAACTTGGTAGAGAAACGTGGACGGTAGGTGTTGAAATACAACTCGTGCCTCCACGGGGGCAGCATGGCGCGGTATTTGCTCACGAGACCGTGAAGCCTGGCCCATCTGCCTATAAGAATGCGTAGTGTGCCTCGACGGGTAGCACACCAACGTGGCTCCTTTTTTGCTTTTTTAAAAATTTTGCTTTTACTTTTTTGCCATTTTATTGAGTCTCACGTCCATCAACGAAAGTTCCAGTAGTTGGGTAAAAGGAAGGGGGACCATAATTTTTTTTTGTTATGCGTGTTTCTTCCGTGCACATATATACATATTCATGCACGCGCACACACACATAATGAAGTATTTGTTATGTTACGGAAATTCGGCAGGCTCACTCCCCTTGGCAATCGAGGTTATTCGAAGCATGCGGAGGGAAAGCGACCGTGTTGTAAATTTTTTGAGTGACTCGTTATAAATTGACGCTAAATACTTGTACAAATGTTGCACGCGCCTACATATGTTGAACTGTTGTAGAGGTATTTAAAAGCAGTTGTTTGTACTGGCACAACGATGCTAACAAGAACATGAGAGCATCACTAAAAGTGGTAAACTGATACATGACGCGCTGGTCCTCGAGGATAGAAGCTCTGGACACAGCTACGTAATTTTCGGCGCATGGCACCTTTAACTCGATGTGACGGCTATGTCGTAGTAGTACATGAGTAATGTTTATAGAATTGGATCGCCAACATGGCAACCATAATCGAGGTCTCAGGAACATTAAGGTCTATTCAAAAAGTGGTTCCAAGGCCTGGCGTGGCTCTGTGGTAGAACACTTGATTGGCAGCTAAATTGCGGGGGTGTTATTCGTACTCGGATCATGACATTCTTTATTTCTATTAGTCTGGTTAACGCTACAGATTACAGTTTTTAACACTCTCGCTGTAAAATTACCCATATGTTCAGCCCTATAGTTTAGCAGGATAGCGTTTACCTGGTTCACGAGCCCTAGCTGGTATGGTGGCGCCACCTATAGGAGCGTGAATAAGGGTGGACAATATTTTTTTTTTTGAAAAAGAAACACAAGAACCCTTTGACGTCGTAAAAGAATGAGCGCCAATCAGCGCCGTTTCGGAGCAATTTGATTGCGTTATGTGGGTGCTCGCATGGAACGGAACGAACCGCTCCTTGCAAAGCACGCGTTTCACTGGACAAACGTGAAGCGAGTATGTACGCCGAGTTTTTCAATGCGCAAGTACTCCTAAACCTGCACCTGCCTGTGAACACGCCACCACGAAATTCCGACAAAGAAGACACCGTATCACCAGCATAGCTGTAGTCTTCGCAGTCGTTGTGTTAGAAGCAGTTATATTGTAAGTCGATGAACAATGCGGACACGGAACCCCCCCCCCCCACACACACACACACCTCACACACACATTGTTACACAAATTGTTTGTGTTTTTGCTCATAGGTGGCGCCACAATAAGCACAGATCTGCAATAATTGTGAACCATGGTGATAATAGAAATCATAGAGTTTCATACAATAATACCTAGAGTGGAAAGTGGGGCTATTATCTACGCGGGCTCCTTCAGCGGCATTTGTACCCGCATGGCGATGATGGGAAGTAAAGGCATCGGATCTGCTTCGGATGGATCACATTCTTGAGATTCGCGACGCTTCTTTTTGGAGTGTTAAACAAAGTAATATGAAGTTATATCAAATTAAAAGTTGCTTCATTTTTTTGCAACTTTTATTGCAAACGGTTCTTGTGATTACGTGGTAGAAGTTAAACCTCGACAAATATAAGGTCCGTTTGATTCGCCTGCACCACGTGAACCAGTTCACGAGGTGCTGCACCTTACCATTCGTTTCAGCGGTGCAGCATTGACGACCGCTGAACCCTGCCATTCGTTTCGAAAGGTGCAGAAGAGGTGCAGCACCGGTTCACGATTTTCCTGCACCTCCTTCGCTGACGGTGCCGGCTTGGTGCAGGCGCGCGTGCAGCTGAGCAGACG